>NC_041381.1:156046054-156203836 GCF_002162155.2 Triticum dicoccoides
AAGAATTTACCAAAAAAAAAATCAACATCAATGCTGACTTGGAGCAAACATAGCTCCTTTGGATCCCATCTCCACTCCGGAATGCTATTTTTCCAAAAACTCCAACTTTAGGCGGGTGCCAATTCATTTTTTCTTTTAGACTAGAGTCCTGAATATGGTTTTCCATATTCGCTGTTATCTAGCATGTTCTGACAACTCGCAGAACCAATTGAGTACATTGACGAATTGAAATCAACTGTTGAAAGTTTCAAGGGTAGCTACAATCGAATCAGGTATTTTCATAGACACAGCTCAAGCAGCCAACCTTTGCACATGACTTAGCATGCTGCCATAAAATCCAAAAATCTCTGTTGATAGGTTATTTCAAACTAGACCTGGTTCGATCCTGGTATCCAGTCATAGAGAAGGAACGCAAAGCAATGTTCCATCTTGGACATCCGACATTTATATTCAGCATGTCAGCTGAGGTTTCTGCTCCCTGAGATAAAACAGCAGTCGCCTCCTTTCTTTCACGCATGACAGCCTCCTTGACATGAATACCAATCCAGAAAGCAAATTTCAGTAAGACTGCAATACTGAATTTGATCTGCGTCTGGTTTTGTGTTAAACCAGATCAAGATTTGGAACATATCCCTCCAGTCTCATCTCATCAACAAGCATGTCAAGGAGTTGATACATATCCTCCGCACCGTGCTGTGGTTCATCCCCTGCATAGAATTCAAGAACTCTGCCGCTAACTTCAATCCAGCTGCAACCTGGAATTTTGCTGACACCTCTCTCCCTCATCAGCCCTCTCATCCGTGCAGAGTCATCCAATCTATCCGAGCTTGCATATATCTTGGATGAAACCACATAGTTCCACGAGTTTGAGGGCTCCAGCAGCATGATCCTGTTGATGACCTTGACACTGACCTCAACATTTTTGCATTTCCGACAAGCGGCAAGCAAAGCCCCCAACATCACCACATCTGCCTTACCAGGGATCTTCTCAATGAAATCCCATGCTTCTTCTAAATGTCCGGCACGTGCCAATAAATCAACCATGCATGAGTAGTGCTCGATCTTGGGAATGATTTGGAACTCAGATGTCAAGGAATCGAACCAACGCCGACCGTCTTTCAGCAACCCTGCATGCACACAGGCAGAAAGTACTCCTATGAAAGTGATATCGTCTGTCCGGAGCCCTTCCTGCTTCCTCATCAATTCAAACTGCCGAATAGCTTCATGGCCTCGCCCATTAAAGGCAAGACCACAAATCAAGGCGTTCCATGAAGCTTCATTCTTGCATGGCAATTTTTCAAACACTTGTATGGCTCTAGTAAGGTCTCCACACTTTGAGTACATATCCACTAAAGCAGTCCCAACGTAGACATTGTTGTAGAAGCCTCTTTGTGAGGCATAGCGGTCAAGTTCAGTGCCTAGCTCCAGAGCACCAACTGCAGCACAGGCCGAGAGCACCCCTACCAAGGTTATCTTATCTGGACATGCCCCTGCTTGCCGCATGCTGTGAAATAAGGAAATGGCTTCCTTTGACATGCCGTTCTGAGCGTACCTGCGTCATCATAAACACCATAGACAAATGATCAGGCGGGCCAGATAAGATCACATTCATCAGAGAATATTATTTCAAAATGAGGACCGAAGTGGATCTATCGATACTTGCCCAGTGATCAAGGCATTCCAAGCGACATTATCCTTGTCAGCGATGGCGTCGAACACTCTCCTCGCCTCCGCCATCTCCCCACACTTCTCGTACATCCCAACGAGAGCCGAGCCGACGAGCGATCCCACCTCCATCCCCGCGGATCTCACCCACTCCTCCAACCACCTACCAAGCACCAGGTCTCCGGCGTCCCTGCACGCCGCGAGCACGACCGCCACGGTCACCGCGTTGGGCGGCACCGCGCCCTCGGCGACCATCGCGCGGAACATGCGCGCCGCATCGTCCTTCATCCCCGCCGCCTGATACGCCTTTATCATGGAGTTCCAGGACACGACGTCCCGCCGGAGGATTCCGTCGAACACCCTGCGGGCGGCGCGGGGGCGGCCGAGGTTGGAGTACATGGTGATGAGGGAGTGGACGGTGTGGTCGTGGTCCTGCAGCCCGAGCTTCTGCAGGAGCGCGTGCGCCGAGACGGCGAAGGCCGGCGCGGGGCACCGGGCGGCGGCGAGGAGGATGAAAGGGAGCGTGTAGGCGTCAGGGCGGAGCGCGGAGCGGAGCATGCGGAGGGAGAGCTGGAGGGAGACGCGCGGGCGGGAGGCGGCGAAGAAGCGGAGGGCGACGTTGAAGGAGAATGCGGTGGGGGCCGGGTGCGAGGCGAGCAGGAGGAGCGCGTAGTCGGCGGCGGCGGCGGTGGTGGTGGCGGAGGAGGAGGAGATGGATAGGAGCTTGGAGAGGAAGTGGTTGTACGGGAAGGGGTGGTGGTGGAGGAGGAGGTGGGCATGCAGCTGCTTCATGGTGGAGAGGGAGTGGCATCGCGAGTGGAGCTTGGAGACGGCGGAGGAGACGGGTGGCGCGCTGGGCATCGCCGCCGGTGGTAGTGCTCCTTCGGTCCTTCTTCCTTTTCTTTTTAGCTGTCCTTCTTCCTTCCTGGCGCTGCTGTTCCGGGCCAGACACGGACTGCCCACTTCAGGTCGGCCTTTGATTTTGCAACATGCTGTGAGGTATTTGCAACACTGTCTGCAAAACGAATAATAAGCGATATACTGTACACACCAGGAAAAAAGTTCCGCTCAGATCAACAAAACTGGTTCCACGTGTAATGCATTGGTTCTGAATACAAAAGATTCATCATTTATGTTCCTATATTCCCTGTGCAATATAATCTGATCATGCTGTTTGCTGTGTCTGGTTGGCTCTATAAACTTGTACTACTAATTTTCCTCAACAAAAAAAAAACTTATACTACTAATTGAACTGCAAAATGTCTTTTATTTTGGTACAGAGGGAGTATGATTTATGTTTAAAATTTAAATAAACCTCAAGAACTATATTTGTACTTAAGTAAACCTGATCATGCCTTAGCTCTATAAACGTGTATGGTTGTTTAAGTTTTGTGCGAGCACATATAGAAATTGGACCAATTAAGTAGCAGCATAGTAAGCTTTCTATCCTATGATGCTACCAAGTTCCATCCTAATATATTCAAGTAAAAACTATATTTTGAATGTCCATTGAAGTCTTTATTTAAGAGATCGTTGAATATTTCTAAATTGTAAGAAGTTCAAAAACTGAAATATACAGTGTGGCCTATAATATGCCTTGATGCATTATTTAAGTAACTAACCTCTTCATTCTTCAACCCCACAACAACAAAAAAACTCTTCATTCCTCAGGCTTAAATCCAACAGTTGGAGACAACTAGGATTATGTTAAGCTAGATCGAACAACCAGCAAGAGTATAAATATTCATTTTTGAATGTCACTAGTCATTTTTTACTTGTATCTTGTTCTAGTAGATCCAAAGTTGTCGCTGGCATTGGGGACTGGCTGGTACTTGTAGTTCCGAAGGTGGTTAAGTGTGAACCTGCAATCTCAATTGGGCTTGCTTCACAGTATGCTTATTGGTGTGTCGCTCAATAACAACAAGGATGTCCCTAAGTGGAAATTTACCAAGTCTGGCAAATTGACAGTGAATCTATTTATGCTCATATTGTTGACACCAGATTTTGGCATGGTCAAAAGTATAATTAAGAAGACCATAAATGGGAAAGTGCTCAATGTGACAAAGTTCCCTATCGTCAAAATGAGAAACTTTCATATTTGGGCCATAGTCATTCGGTCTCATCTCTAAGGCTGAAATTATGTTTGAAGTAATGAGATTTTGTATACAGAACACTATTTGGCTTATTACGCTCTCAAGACTGACTCGTATGGAAAAATGATCTACACGAATTGTCTTCGTCTCGTTAAAATGATCGATTTTGATATAAAAATTATCTCAATCCAAGTTCGTATGCAAAACTTAGAGCTATCGGAATGCAGCTCTGTCAGGAGGCGAAATATGGCGCGCCCCACTAGACGTCATGTCTAATGGGTAGCGCGAGCAAACAAATATTTTGCGCGAGCTATTTGACCATCAAGATGACCTCTGATTAAAAAACGTTCAACATGAAAGTTGTTCGTCTCATCGAAAAGGTCAAGATTGCTTTTGGACTCATTTCCATCCAAGGTCGTTTACTACCACAAAAAGGACCCGCAAGGTGAAGCCAGTTTAAACCGAACAGTTTTGGAAAGTTCGGACAAAACCAATCTGAATTTGACTAGGGTTTTGGACGTGAATCCAAGCCTTTTCCTTGCATGGGAAGTCCAGACGCCTCTTATATACCTAAGGGGTGACAGCCGATTGAACAACACATGATCGATCAATTCATCTACCACTTTTTATCTTTTATCTTTTCTTCCTAACCCTAGTTCTTCTTCCTTGTTTTTCGTCTGTTCTTGTTGTTGCAGGGTGGCGATCCACGAGGCCCTTGGAGCGATCAGGTCGACCTAGGGCAGGCCATAGCCGCCGCGCGCCCTGACGGGGTCCCTCCCGGACGTGTGGGGTTTCGGGTCCACAAAAGCGCCCGCTGGATTGCTTGCGTACCGCGCTTCCGGTCGGGTCTCCTTCGACGTGAGCTGCGGTGCATCACCCCCGGCGTCGAGGGTGACGTGTTCGTGTGCAAACACACTTTTTGGCGACTCCGTTGGGGAAGAAGCTTTGAATGGTCTTCAGCCCGTTCTTGCTACGAAGAGATCGTCATCTAGGGTTTGCAATCTGCAAAGGTAATATGAATACCCAATTCTCTACTGTAGTTACAAATAATTCATATGGTGTTACTAGATTGTTCAATGATTATACTGTATCGGCCATCCCTAGTTTTTTCAATAATGCATCTAATTACGTGCATAGGCCGATTCAAAGTAATTTACATGTTTCAACTTCTTATGATACTAGTAAGATACAACATATGTATCCTAACTCTCATGCATCAGCAACCACACAAATCCATATGCCGATGAACAACATGATGGGTTTGGTTAATCAATTTGAAACACCTCATGTTAAAATTTCCAATAGCATACAAGAAAGTGTTTCACCCTTTTATTCATCGGCAACTAATTTACAATATGTGAATCCAATCTTGCCGATGGATGGGAGAATTGGCCATACTGTTACTAACTATTCGGCCAGTTACTCTCAACCATCATATGCTACACCTCATGGCAGTAATATTTCAGCACCATACACACTGTAGATGTTCGTAATTCGGCTTTCACACCTTTCTGGTCATAACCGAATAAATGTAAATTTTACAGGAGCGGTTGTGCCAAATATTGTAGAAGATGAGGTAGTGGTGGTTGCATTGAAGAGTTTAACCCAGAATAAGAGGATTAGTGCTCTTTGATTTGAACAACATGAAAAAAGGGCTATTTCCTGATTATGTGGCAATAAAAGCTAGAGTTTTACAAGAAGATGAATCTTTGCTAATTGATAAAATTGGCGAGCAAAAATATGGTTTTACAACAAAGCATATGACTTCACCTAGTACTACATCATATTATACATCCCCTACACAATTGCAAAATTTCGGCAACACTCGTGTGTCATTGCCAAAAGAATCTAAAAGCATTGGGGGGCAATCATATCCGGAGTGGGCTGAAATTGAGAAAAAAAATTAAAGCCAATTTTGCCGCTCACCGCCAGAAACAAACAGAGAAAGAATTGGCTCAAATAAAAGAAGCATTGCCAATAGGTAGAATCAATGGAAAGAAGGATGATTCGGAACATGAAGGTGCTTCGGTTGAAAAAGCCGAATCAAGTAGTTTATATTCTGAGTCCATCAAACCCAAAGCGGCAAGCATTATTGAGAAAGGGCATGGCAAGCATAGCAAAATGATTTTTCTGAAGTTAAGGGAACCTACTTCCTGCCCTATGAGTTCCGTGTCGTAGAAATTGACAAGCCTCAAGGACAAGAGCAAGTAGCTGAACAAAGTTCGGCTAATAAGGATCTTCAAGGTAATGATGCACGGAATAAAGAAAAAGATGATGAAAAGGCGTTGGAGAGTCATCCAAAGACGAAGCTAGATATTGCTCAAGTCACACCATCATCATGCTCTCCCAACGTATTTGAAGAGTAATTTACCTATTTTCAGATTTGGTCGCAACTTCATTACTGATGCATCTATAATAAATATTCTCATAAGTAATTTTGAAAGACCAATGAAGAAGGGTAATTTACTTGTTAGCAATAAAATTGTTATGGAACATATCGGTCAACCCATTGCGCCATTTATAAAGACCGATAATGACTTATTATTGCAACTAAAGCTTTCCCTGTTGCTTTATTTAAAGTTCGTATCTACATGGGTAGCTTTGCTTGTTTCATACTTGGCTTACTCTTGGTCTCAATTGAGGCATGCATGTTCTAACTACTTTGATTTCAGAAATTTAAAGCCAAGGTTAAGTTCTTTTGAGAATTCCGATGCTCATATAATATCTTATCAAAAGACATCGGAGATAGAGTGCAAAACACTATGCATAGACGAATGGGGTGATGTAAAATCTGAACCATTATTTTGCTTACCTCCAAAGCCGTTCTCACATCAAGACCAACTAGAAGATAAAATGTATACCTTCAATTCAAACATGTGTGGTCAAATCTTTGATTTGTTGTTGAGAAATAATTATATTAGAATTCTTGATCACCATGTCAAGCCATCAGTCCAAGGACGAATGTATTGTAAGTTGCATGATTCGTCCAAGCATAATTTTGAGGATTGCAACATGTTTCGTCAAATAGTTAAATTGGCCATTGAAAAAGGATGATTGAAGTTTGTTGAAACACCAAGAGATGACCAGTCTATTCCGATTGGTCCCGATGGCAAAAAGTTTTTGCATCGGCTACTTCAAGCCGATCCATTTAAAAAGAAGGTAAAAACTGCAGGCGATGGGATCAAGCTTTCAAGTAAAGATGTTGTTGAAGAGCATAATGAACATAATCTTGAGGGTGAGAATTCCATCGAAGCTATAATGGAGACGCCAAGGACTGGGGGGCAGCAAGCAAATCCAGTGATCGATGAAAGCAAACCAAAAGAAAACAAAGGCCGGAATAAGCGCAAGTGTAAGAGATCAAAAATCACCTTCGCTGAACTATTGGATAAATATCAAAACAAGAGTGAAGAGAGGAATGCTTATCGGCCAAATCATGCAAAGAAACCAAGATCACCCCCAAGGCGCAAATATGAGGATCGGTATTGGCAAAGTGAGCATTTTAATACAACATATTCATATCCTTATTTTAGGCCGCCAGTGCCAATGTCGTGGATGCATCCCTATGCTCATGTAGATCCATATCCATCATGGGACATGTATGATACAAGGGCACACTCTCCATCTTATTTAAGACCATCTCACCAATATTATGCATCTCCAAGAAGATCAACATTTGAACAATCATATGTTAAAGACCGTTTCAATCATAAGGATTTGGTCCGGAGCTCAAAGAAGAAGAAAGAGGTGGTCAAAAAAAGTGTACCGTGTTAAAAGAGATGGTCGTAAGAGTGCTACTTCACAATTGATCTCAAATGAAAAAGAGCCAATTAATATTTTGACATTGGTTAAAGGCAATGAAATGAAGCGATCAATTATTGAGAGTCAAAGTGCCAAATCCGAAGAAAAGAAGTTGAGAGTGCACAAGGCCAAAAAAGAATTGTCATAGGTCAAAACAGAATCGCAGCCGAGATGCCCGCTCGGCTTATCGTGTTGGCAAAAGAAGGAATTACAAAATCTTAGTGCACAAGAGCTGAGAAAGAAGAACATGGCATGGGTTCCCAAGAAGATCAATCAAAACAAAAGTGATGTGCATGTTTCTATTACAACAAGTACAATAAAAGTGAAAAAGGAAAAGAATGAAAGCAACAAACAATTAAGCCGAAGGTGCGCATCACAACGTCAAAATCTTCGATTAGCACATCATCCATGTTCTTCAACCATACCATTGATGCATTTGCCATGGAATTCATCATCAGGTATGATGAATTACCCTCCCTGGATTTATTTTGATCCATGGAAGCGACATAATTTTCTGCATCATGAGAGGGTATTACCAAATCTCTATACATTTTATTAGCTACACTTTTTCTTGCTAATCCAAAGGGCTAAAATATTTGATTGCTATTTCATTTGTTTATTTCGGCTATACCTGATTTGGTGAATGAAATCTACATGGACCTTATGCTAATGGCTGATATTTATCTATCGCCCTAAGAATATGTCAAAGCACGGCTGATGTAGTATCCTAACATCGTCCTTAGTTCAATTGGAGGCCAAAACGAGGTACATGTTCATTGATATTGCCCTTGTCTTTCTAGTACTGTGGAGATTATTTTCGACGATTAAATTTGTGGCAATGGCCAAGGTGTTGGTGTTGTTTATTTATCTCCATATGGAGCTATTTTGTGAAGCCTCATGCCGCTTCAAATATTTATGCATAAATGATCAAAGACGAATATGCAATATTATTTGGTTTGGAGCTTTTTGGTGCCATAGGTGCTAATCACATTGAGGCTTTCAGTGATTCGTTAGGGTTGTCAATGTTTTGACGAATCACTTATAGTTTACCTTGAGGTATGTCTAGATATAGAATTTACCTCGGGTTGCTTTAGTATTGTTCATATATTTAGACATGAAAATTCGAATGAGTCGGCACAACAAACATCCGACTACTATGTTAATCATGGTGTACTGCATTTCTCTCAATAGCCGATGCTTCGTCTCGTCAAGATAGGAAAGGCCAAACTGAAGTCCATAGCTTCGGCCACTAATGAAACTTTTATGCAGATGAAGTAAGTATTGGAGGAAGTTCATTCTTGATTATCTGCAAAATCCTAGTGAAAGGGAGAACAATATGGTTCGGAGGATGGTTTTGATCTATGGAACCTTATCACCAGATTGTTATAGAAGCTGAGAAGTTTTCACCCAACACTACAAGAAATATGTCAACTAGTGACCTTCTGTCAGTGACCCTGGAAGAATTGGTCATAGATCTATGACCATTTCAGACCAATTGGTCAAAAGCTGTTCGGGGGGCTCCAAACCCTAAACCATTGCGACCATTTTGGTCAGAAAGGTTGTAATTTCCTTATACGAAATGGTCACAAAGCAAACAGTGCTAGTCCACTGCCTTATTTCTAGCTGTTAATGACCAATATAGATGGTCATAGTCTTGTAGATTGTGGTGGGTTGTGATGACTAGGCGCCATCTCATCAGTTTTGCCTATGTGTCATGTCCATGTGGCAGTTTTTGCCCTAGGTTGTGAAGCAACCTATATTTCTATTATTCCAAAAATTCTCAAAAAATTCTCATAAATGTTTTGGATCATATCTTCATCAAATATGTCAAAAACATTCCTTGCCTAGTTCAAACATAATTCGAAAATATTCATTTTCCTATTCTGTTCAGAGCAGCACTTTGTGAAGGAAGTACCACTTTGGCATGTCCAAATGGTATCCATTTTCTACAGTGCTTTCCTATGCCCAAATAATCATCCTCCACCAAATGCCATCTCAATCCATTCATTATTTTGAGCCCAGCTTCAACATTCATATTTATGTCCAGTGTGGTACTTTGTAAAGCAAGTAACACCTAGGCTCCTCCTTTTGAGGTAAAAATTTGTGAATACGGTCTTCTTAGTAACTGATCATCCTCAGCCAAAACTCACGCCCATTAGCCATGTGCATTTCCCGTACCACAAATCAAACACTTGGCTGCTTATTCATGTTTGAGCATCGATCGGTCTCCTCGTGAGAATCTTATGTTGTGATTTTCTTCCTAGCACCTACCTGGGGAGTGCCCAACCCACTAGACATGCCTAGGCCGCCCAGAACACATGGCAACGCCATGGTCATGCGGTGACCAGCGGCGGGCATGCGAGCTTATGCGCTCTAGAGTTGGGGCCCTCGGCCACCGTCCAAACCTCGATGTCTCGCCATCAAACCATGTATTTCTGATTAAATAGATACTTATTTACCTAGAAATGATTTTTGGAAAAAATAAAGAGCAAACTATGAGGCAGCTGCAGTTCAAATTTGACCCGCTTCCAACTAAATCGACGGGAATTTGTCTTTTTCACCAGAGGTGGATCAAAAATTTTGACACCCAACCATTTTGTCAATTGTGCATTAAATATGTCCTAGTATTTTATAAAATTGATTAGGTCCAATTTTGCAACAAATATATGGTAGGTCCTTCACAAAAAAAACTCATTTCAGGCACTCAGAAAATGGAAAATGGTTTTTTTGTCCAAAGAAAATGAAAAGTTCCCTAGGCAACATTGTTTGCCATTCCAATATGCACCCTTGTGCACAATATGAGATCATTTGAACAAACTATGCCATGAATGTGGCCATAAGATTGATCATTTGGCTTGAAAGCCATGAATCTTCACACTTGATAGCTCATTTCTGAGAACACTTTTTTAAAATAATTACTGTATTGCAAGTTTATTATTTTTCCTGGAAACTTGGTCACATATAATGACACAATGTGAAGGTTTTCCAATTTTTTGATTTTTTTAATTTTTTATGCCCGTTTCAAAATGCGGTCAAAACGGCGGGCTTGACCGTTCCTAGCTAGTGGTTGAATCTTGGATTTTTTTTGGTGTTTATATGATTAAATAGATACTTATGTACCTAGAAATGATTTTTGGAAAAAATAAAGAGCAAACTATGAGGCAGCTACAGTTCAAATTTGACCCGTTTCCAGCTGAATCGACGATAATTTGTCTTTTTCACCAGAGGTGGATCAATTTTTTTTTCGCCCAACCATTTTGTCAATTGTGAATTATATATGGCCTAGTATTTTATAAAATTGATTTGGTCCATTTTTGCAACAATTATTTGGTAGGTCATTCACAAAAAAACCTCCTTTTGGGCACTCGGAAAATGAAAAATGAATTTTCTGTGCAAAGAAAATGAAGACTTCCTTAGGCAACATTGTTTGGAATTCCAAGATGCACCCTTGTGCACAATATGAGATCATTTGAACAAACTATGACATGAATGTGGCCATAAGATTGATCATTTGGCTTGAAAGCCATGAATCTTCACGCATGATAGCTCATTTCTGAGAACACTTTTTTAAAATAATTACCATATTACAAGTTTATTATTTTTCCTGGAAACTTGGTCACATATAATGACACAATGCGAAGGTTTTCCATTTTTTTTGATTTTTTTGAATTTTTTATGCCCGTTTCAAAATGCGGTCAAAACGGCGGGCCTGACCGTTCCTAGCTAGTGGTTGAATATTGAATTTTTTTTGATGTTTATATTATTAAGTAGATACTTATGTACCTAGAAATGATTTTTGGAAAAAATAAATAGCAAACTATGAGGCAGCTGTAGTTTAAATTTGACCCGCTTCCAACTGAATCGGCGGTAATTTGTCTTTTTCACCAGAGGTGGATCAAAACTTTTTGCACCCAACCATTTGGTCAATTGTGCATTAAATATGGCCTAGTATTTTATAAAAATGATTTGGTCCAATTTTGCAAGAATTATTTGGTAGGTCCTTCACAAAAAAACCTCATTTGGGGCACTCGAAAAATGGAAAATGGCTCTTTTGTGCAATGAAAGTGAAAACTTCCTTAGGCAACATTGTTTGGAATTCCAAAATGCACCCTTGTGCATAATATGAGATCATTTGAACAAACTATGCCATGAATGTGGCCATAAGATTGATCATTTGGCTTAAAAGCCATGAATCTTCACGAATGACAGCTCATTTTTTAGAACACTTTTTAAAAATAATTTCCGTATTACAAGTTTATTATTTTTATTGGAAACTTGATCACATATAATGACACAATGCAAAGGTTTTCCAATTTTTTGATTTTTTTTGAATTTTTATGCCCGTTTCAAAATGCGGTCAAAACGACGGGCTTGACCGTTCCTAGCTAGTGGTTGAATATTGAATTTTTTTTTGATGTTTCTATGATTAAATAGATACTTATGTACCTAAAAATGATTTTTGGAAAAAATAAAGAGCAAACTTTGAGGCAGCTGCAGTTCAAATTTGACCCGCTTCCAACTAAATCAGCGGGAATTTGTCTTTTTCACCAGAGGTGGAACCAAACTATTTACACCCAACCATTTGGTCAATTGTGCATTAAATATGGCCTAGTATTTTAGAAAATTGATTTGGTCCAATTTTGCAAGAATTATTTGGTAGGTCCTTCACAAAAAAACCTCATTTGGGGCACTCGAAAAATGGAAAATGGCTCTTTTGTGCAATGAAGGTGAAAAATCCCTTAGACAACATTGTTTGGAATTCCTAGATGCACCCTTGTGCACAATATGAGATCATTTGAACAAACTATGTCATGAATGTGGCCATAAGATTGATCATTTGGCTTCAAAGCCATGAATCTTCACGCATGACAGCTCATTTTTGAGAACACTTTTTTAAAATAATTTTTGTATTACGAGTTTATTATTTTTCTTGGAAACTTGGTCATATATAACACAATGTGAAGGTTTTCCAATTTTTTGTTTTTTTGAATTTTTTATGCCCGTTTCAAAATGCGGCAAAACGGCAGGCTTGACCGTTCCTAGCTAGTGGTTGAATCTTGGAATTTTTTTGATGTTTCTATGATTAAATAGATACTTATGTACCTAGAAATGATTTTTGAAAAAAATAAAGAGCAAACTATGAGGCAGCTGTAGTTCAAATTTGACCCGTTTCCAGCTGAATCGGCGGGAATTTGTCTTTTTCACCAGAGGTGGATCAAAACTTTTTACACTTAACCATTTTGTAAATTGTGCATTAAATATGTCCTAGTATTTTAGAAAATTAATTTGGTCCAATTTTGCAACAAATATATTATAGGTCGTTCACAAGAAAACTTATTTTTGGCACTCGAAAAATGGAAAATTATTTTTTCATGCAAAGGAAATAAAAACCCCCTTTGTCAATATTGTTTGCAAATCCACGATGTAAACTTGTGCAAAATATGATATCATTTGAACAAATATTTGATAGGACTTTTACAAGAAAACTCATTTTGACCACTGGAAAATGGAATGAATTTTTTTATCTTGAATCGATCACGACCAATTTATATGGTCATAAGGTCATCAAATGGTTTGCTGCGTTCTGATTGGACCATGAGCATATAACGCGGAGCACACATCAACCACCGTCGGATGCTTCCGGATCCAACGGCCCAAACCCACCCGAGCCGAAACCCTAGGTCAGTCCTCATGGACATTTTCCACGCACCCCCCATCTCCATTCTTTCTCTCCCTCCCTCCTCCGCCTCCACCCCCAACCTCCCGAGCCCCTATGCTCTCCCTCGCTCCGATCTGGTGGAGCCGCCGCCCCCAACCTCGCTCTCCGACTTTGATCCGCCGCCGCCTCCAACCGCTCCCACCCCTCCCCGCCGTTCCCACCCACCGCCGACCTCCTCAGCCACCCCGCCGACCTCGTCCCTCCCTCCCCTCACCATCTATCCCTCCCCTATGCCCCAGATCGAGTCGACCACGCGCTAGGGTTCTGTCCCAAGGGCGCGGGGACGAACGCGGACGGCTGGCGCCCGCACACCATGGGGGAGCTGCTCGAGGAGGCCCCCGCCAGGAGATCCGCCTCGAGGAGGCACCTCCTCCCTTCCGCCGCCGCCCCCTCCTCCCCCATCCCGCCGCTGCCTCCCCTTGTCTCCCAAACCGACCACACGCCGGCAGCGAAACAGACAGTAGCTTGGCCAAGATGGCGGCTGTGGCGCATGAAGGAGGGGAGCCCGACTACTTGGCGGGGGAGAGGGCCACGGCACAGTTCGTCGTCGACAGCATGAAGGTCGCCTGGGCCGGTTCCCGCCACGTCATCGAGGTTGCCGACCGCATGGCTCGCCTTGTCGCCTCCGACCCCGTAAGCAGCAACCCCAACCCCCTCCCCCAATTCCACTGATTTCAATCCCTCGGTTCCCCTCCCCTCCATGGACGGATGAGCACAAGAATTGTCTGTCTGTAGCATGCGCGAATTTAGCAAAACTACTTGCTGTCAGCTTCAACCTCCCTGCTCGCACACAGCTTTGGACGCTCCACCTCCGTGCTCTGCTTGCTGATTTCCTCGGCTTAGCCCCAACCCACTGTACCAAACTGTCGCCTAGTTTTGGATCATGTACTGTTTGCAAGATGTTTGTATCAGGCAGCAGGGGATGACAATGAGGCCGCCCAGCCCTGAATGATAGCGTTGCTGTTCTGAATGTTGAGTTAAACTGCAGGACTATTTTTCATAAGATTTGGTATGAAATCATAACTGCTTGTTACTCCTGAATGATAGTACTTGGTCTGTAGTAATTAGGATAGTATGACGAGCCAGGTTTTTTGCCCCGTGGTCTGTATCTATGCCTATGCATGGTCGTCATCATTCATCAGGACCAGGCATGGACAGCGGGTTTTCCTGGCTTGCTACTTTGTTTAAGAGTTGTTGTTTCTATTATTATAAGTACTGAAAAGTCCTTTATTCCATTTCCAGCTATGCTGAGAGTTCTTCTTTCGGCTCCATTTTAAGAAAAACTTTGTTATTGTTGTTCAGAAACCAAGCTAGTGTATTAGGATTCCTAATTCATGCTTGCAAATAAATAAAAACTTACTGAGATTCATTGTACCTGATGTACTACTGAGATTCATTAGGGGTAGTACAAGCTACTGTATAGATTCATTATGATGAACGGCTGTACGCAGTGGGCACTGAGGCACCGCCGGTGGGATGAGCGCGGCTCGCTGCCTGGGCCGAACAGATTCGCAACATTATCCTCAACGCTTGGGGCGGAGGCATTGTTTTCCAACACCAACCCCGAGCTTTCTCCAGCATTTATTTGTTCTATATGTATGTACTGTTGGCTGACATACTTACGTGTTCTTTTTTGTGGATTAACAGAGGAGGAAGCAAACTTGTTGAAGCAAACTTTCCCGGCAAGAAGGGATCCCTCAAGGTAACCCCAACGTCTTCCATTTTGCACTTTGCTCACCAACAATACTGATCGATCGATAGATAGATGTTGACCCTCTATTTTTGTGATGTGTGGCTATTGCAGTTGGACGAATGGGTGTTGTGCCGGTTGTACAACAAGAACAACTGGGAGAAGGTCAAGGTGGAGCAGACATGGCTGTGGAGGCATGGCCTGGACGCTCGTCAACCTCGGCCACTTCGTGGTATCCGCCTCTCCCCCTCCCCTCCCTCCCTCGCTTACACGTCCTCGACTCCCATGGATCTGAAGGCTTGCGGTTTGTGTTTGTTTACCTCGATTGCTTGCTTCGTGCAGTCAGGAATTGGGGTAGATCGTTCGCATTTGAGCGATCTATCGGGTTATTCTTATGACAGTGTATCTAAGTTGCATTTTCTTACTACTGTTCTCAAGCAGCATTATTCAAGTTTCACTGCTTGAACTTCTTGTATACTGCTGTTTTACCTAACTGCCTTGTGGCTAGTAGTATCATGTATCTGTACTGTAGCAGTGAACATAGCATAATTCTGTATAACTTGCATCATCATATCATCAGTAACAACAGTTCTACGACATCAAAGGCTCCGCTGCTGGCACAAGACCTCGGTGCTATAGTACCCACGTGAAGGAGCGTATGCGTATACAGAGAGAGAATTGTTCTTAA
This sequence comes from Triticum dicoccoides, assembly GCF_002162155.2. NCBI lineage: Eukaryota > Viridiplantae > Streptophyta > Magnoliopsida > Poales > Poaceae > Triticum > Triticum dicoccoides. Next base: position 156,061,708 of record NC_041381.1, read on the forward strand.
TTTCAGTGCCCGTTGTTTTAGGTACTACTTGCATATATACTCCTAAGGTGATGCATGCATGGTCAGTACCAGTGTGAGTGTGTGGTGAAGAATTTTTGATGGGAACATGGAGGATGATGCTTTTGCTGTGTAATTGTTTATCACCCCTCATAACATGTATATTTAGCGGTTACTACTAAAAGTTTTGCACTTCAGTGCTGGGTAGGTAGGATCTTAGGATCATCAACTATTCTACACTGTTTTAACTGGTTCTGCATTTTTACATACATGTGTACAGCCGTAAATCCAAGTGGACATGCTATCTTTTGCAGGCTTATTTCAGGTTGTGGTTGTTTGTCCTAAAATATGTCAGGGTCTGTTTTTTTAATATCCTCGTCCACTAAGTTGTCGTCTCCGCTATGTACTATTGAAGAAGATTTCATATTCAGTGCCTTTGTAACTATTGTCTTTAGCCTGAAGCTTTCTATTCTTTATCAATTTTGCCATATTTCTCATTGATTATGCTCCTCCCTGCAGTGGTGTACAGACCAGCAGCCGCCGTAGATCCTCTCTCCATACTGTGGCCTATGGCGTCCGCCGGTGGATCCTTCGTTGTGGCGCTCGTCGTGTGCTTCCTCGTGGGCACCAACCCACGGTGGCACTTCTGTATCGTCGCCATGCCACAGAAGCTGTAGGTCGACTAGCTCATCACTGTTCACCTCTTGAAGGACAACCCCTTCCAACCTTGTTGTGAGATACGACCGACTCCCCCCTTCTGTTCCTAGTTGTTCGTGAGCTGGGCACTTGAGATGAGATGTAAATGTCCCAACCTCCCTCCCTCGTATGAATATGCTCTCAAGTAGTTGTTTGTGTGAATGGACGTATGATAAGAACTAAGAACTCAAATTCACTAATTGTCTAAGATATTTCATTAGGATCTGTAAACTACTTGAGGTACATAAACTGCCCGCACCACCAATATGTGTAGTTCTTGGGCCCTCTTGGTAGTTGATTCTCAGTACGACTATAGAGTTGATAGTATGCTACTATGCATCACCATTTATGAGTTATGCAGAATAAGAATTAAAATTTGCTGCAATTCACATGCTTTGTACCGCTTTACTTGCAATTTAAGATACACTCTTATGTTTTTCTCTCCTGTATTGCAGAACTGTGTGTATCAAACAAATCATGACATCTGCTTCATTTCAAACAAATCAACGAGTCAATAGATGATGGTTTCTAATTTGCTCCTCACAACTTATTATTTTGTTGTATATGGTTACTAATTTGAAAGGCAGGTGGATAGCTGATGTTGAACTCATGATGGCATTATTTGCAGGACAAGTATGAGTGTGTGGTGAAGGCCAATGTTAATCTGGAGAAGCAAGTTCTGTCCTTGGTTTTGCTCTATTGGTGAAGCCTCCTCACTGCTATTCTGCAGGAGAATTTGAGATGCACCTCCAACGCCTCAAAATCCAGCAGAAAAAGGTTTGGTTTTGCTCCTCCTAGTCCTCTTCTAGCTAGTTGTACACTGCTGCTACCTGCACTTTGCATTCCTGCCACCCATGGATGCCTAACTGAATCACAACCTCAACGAAAAAGAAAAAATAATATCAATCTAGTTTGCTGCAGTATATGCAAATACAGTTGGGGATTCAGTTGTTGACCTGTGTAATCGCGCCTTAAATTGGCACAACTTTGTTTGCATCATCATGTACAGGACCCTGCTGTGTTTGCGATGCATGCATCGACACTGGGCCACTTCTGGTACAGCTGAACCGTCTCCCCTCTCTACTCATACATGGAACCATGTTCGTGTGTTTCATTTAGATCGTGATATAAGACACAATGTAGGCAGCATGTAAGCTTGATTGTCGTTTCTTATTCCTAAAATTTGAGAATTGAACAACTTCTCAGGCTTCTAGTAGCCTACGTGTGTGTATTAGGCTTTCTAGGTGTGGTCCTATGTGCTACTTTAGAATTTTCTTGCTCTCCTATGAACTATTCTATTTTCAACAGTTTTCGTGGTTCATGCTAGCAAGAGTCCTTGCGTGATCAGTGTGGTCTTTTGAAAACTTCCATGAGAGCAGGCTAGCTAATTTTCTACATTTAATTACCTGTCTGCATCTACCATTGACCTGAACAGTGGCAATTGAGCACCACCACTACTAGTAGATTCAGAATATGTAGTCCTGAAAATTAAAGGGAGTAGCAGTAAATGAGTCAAACAAAAATATCCACCTGCAAATGTTTGCTCTGTTGCTGAAGCTCCTCTTTTCTCTAACCATTTTCGCACCAAATGCAGAATGTTCTATTTTTATTTTGTTCCTAATTGTTCTGTTTATAAGTTGTAGATCTCCTTTGTTCAAGTGTCGAAGTTCCCAGCAAGTCCCATGATGAAGAAGCACCCAGCAAGGAGTGCCTCATTGGAGCTTGTTATTTTTGATCTTTTTGTGTATTAGAAAACTGGATACTATGTATTATTGTAATGTACCAAGTTTGGCTGTATTGAGAAATATTCTGCATTTATAGCATATATTTGAACTGAAAATTGACTGAAAATGATGCATGTACAGAACTTAAGAGTGATGAGTCCTAAATTAAAATGCCATGGCTGAGTGCCAAAAAAACTAGACTATAAAAGGCAGAGGCAAAAAAGAAAAGAAAATCAGGACCGTAAAAGGCCGAAGGCAAAAAAATACTGGACTGTAAAAGGCCGTGGCCCAACAAGAAATTGAATGTCTAATTTCGTAAAAATAAAAAAGGCAGCTAATGGCATTTTGTAGCTAGTGAAAATTAACAGAAAAAAGATATATTAAAAAGGTTGAATTAATGTTTTTGACCTTTTCAACTGGTCACAATTTTGCCACGTCAGATTGCCACGTCAGATCCGACGTGGCCTGGGTAGACAGCTAGTGACCAAAACAAAAGGTCATGTGTTCAACGACCTTCTGTTTTGGTTGTAAACGTCTACGACCTTCTCACAGAGAAGGTCGTTAATTTCAGTTTACGACCGCCAGCTTTTGACCTTATGTTTTTTGTCACAAAAAGGTCGCAAATGAAAAACAATGACCTTTCAGTGACCAATAGTCAAGGTCACAAGTTGACATATTTCTTGTAGTGCAAGTTTGCATCAAGAGTTTCAAACAAGCAATGGCCGATATATACTTATCGTCCTAAGAATATGCAAAATGGCCGATGAAGTGTTGACATCGTCCTTATAACAAGTTATGCGCATGTTATTTTTCGGCACACAAGCTTTGCCAAAAAACAGGGGGGGGGGGCATGTGTTGACACCGGATTTTGGCATGGTCAAAAGTATAATTAAGAAGACCTCAAATGAAAAAGTGCTCAATGTGACAAAGTTCCGTATCGTTAAAATGAGAAACTTTCATATTTGGGCCATAGCCATCTGGTCTCATCTCTAAGGCCGAAATTATGTTCGAAGTAATGAGATTTTGTATCCAGAACACTATTCGGCTAATTACGCCCTCAAGACTAACTCTTATGGAAAAATGATCTACACGAATTGTCTTCATCTCGTCGAAATGATCGATTTTGACATTAAAATCATCCCAATCTGAGTTCGTATGCAAAAATTAAAGCTATCGGAATGCAGCCCTGTCAGGAGGCGAAATATGGCACGCCCCACCAAACGCCATGTCTGATGGGTAGCGCGAGCAAACAGATATTTTGCGCAAGCTATTTGACCCTCAAGATGACCTCTGATCAAAAAACGTTCAACATGAAAGTTGTTCGTCTCCTCGAAAAGGTCAATATTTCTTTTGGACTCATTTCCATCCAAGGTCGTTTACCACCACAAAAAAACTGCAAGGTGCAGCCAGTTTAAACCGAACAGTTTTGGAAAGTTCGGACAAAACCAATCCGAATGACTAGGGTTTTGGACGTGAATCGAAGCCTTTTCCTTGCACGAGAAGTCCACCCACCTCTTTTATGCTTAAGGGGTGACGACCGATTGAACAACACACAATCGATCAATTCATCTACCACTTTTTATCTTTTATCTTTTCTCCCTAACCCTAGTTCTTCTTCTTCCTCGTTCTTCATCTGTTCTTGTTGTTGCAGGGCGGCGATCCACGAGGCCCTTGGAGCGATCAGGTCGACCTAGCGCAGCCCATAGCCACCGCGTGCGCTGACGGGGTCCCTCCCAGGCGTGTGGGGTTTCGGGTCCACAAAAGCGCCCGTTGGATTGCTTGCGTACCGCGCTTTCGGTCGGGTCTTCTTTGATGTGAGCTGCGGTGCATCACTCCCGGTACCGAGGGTACATGGTGACGTGTTCATGTGCGAACACATATATCGAGTTCTAGCCTGACAGGTTCTTTAAGCAGCTATGGAAGCCAGGATTCCTCTTAACATTTAAAGTGTGGTTGTGGATTATAAGGCATAATTCCATAGCTACCAAAGATAACATGCAAAAACGTAATTGGGTGGGAGATTATTCTTGTAGGTTTTGTGATGAGGATGAATCCATCCATCATGTGCTCCATTTTATGCTATGTTGCTGCTTATATGTGGACAACGGAGACGGTCGTCGTGTACCACTACTACCACTACTGTCACGAGAATGACTACTTCCACTACGGCCCGTGTACCACTACTTCCTTCGACGAACTCGACCCATCCCGAATGCACGCTTCAAAGGTATAACCCAGAGACGACGCCCGTGAACAAATGCATGTTGTATGAGATGCTCGTGTTTGCACCGTGTCCGAGTTGTCATTGCAAGTTCCTCCTCGTTTTCCATGCCGTCGACCCGTGGGCACCCGGTAGCAGGATCACTCCCCATCATATTTTGCACGACATGCTCACGCCCACACTTTCTTTTGCACCGGTATCTCCGTGAGCTACCGGAACCGATATGTTGTCGTGGCATCATTTTCGGATTCGTCGCCGCGACACCATTTCTTTCCACCACGGTGAGAGATGCTTCACAACATGCTCATGTCAACATTTTTTTTAAATTGCATAAAACTTGTATATGTCATCTGCATCATGATAACAACATTTAAAATATTTAAAATTGTTGTTTGCATTAAATTGCTAAATGACACGTGGGGATTTACCGGAATTGTTGTTTGTTGTTTTCGGCCTCATTTAAACTTGCCTAAATAGGTAGTTTAATTATGCTTCACCTCTTGTCATGTTAACCAACATTTAATATTGTGAGTAGCCTAAACGAGAGCGAACTAAATGATTGAATGTGGTGTTTCATCAATATGAAACTCGTTGCATACTGAGCTCCACTTAAGTTGTAGTATTGTTTGTTTCACTTTGCCATGCCATATCTCATTAAACCGGACATGCATCATACTTGATTGTGCATCATGCCATGTTTATGTGATGGTTGTTAACCATGTTGTTTTCTTCTTTCCGGTTGTGCTTCTTCTTGATAGTTCCTGTTTCGTTGCGATCGTGAGGATTCGTTCGACTACGCTTGGTTCGTCTACGCCCGTTAGTCTTCTTCATGGATTCAGTCATCTTCCTAGTGGGATTTCAGGCAAGATGACGATCACCTTGGATCTCATTACTATCTTTGTTATTCTAGTTGTCTTGATGCTATCGCTATATATGTCGCGCTACCCACCACTTGTTTATCAAGCCTCCCAATATACCATGAAACAGCCTCTAACCTTTTCACCCTTCCCAGCAACCCGTTGTTTGGCTATGTTACCGCTTTGCACAGCCCGTCTTATAGTGTTGCTAGTTGGAGGTGCAATTGCAGTTTGTTCCATGTCGGGACATGGATATCTTGGGATATCACAATATCTCTTATTTAATTAATGCATCTATATACTTGGTAAAGGGTGGAAGGCTCGGCCTTTTGCCTGGTGATTTGTTCCACTCTTGCCGCCCTAGTTTCCGTCATACCGGTGCTATGTTCCTTGATTTTGCGTTCCTAACATGGTCGGGGTTTATGGGCCCCCCTTGACAGTTCGCTTTGAATAAAACTCTTCCAGCAAGGCCCAACATTGATTTTACGATTTTCCTAATAACAACTAAAACTTGCATAGGGACCGGCTAGCACCCAAGGATTCTTAATTAACAGCCCGGGCCAGTGCTCCTCATGAGTGTTGGTCCAAAACAAAGCCACTTGCGGTGCCACCCCTTCACCTGGGATTTTTTGTTGTCGTATGTAGTGTTCATCCCATCATGGCCTGAGACGAGATATGCGCGGCTACTATTAGGGTGTTGGCACGTCAGGAGGTCTTGCTGGTTTTGTTTTACCATTGTCGAAATGTCTTGTGCACTGGGATCCTGAGTTTGATCGGGTTGTCCCGCGATGGAGGATTGTCTCCGCGGATCGTGAGCTTGTCGTGGGCTAAGTTGGGACTGTTGGGAATGTAGCATGCAATTTTGACAATTTTCCTACGATCACGCAAGATCTATCTAGGAGATGCATAGCAACGAGAGGGGAGAGTGTGTCCATGTACCCTCGTAGACCGAAAGCGAAAGTGTTTAGTTAACGCGGTTGATGTAGTCGAACGTCTTCGCGATCCAACCGATCCAAGTGCTGAACGTACGTCACCTCCGCGTTCAGCACACATTCAGCTCGATGACGTCCCTCGTGCTCTTGATCCAGTTGAGGACGAGGGTGAGTTCCGTCAGCACGATGGCGTGGCGACAATGATAATGAAGTTACCAGCGTAGGGCTTCGCCTAAGCATTACGATGGTATGATCGAGGTGTGTAACTGTGGAGGGGGGCACTGCACATGGTTAAGGGAAACTTGTGTGTTCTAGAGTGCCCCCTGCCCCCGTATATAAAGGAGGGAGGGGGAGTGTCGGTGTCAAAACCGGCGGATCTCGGGTAGGGGGTCCCGATCTGTGCGTCTAGGCTGATGGTAATAGGAGCAAGGGACACATATGTTTACCCAGCTTTGGGCCCTATCGATGGAGGTAAAACCCTACTTCCTGCTTGATTAATATTGAAGATATGGGTAGTACAAGAGTAGATCCACCACAAGATCGTAGAGGCTAAACCCTAAGAGCTAGCCTATGATGGTATGATTGTAATTGTGATCGGTCTTCTAAGGACCATCCTCTCCGGTTTATATAGACACCGGAGAGGGCTAGGGTTTACATGGAGTCGGTTACAAGGAAGGAAACACAATATCTAGATCGCCAAGATTGCCTTCCACGCCAAGGAGAGTCCCATCCGGACATGGGCCGAAGTCTTGAGTCTTGTATCTTCACGCTTCAGTAGTCCGGATGATGTATACAGTCTGGCTGTCCGGATACCCCCTTATCCAGGACTCCCTCAGTAGCCCCTGAACCAGGCTTCAATGACGATGAGTCCGGCGCGCAGTCATGTCTTCGGCATTGCAGGGCGGGTTCCTTCTCCAAATACTCTAAAATAATTGTCGAACACTTAGTCCGTGTCCGGATCCACAAAAATAATCTTCACATACCGCTGTAGAGAGAATGATATTTCACAAATGCAATCTACTGACAACTTTTTAGACAACGCGACGTGTCATTTCGGTCGGGTCATTATTCGAACCGCTTTCCTACAACCAGCCACATCGCATATTGCGAGGCGGTTTCTTTGACATGTCCTGTCAAAGCAGAGATCGTGTCCCCTTATCGCGGGATTCTCATCAATACGGGTATGGGTAATCGCACCACGCCATCAATCGTGGCGCTTGGGAAGCAAGCGATTCCCAACGGGTAAGTGGGGAGGCGCACCGCTTTCGTCACCTCTATAAAGGGATAAGATTTCCTCATTTTTACCCACGCCTTCTTTCTCCCTTACCCACTCTTGCCCCCTCGAGCTCCAGCACCCAAGCCCAAGTCTTCTCCGCACAGCTAAACATGTCCGGAGCAGGAGGTAAGTGGGTGGCTTCCATCGTCAAGGAGAAGCATATCACAAATCTTCGGGTGGGTGGATACTTGGCCGCAGACATAGTGCACCGGCTACCGGACGCCGGGCAGGTCATCCCGACCCCAGGACCCCATGAGAGGGTCGTATTTGTCGCCCACTTCATCTGTGGACTGGGATTTCCACTTCATCCCTTCGTCCGCGGGCTCATGTTCTACTACGGGCTAGATTTCCATGATCTAGCCCCAAATTTCGTCCTCAGCATCTCGGCGTTCATCGTCGTATGCGAGGCCTTCCTCCGCATCAAGCCTCATTTCGGCTTGTGGCTGCAAATCTTCTGCATGAAGCCGAAGATCGTGAGCGGCCAGCAAGTGGAGTGCGGAGGAGCCATGGTAGGCAAGATGCCCAATGTCACCTGGCTTGGCGGATCCTTTGCGGAAACCGTGAAGGGGTGGCAGTCGGGGTGGTTCTACATCACCGAGCCGCGCGACGCCAACTGGGCGGCGGCCCCTGAATTCCGATCCGGAACCCCCATGCGGCTCACCTCCTGGGAAAAGAAGGGCTTATCCGGGGGTGAATCTACAAAGATGACCGGACTCCAAAACTGCATCAAGAGCATGAGAGACAAGAACATCAAACTCGTCAACATGATCCAGGTCATGCTCGTTCGCCGGATTCTGCCGTGCCAAAGACGGGCATTCAATCTGTGGGAGTTTGTTCCAGCCGAACACCAGACGCTTCAGAGGCTCTATGGCATGAAACACAAAGACGCGTGGAAGGCGTTGTTCAAGGCCTCCGAAGTACCTCCTCCCACATCCGAGGACCGCGGGCTCCACGTCGTGCGGCCTCCTAATCAGGTGAGTTTTCAGGCTACCACCAGATTCAGTTCTTCCCAATATATTCATGAGGGAACCTCAAATAATTGTGCATATTTGCTCAGGATTGCGTGGCGATAGCGGAGCAGATTGACTGTCCGGCTCCACTACTCGAAGACCCGGCTGATGCTCTCCTGACGGAGATGCTGGTCCTGGCGCCCTACAAGGTGCCGGGGAAGAAGGCCGGAAAGAAGGCCCCGGGGATCCGAAAGGGTCTCCGATGTAAGGTCGCACCAGAAGCCTCGTTCGAAGACGACGAGGCACACTCCTCCCCCAAAGAGGAGGAAGAAGAAGAAGAAGAGGAGGAGGCCGCCTCATCCGGAGAGGACGGGGGGCCTGAGAGGGCGGACCAGGGGGGTAGGAGAGGCCCCCAGCGCAAGGCCGTCATACCCTCGTCGTCCGATGACGACGAGGCAGATTCCTCCCACGGAGGCGGGGGAAAACAAGAAGAAACTCCACCTCCCCGTATTGGGGGGGGGGAGAAAAAGAGGAAGGCCGCCCCGGAGGGGGAGGCTGGGACGTCCAAGAAGGGAAAGGCGTCCCTTCCGGACTACTCCGCCACCGCCGCCGATAGGGAGGAGGGGTGGCTGCCCAGGAAGAAGCCCCTAGTGCGATTGTAAGTATCCGCACTCTGTCGTGATTCTGCTTCATAGTTTTGTTATAATGCCGAACTTGTATGTAGTCCGGCGAGGGTCCATCCCGAGGTGTCGTCTTCAGAAGGGTCCTTGAGTGAGTCGGCAATGAACTCACTTCCGACGGCCACTACTCCTTAGCCTGTGGATGACACAGAGGTGTTATCCCAAAGGCTCCCAGAGTGGGGGGAGGTGGATCTGGAGGCGCCCCAAGGCGGCATCCCAGACGTCGGACACGCGGGGTTCAAGATCCCCGCGGATCGTGTTGGTGAGAGCCGCAGTAAGCCGGACTCTCAACCGAACACTGTTCTGGAACCTCCCGTGGTTCTGGACTCAGGCGGGTAGCCCTTCGTTAAGGAGGGCGAGCCATCCATGCCGAGGACTTCCGCTACGCCTGAGGCGTCGGATTGTCTGCTGGAAGCACTTCGAGGCACTTCCATGGATGAAGAGCACCGTACTCTTATGACTGTGGTGGTTCAGAAGGTTTTGTCCGCCAAGAGCGGATTAACCGAAGCTTGCACCAGCCTACTAACAGGCTTTGAGGTAAGTAGTAAAAATGTGTGAAGTACCACCCAATAGGTAGTAGCCCCTGATACTCTGTTTGGTGTTCGGAAGAAAGACCAAACGGGGGGTCAATTATAATCCGCAGGAGTCTAACAATGAGTTTTAATGTGAATAAACAGGCTGTGCTGCTTGCGGCTGCTGTCCGTACGGCTGAGATCGCTCGACTAAAACAGGACCTGGAGCAGGCGCAGGGAGAGCTCGACCTCACGGGGAGGCAGCTCAAAGAGAGCAAAGGTGAATGATCCCCCTCTCTTATATAATGAAGGATAGATAAAATTGGTTATTCTAACGATGAAGCGTCGTGATTTTGTAACAGGTGCCACCACCGAAGTGGCGTCTCTAAAGAAAGCGTTGTCCAAGGCCGAACACAAGGCGGCCTTGGAACGCAAAGAGCACGAAAAGCAAGATGCTAGAGTGGGTAAGGTACAACAAGAGCTCCAGGAGCTCGGCAAAAAGTTTGAGTCAGTGGAGTATGAGCTTAAGGCAAAAGAGGCCGAGCTTGCGAAGGCCCTTGTGAGTATAAAAGACGCCAAGGCCGAAGCCGAGAAGGCACAACAGGAAATCCAGGAGGCCAAAAAGATAGCGGCGGGTAAGAAATTCTTTATGCAAAGCAAACATGTGGATGAAGCATTTCTTTTACTGACTCGAATTCAGAGCTCTCCAGGGGCATTCGCAGATCTGCCACGCAGCGTATCAGATGCTGCGGAGTTCTACCGTGCCCAGGAGGGGAGCTCAACGGAGAAGCTGTTCTGGTCCCAGTATGCTGGGCCGAACACCCAAGGCCTCTGAGTGACCAACTAAAGCAGTTGGTCGAACTCCACAGGGCGGCCGAACTGGCTATGAGAGATTTCATAGTCCGGATGTGGCCTGATGAGCTCCTGCCCACTAGCTACTTCGGCCTGATCAAGCGGATGGTTGATGCCTGTCCGCGGCTTGAAGTGATCACGCGATCCGTTTGCATTGAGGGTGCCCGCCGGGCCTTTGCCCGCGCGAAGGTGCATTGGGGCAAGCTGGATGCGGATAAGCTGGTGAAGGACGGGCCGCCGGAGGGCAAGGCGCATCACCATCCCGAGATGTACTATGATGGCGTTATGAAGGGTGCTCGTCTCGTGGCCGATGAATGTACCAAGGACACCATTTTCGAATGAATTCACTTCTGTCATGATTGTAATGTAAAGACGAAGTTACTTGTGCTATGTAGCACTTTTGTTATTTAAAATATTACCTTTTGTGTGGCTGTTTATAAAATACTGAAAGTAGGCCAATCGTCGGCTTCTGCCCCCATGTAACTAGTACTGGGGTGTTCGTGGAAAACCCGGACACTCTTTATGCAAATGTTTGGTCCCTCAAGGAGGTGTCCAGCGCAGCGAACAAGGCAATTGGACTATGCGGCTTTATAACCTTCACTTAGCCATAGAAGTCTACAATTTTAAATTTCGGCGAAGCCCCTAGAATCAGGAAGGCCGAATTGGGGCGCTATACATGCCTGGATCGGACGAAGCCGATTTATCGCCTAAAGTCGAAAAATCTTTAAGGATTTTAAGACCTCTCGAATAGCGACCAGCTCTCGCCTCATCATGCCGGTCAGTTTTTGACTTTCTCTACTGAGGTGCTCGTCCGGAAGAACCGGGACACAATCACAGTAGTTCTCCCTGTGCTACCTTAGCCGATATAACGGAACGTAAGGCACCAAAACAAGGGAGCCGGGCTAACCCAACTGTAGACCCAAGACATGATTCGGAGTTGATGCATATAGTGCTATAAGTTCGGGGTGCCGCACTGTTGAAAGTGTTCGGACTTGTCTTGCCGTATTATGGGGCGTCATAAGAAGCCCCTGGCAAACTGAACGTACCAAGGTGTACGGATGCAATATCAAATAAACATTTGTAAGAAAAAAAATGCTCAAATAAGAATAATAAGCTGACGCTATATATGATCTCCCATTGATGAATAATACGTTTAAGCGTATGTTTACAATGAATGCATTAAGCGGAGATAAATAGGATTATTTGACATATCCTATCCAGAGGCAAGCTACGTACATATAGATAAAACAGGTATAACGATAGTAAATAGATTCCACCTGGGTATTTCCCTCTGTACTCAAAGCCTGTTGCCTCCTTGGTTTTCTCTCCTATGTAAGTCCGACAATCCGGCTCTTCTGGAGAGGCTGCAGTAAAGCAATGTCCTGAAAGGTAAAAGGAAAGGTTATGAAGGTATGTTGCAGTGATACCGCACTGTTGACTGAGCCACTGCTGCGCCTCCGCCTGTGCCCATGGTATTTTGAGTGCGTAATTGTGTACGCGTGGCACGAATGCTGCTTTGATGGGATTTGAGCGGAGGCCAGACTGCTAGTCGCGCTCTTTGCGTGCCTGGTGATCCTGTTGCGGGGTGCTCCGAACTCGCTTGACGGTGCTTGGGGTTGTCGTCGCCAGATTGGTGGTTTGCTGGAGGAGGCCACATTGTACTTCTGCCGCGAGGGCTGCAGTATGCTCTTCGGTACGGAGAGAGCGGTCCATGTTTCCGTTGACTGTTATGACCCCGCGCGGGCCTGGCATCTTGTGCTTGAGGTATGCACAGTGTGGTACCGCATTGAATCTAGTGAATGCGGTTCGTCCGAGCAGTGCATGGTAACCACTGCGGAAATGGACGATATCGAAGATTAACTCCTCGCTTCGGAAGTTATCCGGAGATCTGAAGACCACTTCCAGTGTTATAGAGCCCGTACAACGGGCCTCTACTCCAGAAATTACACCTTTAAAGGTGGTTTTGGTGGGCTTTATCCTTGAAGGATCGATGCCCATTTTGCGCACTGTGTCCTAGTAAAGCAGGTTCAGGCTGTTGCCGCCATCCATAAGGACTCGCATGAGGTGGAATCCGTTGATGATTGGGTCTAAGACCAATGTAGCTGAGCCGCCGTGACGGATGCTAGTAGGATGATCCCTACGATCAAAGGTGATCGGACAAGATGACCATGGGTTGAATTTGGGGACGACTGGCTCCATCGCGTAGACGCCCCGTAGTGCTCGCTTCCGTTCCTGCTTGGGGATGTGAGTGGCGGAGATCATGTGGACCGTTTTCACCTGGGGGGGGGGAGGAATCTTTTCTGTCCCCCCGTGTTCGGACGCCGGGGCTCCTCGTCACCGTCGCTGTGCAGCCCCTTGTCCTTGTTTTCGGCGTTTATTTTGCCGGCCTGTTTAAATACCCAGCAGTCTCTGTTGGTGTGGTTGGCTGGCTTGTCCGGGGTGCCATGAATTTGGCACGAGCGCTCCAGTATACGGTCTAGACTGGACGGTCCCTGATTGTTTCGTTTGAACGGCTTCTTCCGCTGACCGGATTTGGATCTGCTGAATCCGGCGTTGACTGCCGTGTTTTCGGTGTTGTCGCCGTTGTTCCGTCGCTTATGTCTGTTGCGCCGTAGCTTGCCATTATTGTCACAGACGTATGAAGTGCCAGAATTTGGCGTAGTGCTGCAGCGATCTAACCAGCTGTCCTCGCCCGTGCAAAAGCGGGTCATTAGTGTCGTGAGAGCTGCCATGGACTTGGGTTTCTCCTGGCCGAAGTGTCGGGCAAGCCACTCATCGCGGATATTATGCTTGAAGGCTGCTAGGGCTTCGGCGTCTGGACAGTCAACTATTTGGTTCTTTTTGGTTAGGAACCGAGTCCAGAATTTCCTGGCTGATTCTCCGGGCTGTTGAGTAATGTGGCTCAAGTCATCGGCGTCCGGAGGTCGCACATATGTGCCTTGGAAGTTGTCAAGGAATGCGTCTTCCAGGTTTTCCCAACTGCCAATGGAATTTGCGGGCAGGCTGTTTAGCCAGTGCCGGGCGGGTCCTTTGAGCTTAAGGGGAAGATACTTGATGGCATGTAGATCGTCTCCACGGGCCATGTGGGTGTGGAGAAGGAAATCTTCAATCCATACCACGGGGTCTGTTGTGCCATCGTATGATTTGATGTTTACGGGTTTGAACCCTTCTGGGAATTCATGATCCATCACTTCATCGGTGAAGCAGAGGGGGTGTGCGGTGCCTCTGTACCGGTCTATGTCGCGACGCAGTCCGGATAGGTCTGGCTGGTTGTGTTCGGCCCGATCGGATTTACTGTTAGTGTATCCGGTATAACGGTCATCGTTATGTGCTGCAGCGCGCCCCCGTGATCCGTAGATCGATCTTGGTTGTCCTGTGGTGTTATCCAATCTATCGTGCAGGTCCTGAGTATTGCCCCGGGCCGTAGTAAACTGGCGCAGGGGTGCAGGCTGGTATTCGGGCTGATATGCCGTTTTATCCCGACCTCGAGGTGGCCGGTCAGCCGTGTGGCACTCGAGTCCATATTCCTCGGCTGCCAGGACTTATGTCCATCTATCTGTGAGCAGGTCTTGATCAGCTTCAAGCTGCTGCTGCTTCTTCTTTAGGCTTCTCGTAGTGGCAATAAGCCGGCGCTTGAAGCGCTCCTGCTCCGTGGGGTCCTCGGGCATGCCAAACTCGTCGTCGCCGAGGCTAATCTCGTCTTCGGAGGGGGGCATGTAGTTGTCCTCCTCCGGATACCCGTCCGTCGCCTGTTCGTCTGGGCTTTCCTGCCCATCTTCCTACTCGGCCTGCTCGAAGGCAGGCTGATCAGGGTTGTATTCATCTTCGGCACCGTCCGGATTGTTTTCGTCTCCGGTGCCGGTATTGCCTTGGCGGGGCTTGGACGGCGCTGGCGACGCCCATGTTTTGCTTTCTTCTTGGAGGGGTTATCCTCCATTGCCTCATCGCCATTGGTTTCTTTCGGAGTGTCCACCATATATATATATATCGTATGAAGAGGTGGCTGTCCACCACCCTGTGGGCGGCGGCTCCTGTGTGTCTCCTGCATCGTCGTCCATACCGTCGATGTCTTCGGAATCGAAGTCAAGCACGTCGGTTAAATCATCGACCATGGCAATGAAGTGGGTGGTGGGTGGGCAGCGAATTCCTTCATCGCCTACTTCCCACTCAAGCCGGACATAGTTCGGCCCAGAGCCTCCTGACAAAGAGAGAGACTTTAATGAGTTCAGCATGCCGCCAAAGGGCGAGTGCTGAAAGATGTCCGCAATGGTAAACTACATTACCGGAGCCCAACCTGGCTCGGCTGGCTCGAGGGTGTGCAGACCGGAGCCAACAACCGGATATGAGTCCGGGGGCCCGGGGTTACAGGCCTCCATAGAGGTGAGACCTTCGTTCTGCTCCACGGCCGATGAGTATGCGGCCTGCGGGGCGGGGTCCACCCCTCCGTCCTTAGGCAACGCAACCTGCTCCGGATTTAGATCTTGAGCATTGTCCGACATCAGGTCTAGGCCGTGCTCGTCATGACTGTCCGACGCTTCTGGCACAGGCCCGAATCCGTCGAAGATCAAGTCTCCACGAATATCCGCCGTGTAGTTCAAGTTTCCGAACCTGACCTGGTGGCCAGGGGCGTAGCTGTCGATCTGCTCCAGATGAACAAACGAATTGGCCCGCAGTGCAAAGCCGCCGAACACAAAGATCTGTCCAGGGAGAAAAGTCTCGCCCTGGACCGTGTTGCTGGCGATTGAAGACAACATCAAGCCTCAAAGCGACGACACAGAGGAACTCTCAATGAAAGCACCAATGTCGGTGTCAAAACCTGTGGATCTCGGGTAGGGGGTCCTGATCTGTGCGTCTAGGCTGATGGTAATAGGAAGCAAGGGACACAGATCTTTACCCAGGTCCGGGCCCTCTCGATGGAGGTAAAACCCTGCTTCCTACTTGATTAATATTGAAGATATGGGTAGTACAAGAGTAGATCTACCACGAGATCGTAGAGGCTAAACCCAAAGAGCTAGCCTATGATGGTATGATTGTAATTGTGATCGGCCTTCTAAGGACCATCCTCTCCAGTTTATATAGATGCCGGAGAGGGCTAGGGTTTACATGGAGTCGGTTACAAGGAAGGAAACACAATATCCGGATCGCCAAGCTTGCCTTCCACGCCAAAGAGAGTCCCATCCGGACACGGGCCGAAGTCTTGAGTCTTGTATCTTCACGCTTCAGTAGTCCGGCCGATGTATACAGTCCGGCTGTCCGGATACCCCCTTATCCAGGACTCCCTCCGGGAGGCCGGCCGGCCCTATGTCGTGCCCCAAGAGGAGGAGTCCTACTAGGACTTCCTAGTCCTAGTAGAATTCCTCTCCAAGGAAGAGAGGGGAAAGGAAGGAGAGGGAGAGGGAGTAGGAAAGGAGGGGCGCCGCCCCCTTCCCCTAGTCCAATTCAGACCTAATGGGGGGGTGCAGCCCTCCTGCGGCCCTCCTCTCTCTCCACTAAGGCCCATGGTGGGCCATTACTTCCCCGGGGGGTTCCGGTAACCCCTCCGGCACTTCGTTTTTACCCGAACTTCACCGAAACCTTTCTGATGTCCGAATATAGCCTTCCAATATATCGATCTTTATGTCTCAGCCATTTTGAGACTCCTCGTCACCTCCGTGATATCATTCGAGACTCCGAACAAACTTCGATCATCAAAACACATAACTCATAATACATATCGTCATCGAATGTTAAGCATGCGGACCCTACAGGTTCGAGTACTATGTAGACATAATCGAGACACATCATTAATCAATAACCAATAGCAGAACCTGGATGCTCATATTGGCTACTATATATTCTACAAAGATCTTTATCGGTCAAACCGCATAACAACATACGTTGTTCCCTTTGTCATCGGTATGTTCCTTGCCCGAGATTCGATCGTCGGTATCATCATACCTAGGTCAATCTCATTACCGGCAAGTCTCTTTACTCGTTCTGTAATGCTTCATCCCACAACTAACTCATTAGTCACATTGCTTGCAAGGCTTATAGTGATGAGCATTTCCGAGAGGGCCCAGAGATACCTCTCCGAAACACGGAGTGATAAATCCTAATCTCGATCTATGCCAACCCAACAAACACCTTCAGAGACACCTGTAGAGCATCTTTATAATCACCCATTTATGTTGTGACCTTTGATAGCACACAAGGTGTTCCTCCGGTATTCGGGAGTTGCATAATCTCATAGTTTGAGAAACATGTATAAGTCATGAAGAAAGCGGTAGCAATGAAACTGTAATGATCATAATGCTAAGCTAATGGATGGGTCATGTCCATCACATCATTCTCCTAATGATGTGATCCCGTTTATCAAATGACAACACATGTCTATGGTTAGGAAACATAACCATCTTTGATTATCGAGCTAGTCAAGTAGAGGCATACTAGGGACACTATGTTTTGTCTATGTATTCACACATGTACTAAGTTTCCGGTTAATAAAATTCTAGCATGAATAACAAACATTTATCATGATATAAGGAAATAAATAATAACTTTATTATTGCCTCTAGGGCATATTTCCTTCAGTCTCCCAGTTGCACTAGAGTCAATAATCATGTTCACATTGTCATGTGATTTAACACCAATAGTTCACATCTGTATGTGATTAACACCCATAGTTCACATCGCCATGTGACCAACACCCAAAGGGTTTACTAGAGTCAATAATCTAGTTCACATCGCTATGTGATTAACACCCAAAGAGTATTAAGGTGTGATCATGTTTTGCTCATGAGAGAAGTTTAGTCAATGGGTCTATCACATTCAGAGCCGTATGTTTTTTTGCAAATATTTAATGTTTACAATGCTCTGTATGGAGCTACTCTAGCTAATTGCTCCCACTTTCAATATGTATCTAGATTGAGACTTAGAGTCATCTGGATTGGTGTAAAAGCTTGCATCGACGTAACTCTTTACGACGAACTTTTTATCACCTCCATAACCGAGAAATACTTCCTTAGTCCTCTTAGGTAACTAAGGATAACTTGACCACTATACAGTGATCCACTCCTGGATCACTATCGTACCCCCTTGCCAAACTTATATCAAGGCACACAATTGGTTTGGTACATAGCATGGCATACTTTATAGAACCTATGACTGAGGCATAGGGAATGACTTTCATTCTTTTTCTATCTTTTGATGTGGTCGAGCTTTGAGTTTTCACTCAATTTTACACCTTGTAATACAGACAAGAACTCCTTCTCTGACTGATCCATTTTGAACTCTTTCAAAAACTTGTCAAGGTATGTGTTCATTGAAAAATCTTATCAAGCGTCTTGATCTATCTCTATAGATCTTGATGCCCAATATATAAGCAGCTTCACCGAGGTCTTCCTTTGAAAATCTCCTTTCAAACTCTCCTTTATGCTTTCCAGAAAATTGTACATTATTTCCTATCAACAATATGTCAATAACATATACTTATCAGAAAGGCTATAGTGCTCCCACTCACTTTCTTGTAAATACAGGCTTCACCGCAAGTCTGTATAAAACTATATGCTTTGATCAACTCATCAAAGCGTACATTCCAATTCCGATATGCTTGCACCAGTCCATAGATGGATCACTAGAGCTTGCACACCTTGTTAGTACTTTTATGATCGACAAAACCTTCTGGTTGCATCATATACAACTCTTCTTTAAGAAATATCCACTTAAGGAATGCAGTTTTGACATCCATTCGCCAGATTTCATAAAATATGGCAATTGCTAACATGATTCAGACGGATTTAAGCATCGCTACAGTTGAGAAAATCTCATTGTATTCATGAACTTGTCGAAAACCTTTTGTGACAAGTCGAGCTTTGTAGATAGTAACACTACTATCAGCGTCCGTCTTCCTCTTGAAGATCCATTTATTTTCTATGGCTTGCCGATCATCGGTCAAGTCCACCAAAGTCCACACTTTGTTCTCATACATGGATCCTATCTCAGATTTCATGGCCTTAAGCCATTTCGTGGAATCTGGGCTCATCATCGCTTCCTCATAATTCGTAGGTTCATCATGGTCTAGTAACATGACTTCTAGAATAGGATTACCATACCACTCTGGTGCGGACCGTACTCTGGTTGACCTACGAGGTTCGGTAGTAACTTGATTTGAAGTTTCATGATCACCATCATTAGCTTCTTCACTAATTGGTGTAGGGACCACTGGAACTGATTTCTGTGATGAACTACTTTCCAACTCGAGAGAAGGTACAATTACCTCATCAAGTTCTACATTCCTCCCGCTCACTTATTTCGAGAGAAACTCCTTCTCTAGAAAGGATCCATTCTTAGCAACGAATATCTTTGCCTTCGGATCTGTGATAGAAGGTGTAACCAAAAGTTCTTTTGGGTATCCCATGAAGACAAATTTCTCCGATTTGGGCTCGAGCTTATCAGGTTGAAGCTTTTTCACATAAGCATCGCTGCCCCAAACTTTAAGAAACGACAACTTAGGTTTGTTGCCAAACCAGAGTTCATACGGTGTCGTCTCACAGATTTTGACGGTGCCCTGTTTAACGTGAATGCAGGTGTCTCTAATGCATAATCCCAAAACAATAGTGGTAAATCAGTAAGAGACGTCATAGATCACACCTTATCTAATAAAGTGCGGTTACGACATTCGGACACACCATTACGCTGTGGTGTTCCATGTGGCATGAGCTGTGAAACTATTCCACATTGTTTTAAATGAAGGCCAAACTTGTAACTCAAATATTCACCTCCACGATCAGATCGTAGAAACGTTATTTTCTTATTACAATGATTCTCCACTTCACTCTGAAATTCTTTGAACTTTTCAAATGTTTCAGACTTTTGTTTCATTAAGCAGATATACCCATATCTGCTCAAATCATCTGTGAAGGTCAGAAATGATACCTGCCACGAGCCTCAACACTCATCGGACTGCATACATCGGTACGTATTATTTCCATTAAGTCATTAGCTCGTTCCATTGTTCCGAAGAATGGAGTTTTAGTCATCTTGCCCATAAGGCACTGTTCACAAGTATCAAATGATTCATAATCAACTGATTCCAAAAACCCATCAGCATGAAGTTTCTTCATGCGCTTTACAACAATATGACCAAAACGGCAGTGCCACAAGTATGTTGCACTATCTTTATCAACTTTGCATCTTTTGGCATCAATATTATGAATATGTGTATCACTACGATCGAGATTCAATAAACCATCAACATTGGGTGTATGAACATAGAAGTTTTTATTCATGTAAATAGAATAACAATTATTCTCTGTTTTAAATGAATAACGGTATTGCAGTAAACATGATCTAATCATATTCATGCTTTAATGCAAACACCAAATAACATTTATTTTGGTTCAACTCTAATCCCGAAAGTACAGGGCTTGTGCGATGATGATCTTATCAATCTTGGAACCAGTTCCAACATACATCGTCATTTCACCCTTAACTAGCCTCTATTTATTCTGCAACTCCTGTTTTGAGTTACTAATCTTAGCAACTGAACAAGTATCAAATACCCACGGGTTACTACGAGCACTAGTAAGGTACACATCAATAACATGTATATCAAATATACCTTTGTTGACTTTGCCATCCTTCTTATTCGCCAAATGTTTGGGGCAGTTCCGCTTCTAGTGACCATTTCCTTTGCAGTAGAAGCACTCAGTTTTAGGCTTGGGTTCAGCTTTGGGCTTCTTCCTAGGAGTAACAACTTTCTTGACATTCTACTTGAAGTTACCTTTCTTTCCCTTTGCCCTTTTCTTGAAACTACTGGTCTTGTCAATCATCAACACTTGATGCTCTTTCTTGATTTCTACCTTCGTCGATTTCAGTATCACGAAGAGCTCGGGAATCATTTTTGTCATCCTTGCATATTATAGTTCATCACGAAGTTCCAGTAACTTGGTGATGGTGACTAGATAACTCTGTCAATCATTATCTTATCTGCAGGATTAGCTCCCACTTGATTCAAGCGATTGTAGTACCCAGACATTCTAAGCACATGCTCACTAGCTGAGCAATTCTCCTCCATCTTTTAGGCGAAGTACTTGTCAGAGGTCTCATACCTCTTGACACAGGCATGAGTCTGAAATACCAATTTCAGCTCTTGGAACATCTCATATGCTATGTGGCGTTCAAAACGTTTTTGAAGTCCTGGTTCTAAGCCGTAAAGCATGATGCACTAAACTATCAAGTAGTAATCATATTGAGCTAGCCAAACGTTCATAATGTCTGCACCTGCTCCTGCAATAGGTCTGTCACCTAACGGTGCATTAAGGACACAATTCTTCTGTGCGGCAATGAGGATAAAACTCATATCACGGACCCAGTCCGCATCATTGCTACTATCATCTTTCAACTTAGTTTTCTCTAGGAACACATATGAAAACATAGGAAGCTGTAACGCGAGCTATTGATCTACAACATAATTTTCGAAATACTATCAGGACTAAGTTCATGGTAAATTAAAGTTCAATTAATCATATTACTTGAGAACTCCCACTTAGATAGACATCCCTCTAGTCATCTAAATGATCACATGATCCAAATCAACTAAACCATGTTCGATCATCACGTGAGATGGAGTAGTTTTCAATGGTGAACATTGCTATGTTGATCATATCTACTATATGATTCACGCTCAACCTTTCGGTCTCCAGTGTTCTGAGGCCATATCTGCATATGCTAGGCTCGTCAAGTTTAACCCGAGTATTCTGCACGTGCAAAACTGGCTTGCACTCGTTGTATGTGAACGTAGAGCTTATCACACCTGATCATCACGCGGTGTCTCGGCACGATGAACTGTAGCAATGGTGCATACTCAGGGAGAACACTTATACCTTGAAATTTAGTAAGGGATCATCTTATAATGCTACCACCGTACTAAGCAAAATAAGATGCATAAAAGATAAACATCACATGCAATCAAAATATGTGACATGATATGGCCATCATCATCTTGTGCTCATGATCTCCATCACCGAAGCATCGTCATGATCTCCATCGTCATCGGCGCGACACCTTGATCTTCATCATAGCATCATTATCGTCTCACCAACTATTGCTTCTACGAATATTGCTACCGCTTAGTGATAAAGTAAAACAATTACATGGCGATTGCATTGCATACAATAAAGGGACAACCATATGGCTCCTGCCAGTTACCGATAACTTTGTTACAAAACATATCATCTCATACAACAATTTATATCACGTCATGTCTTGACCATATCACATCACAACAAGCCCTGCAAAAACAAGTTAGCCGTCCTCTAGTTTGTTGTTGCAAGTTTTACGTGGATGCTCTGGGATTCTAGCAAGAACCGTTCTTACCTACGCATCAAAACCAAAACGTTTTTTCATCAAGTGTGTTGTTTTAACCTTCAACAAGGACCGGCCGTAGTCAAACTCGATTCAACTAAAGTTGGAGAAACAGACAGCTGCCAGCCACCTATGTGCAAAAGCACGTCGGTAGAACTAGTCTCATGAACGCAGTCATGTAATGTCGGTCCGAGCCGCTTCATACAACAATACTGCCGAATCAAAGTAAGACATTGGTGGTAAGCAGTATGACTATTATCGCCCACAAATCTTTTGTGTTCTACTCGTGCATAAAACATCTACTCATAGACCTGATGACCCACAAGTATAGGGGATCTATCATAGTCCTTTCAATAAGTAAGAGTGTCGAACCCAACAAGGAGCAGAAGGAAATGACAAGCGGTTTTCAGTAAGGTATTCTTTGCAAGCACTCAAATTGTAGGTAACAGATAGTTTTGTGATAGGATAATTTGTAACGGGTAACAAGCAATGAAAGTAAATAAGGTGCAGCAAGGTGGCCCAATCCTTTTTGTAGCAAAGGACAAGCCTGGACAATTTCTTATAATGAGAAAAGCGCTCCCAAGGACACATGGGAATTATTGTCAAGTTAGTTTTCATCACGCTCATATGATTCGCGTTCGGTACTTTGATAATTTGATATGTGGGTGGACCGGTGCTTGGGTACTGCCCTTTCTTGGACAAGCATCCCACTTATGATTAACTCCTATTGCAAGCATCTGCAACTACAAAAGAAGTATTAAGGTAAACCTAACCATAGCATGAAACTAGTGGATCCAAATTAGCCCCTTACGAAGCAACGCATAAACTAGGGTTTAAGCTTCTGTCACTCTATCAACCCATCATCTACTTATTACTTCCCAATGCCTTCCTCTAGGCCCAAATAATGGTGAAGTGTCATGTAGTCGACATTCACAAAACACCACTAGAGGAGAGATAACATACATCTCATCAAAATATCAAACGAATACCAAATTTACATGACTACTAATAGCAAGACTTCACCCATGTCCTCAGGAACAAACGTAACTACTCACAAAGCATGTTCATGTTCATGATTAGAGGAGTATTAATATGCATTAAGGATCTGAACATATGATCTTCCACCAAGTAAACCAATTAGCATCAACTACAAGGAGTAATCAACACTACTAGCAACCCGCAGGTACCAATTTGTGGTTTTGATACAAGATTGGATACAAGAGATGAGCTAGGGTTTTGAGAGGAGATGGTGCTAGTGAAGATGTTGATGGAGATTGACCCGCTCCCGACGAGAGGATCATTGGTGATGACGATGGTGATGATTTCCCCCTCCCAGAGGGAAGTTTCCCTGGCAGAACAGCTCCGCCGGAGCCCTAGATTTGTTCCGCCAAGGTTCCGCCTCGTGGCGGCGGAGTTTTGTCCCGTAAGCTTGCTTATGATTTTTTCCAGGGTAAGAGACTTCATATAGCAGAAGATGGGCACTGGAGGGCCAACAGGGGGCCCACGAGACAGGGGGCACGCCCAGTAGGGGGGCACCTCCACCCTTGTGGCCAGGGTGTGGGCCCTCTCTGGTACTTCCTTTGCTCAATAATTCTTATTAATTCCAAAAATGACTTTCATGGAGTTTCAGGACTTTTGGAGCTGTGCAGAATAGGTTTCCCATATTTGCTCCTTTTCTAGCCAGAATTCCAATTGCCGGCATTCTCCCTCTTTATGACAAACCTTGTAAAATAAGAGAGAATAGCCATAAGTATTGTGACATAACGTGTAATAACAGCCCATAATGCAATAAATATCGATATAAAAGCATGATGAAAAATGGACGTATCAACTCCCCCAAGCTTAGACCTCGCTTGTCCTCAAGCGGAAGCCAAAATCGAAAAACATGTCCACATGTTTAGAGATAGAGGTGTCGATAAAAAAATAAAATACGGACATGAGGGCATCATGATCATTCTTATAACAGCAACATATATGTAGATTTTGTCATATGATTTCTTATGCTCAAGTAACAATCTATTCACAATGTTGAGTATGGTTCAGAAACTTCATTGAGAACTAACAAACTATAATCTCAGTCATTGAGGCAATTGTAATTTATCATAACATGAGAAAGAGTCAAGAATAGAGCTTTTCAGCAAGTCCACATACTCAACTATCATATAGTCTTCTACAATTGCTAACACTCACGCAATACTTATGGTTATGGAGTTTTAATCAGACACTGAGAAAGATAGGGGCTTATAATTTCGCCTCCCAATGTATTCACCTTTGGGTGATGTCAACAATAATAGTTCATGCTAACATACATCCAGTTGGATATATATATCAGGATCTTTCCAACACGAGGTGCTTGCCAAAGGATAAAATGAAAAGGGGAAAGGTGAAGATCACCTTGACTCTTGCATAAAGTAAAAGATAGGCCCTTCACAGAGGGAAGCAGAGGTTGTCATGTGCTTTAGGGTTGGATGCACAAAATCTTAATGCAAAAGAACGTCACTTTATATTGCCACTTGTGATATGAACCTTTATTATGCAGTCCGTCGCTTTTATTACTTCCATATCACACGATCGTATAAAGCTTATTTTCTCCGCACTAATAAGTCATACATATTTAGAGAGCATTGTTTATTGCTTGCAGCATGACAACTTACTTGAATTATCTTACTCAATCCATAGGTAGGTATGGTGGACTCTCATGGCAAAAACTGGGTTTAAGGATATTTGGAAGCACAAGTAGTATCTCTACTTGGTGCAAGGAATTTGGCTAGCATGAGGGGGAAAGTCAAGCTCAACATGTTGGACGATCCATGACAATATACTTTAACTGAGATGTGAGAAAACATAACCCATTACGTTGTCTTCCTTGTCCAACATCAACTCTTTAGCATGTCATACTTTAATGAGTGCTCACAATTATAAAATATGTCCAAGATAGTATATTTATATGTGAAAACCTCTCTTTCTTTATTACTTCCTATTAATTGCAATGATGACCAAAACTAGGTTTGTCAACTCTCAACAACTTTTAAGCCTCATACTCTTTATATGTGAAGTCATTACTATCCATAAGATCAATATGAACTATTTTATTCTTTTTATTCTTTCTATTTTCTCAAGATCATAGCAGGATAGCAAAGCCCTTGACTCAACACTAATCTTTATTATATATCTCACGGACTCGATTACATAGAGGGATCACAAAGCAAAACTCAAAACTAATTCATGCCAAAACTTTATTCTACTAGATCAAGATATTACTAAAAGGATCAAACTAAGTAAAACGGTAAAGATAGGAGTGTGATGGTGATACGATACCGGGCCACCTCCCCCAAGCTTGGCAGTTGCCAAGGGGAGTGCCCATACCCATGTAATTATGTCCTCGGAGGTGGTGAAGAAGGAGTTGTTGATGATGTAGGCTTGTCGTCCATCTTCCAAGGCATAGGCCCACCATCATAGAAGGATGATCAAGTCTCCGGGATCCTCAAATCTGCAGCCAAACTCATCCTCTTGAATCTATATTCATACTCACAGTTTTGGTTTTGCAGGTTATAGATCTGGGCTTGGAGGTGCTCGATTTTCTCATGAAGCTTGAAGATAGTATCCCCAATGTTCTTGGCATCTAGCTTGTGGTTGTTGGTGAATTTCGGGATCATCATCTGGTTGGCGTTGAGTCCTCACTCCACCATCCCTTGGCACTTGAAAACTTGTTGCTCCATAGCTTCGAGATTTGTCTCCACGCTTCTGGTACGCCTTGGTCCCTCCACATCGCGGATGTGCAGCACCCCCTCACGCATCTCAATGGTTTGAGGGTGTTGCAGCACCTCCACAAGATAGGACTCTCGAAAACTTGTCCTTGGGAGCGCTTGGAGACGTCATGCTGCTCTAGATCTGTCAGAAAAACAGCTCGAAACGAAAACAGAAGATTTTTGCGTGATACGGTGGTCAAAACCTTTGGGAGATTATATAATGAATTTTTACCGACCAAAGAAGTAACGTGCAAGAAAATGGAGTCCGGGAGGCACACGAGGTGCCCACGAGACAGGGTGGCGCGCCCAGTAAGGGTGGGTGCGCCCTCCACCCTCGTGGAGGCCTCGTGTCCTTCCCGGATTACTTCTTGCTTTCCAAAGTTCTTAAATATTCCAAAACCGAGAAAACATGCCATTAGAATTGTTTTGGAGTCGGTTTACTTACCGTACCACATACCTATTCCTTTTCGGAGTCTGAAACATTCTGGAAAGTGTCCCTTGTGTATTCCTCCGGGGTTACAGTTTCAATAATATTAGTTTCAACATTTATAGGATTACCTGAGATATAATGTTTGATTCTTTGACCATTCACCACCATCGGACTTGTGCCCTCGAAGTTGTTGATTTTTATGGCACCGGAACGATAGACCTCCTCGATAACGTAAGAACCTTCCCATTTAGAGAGAAATTTTCCTGCAAAAAATCTTAAATGAGAGTTGAATAGCAACACATAATCACCTACATTAAACTCACGCTTTTGTATTCTTTTGTCATGCCATCTTTTAACTTTTTGATGTGGAGCATCCTTCCATCATCCCCATGGACTCTACATTAACACAACCACCCCCACAAGGACCCATGACAAGAGCTAGAGCACGTGCTTTGGAAACCAAGGTGAACTCCTTCCTACTAGACTTGCATATGGACACAAATGGAACATGTATACTACCTCACCAAAATATGCTATGCATCCTTAGGTATGAAGGGGAACATCACCAAGGAGCTCAGGAGCATCCCCAAGGAGAAGGAGAACCACCCCAAGGCCATAAGGATCAAGAAGGAGTGCAGCAGCCGCAAAACAGCATGTCCCAGGTGACCCCGTGCGCACGGGCCCCAGAGACCCCGTGCCCACGGGATACACAGGAACCCGGCGCTGGAGCACCCCGTGCGCACGGGCTTGTACCGTGCCCACGTGACCCCCGTGCGCACGGGCCCAACTTACCCCGTGCGCACGGGCCTCCTAGGATGGCCGGCTGAGATTGGATCTCTGACTCCCCTTCGTCTCCTTCGACCCCAAGCCTATATAATTCGTACCTAGGGCCATGTTTAGGGTTAGCAAAGTATTGGATGATATCTTGGTGAGCTTTGCTCCATTACCTTCCCTCTTTGAGGATCAAGACCCCATTAGGGAAGAATCCTTGAGGATTTCAAGACCTCCATTGGGAGAAGACTACCACCAAGACCCCTCTTCCTTTGGATTTGGGATGAACTTTGCCATTGTATCTTTCCTTTGATTGTGTTTGAGACTTGTGGATCTTGTGTTGTTACTCTAGTGGATGTGTAATTGGGAATTGTTGGAGTGATTGTCCCTTTGTGTTCATCTTTATGTTCTTGTGATTTCTCTCCATTTTCCCCCTGCAAGTGTGAAAAGGTCCTTCCTAGGATAGTGAGACGAGTAGATTCTCTATTAGGTTGGTGCACTAGCGTATCTAGCCCATTAGTGCAATCGAGCTAGCGTCTCTCTAGTATCCGTACGACAAGAGCTTTTCCCGTGTTTCGATATCTTCGAGCTCATTCCTTGGTTGTGCGGATCCCATTTATCTTCCGTGTGTGTGTTCCTCGTGTTATATTGGGAGGTTGATCTATTTGTCTTATTTGCCATTTGTGAATCTTCTCAACTTTATCAACATCTCGACTAACATTTGCTTGAATTATTTGTGTCTTTCCTAACCAAGCTCCTCCATAGACCATTTACTTGTAGGTGTGAGAAACAATTCCCAGTACCAATTCCCCTATTGTAACATCACGTGGGATCGTACTTGTTACATCCACAATCTTCGGAAAAGGTAACTTTGGTTTTGTTCTCTCATTTTCCTACTCACCACCACTTTCTTATGATGGATAGGCCAAGCTCCTCTACCAACCCACTCTTCATCGAGCAAGACGATGACATGTCATCCTTCGTCACCAAGAGCCACCTCTTTTGTGCACAACGAGCTCTACATCAAGAGCAACAAGCCATTAACGACCGCATCGACAACCTCGCCACCAACTTACGACTCTCCGAGCAACGAACACGTGACTACTTCGACAACAAGCTCGACGCGCACAAGCAAGAGAACGATGCAAGAATGGACGAGATCCGAGCTTTGTTGGTCAACCGACATTCTTCGACTTCTTCCTACTCAAGATGGAGCCATTCAAGTTGACACTCCGACGACACCTCCTCCGGCTCAAGTACACCGTCATCGACCATACTTCGACGAGCTGCGCGTCAAGACCGTCATGCATCTCGAGATCCACTACACGACAAACATTCCCAAGAGCAAGTTGATGAACAAGTCCCTCGTCCTCAAGCAAATCAAGTTGCTTTTGCTCAAGATCAAGAACGACAACGTATTCCTCGTCAAGAAGAAGAAGAACGAGCGCGTCTACACCAAGAGAAACAAGACGCCGAGGCTCAACGTCTTCAACAACAACAACGAGACGCACAAGCTATTGAGGCGGAACGTGCCCTTCAAGAATCAAGTCGAGCCATCGCCAACCGCAATCGCGAACGGCGGAATCAAGAGGAAGCCCTTCGAGAAGAAATACAAGAGAGGAACTATCAACCACGTGTGCACCGTCAAGTTCCTCAAGCTCCTCCCCAAGTTCGTCAAGCTCCACCTCAACCTCAAGTGCAACAAGAGCGACACCAAGTGGAACAAGTGCTTCAAGACCCTCCTCCACACCAAGAGCGACATCATGAGGAACGAGCATTCGAGGACTTTCCAAGGCAAGAGCGATATCGCAACCGCTATCAAGATTAAGAGCAACGATATGGAAAACTCAAATTCATAATGCCCAAGTTCAATGGAAGCAATGATCCAGAAGAATATCTCTCATGGGCATTGAAGGTCGACAAAATCTTTCGTTTGCACAACTATGAGGAAGAGAAGAAGATCGCAATGGCATCACTTGAGTTCCAAGACTATGTGCTCATATGGTGGGAACAAGTCCTTGAGCGCCGAGAAATAAGAGGTGACCCTCCAATCACCACTTGGGATCAATGAAGGATGTCATGAGAGCCCGATTTGTGCCCACCTACTACAACCGTGATCTCTTCAAGAATCTACAACTCCTCAAGCAAGGAACAAAGAGTGTTGAAGAATACTACAAGGAAATGGAAATAGCCATGATTCGAGCCAATGTCAAGGAAGATGATGAGCAAACAATGGCACAATTCTTGAATGGACTCAATCACCCCATCAAGAAGATCGCCGACTTCCAACCCTATTCCAACCTCATAGAGCTAGTACATCAAGAAACCAAGGCGGAACATCAAGTACAAGATGACTTCAATTACTCCTCCAAGACATACGGCTTCTCCAACAATCAAGCTTCAATAACTCCTCCAACATCTACGTCAACCAAGCCTTCTCCAAGCAACGACGACAAGACATCATACAAGAATCCTTCATCAAGTTCAAGTCGTCTTCCTCCTACTACAAGCAACTACAAGCCGCGTGCTTCTTCCTCAACTCCGACCGATGAGACCGTAAAGACAAGTTCACTCAAGTGCTTCACATGTGGCGGCCGAGGCCACAAGTCCTTCCAATGCATCAACAAACGCACCATGCTCCTCAACGATGATGGCACCTACGACTCAATGAGTGAAGATGAAATAGAAGCTATTGAGCAAGTGGCCATGAACCGGCGCGTGAACGAGGATGAAGATGATCAAGTCTTTTGTGATGAACATACGAGCCCCGCACTCGTTGTCTCCAAGGTCTTGACACTTCAACATCAACAAGAAGAAGACCAACGATGCCATATCTTCCACACCACGGCAGGCATCAATGGAAGTTCCGTCAAGGTCATCATCGATGGAGGTAGTTGCCACAACTTGGCAAGCGAAGAACTATGTTCAAAGCTTCAATTGGTCAAGAGGAAGCACCCGCACCCCTACAAGGTTCAATGGCTTAGTGACTCCGGCAATATACGAGTTGAGCATACGGTCCAAGTATCCTTCAAAATTGGTGCATATGAAGACACTTTGGAATGTGATGTGGTCCCAATGACCGTTTGCCACCTCCTTCTTGGTCGACCATGGCAATTCGACCGTGGTGTCGTCCACAATGGGCGTACCAATCACTATAGCTTCAAGATGAAAGGAAAAGAATATGTGCTACGACCTATATCTCCTAGTCAAGTGATAGCCGACAAGCAAGCCACCCACCATAGAGAGAAGAGTGAGAAAGTGACCCACCCAAAAGTGAGTGAGAGCCACAAGCCAAACTTGAGCGCCTCTTCGCCTAGAGAGAAAAACCTCATCCTATTTGCCACCAAAAGTGAGATGAGAGAAGTGTGTGAGAACCCATCGAGCGTGATGCACTTTGTCCTTGTGTGCAAGGATGGAGAACCAAAAACTAACACCACTCACGAGCTACCTTTGGTGTTTCAATCTTTTTTGCAGGAATTTCAAGCTCTATGCGCCAAGCTCAGAAGCAAGCTCTTGTTCTCATCCGCATACCATCCTCAAACCGACGGCCGAACGGAGGTGCCAAACCGGACACTATCCACTCTACTTCGCGTGTTGATCAAGAAGAACATCAAGGAGTGGGAGGCATGTCTACCCATCGCCGAGTACGCCTACAACCGCGCAAGACATTCGACTACCGGCAAGTCCCCCTTCGAGGTCGTCTACGGCTTCAACCCGTTGTCCCCATTAGACATCCTACCTCTCCCTCTACAAGAGCGCACCAACATGGATGCGAGTGAACGAGCAAGCTACATCAAGAAGATGCATGAATATACAAGAAACATCATCGAGCGCCACGTACATCGACTAGCAACCAAGCTCAACGTCAACAAACAACCCATGATCTTCAACATAGGTGATCTCGTGTGGCTACACCTTCGCAAGGACCGCTTCCCCAACGAACGCAAGTCCAAACTGAAGGAAATATGCCCTAGAGGCAATAATAAAGTTATTATTTATTTCCTTATTTCATGATAAATGTTTATTATTCATGCTAGAATTGTATTAACCGGAAACATAATACTCAAACATAGTGTCACTAGTATGCCTCTACTTGACTAGCTCGTGAATCAAAGATGGTTAAGTTTCCTAGCCATGGACAAAAGAGTTGTCATTTGATTAACGGGATCACATCATTAGGAGAATGATGTGATTGACATGACCCATTCCGTTAGCCTAGCACTTGATCGTTTAGTATGTTGCTATTGCTTTCTTCATGACTTATACATGTTCCTGTAACTATGAGATTATGCAACTCCCATTTACCGGAGGAACACTTTGGGTGCTACCAAACGTCACAACATAACTGGCTGATTATAAAGGAGTACTACAGGTGTCTCCAAAGGTACATGTTGGGTTGGCGTATTTCGAGATTAGGTTTTGTCACTCCGATTGTCGGAGAGGTATCTCTGGGCCCTCTCGGTAATGCACATCACTATAAGCCTTGCAAGCAATGTGACCAATGAGTTGGTTACAAGATGATGCCGGTAACGAGATTGAACTAGGTATTTGATACCGGCGATCAAATCTCGGGCGAGTAACATACCGATGACAAAGGGAACAACGTATGTTGTTATGCGGTTTGACCGATAAAGATCTTCGTAGAATATGTAGGAACCAATATGGGCATCCAGGTTCCGCTATTGGTTATTGACCGAG
Organism: Triticum dicoccoides; assembly: GCF_002162155.2. Taxonomy (NCBI): domain Eukaryota; kingdom Viridiplantae; phylum Streptophyta; class Magnoliopsida; order Poales; family Poaceae; genus Triticum; species Triticum dicoccoides. The sequence continues at coordinate 156,093,396 of NC_041381.1, forward strand.
AATAGTTCTAGGTCATGTCTACATTGTTCTCGAACCCGTAGGGTCCGCACGCTTAAGGTTTCGATGACAGTTATATTATGAGTTTATGAGTTTTGATGTACCGAAGGAGTTCGGAGTCCCGGATGAGATCAGGGACATGACGAGGAGTCTCGAAATGGTCGAGACGTAAAGATCGATATATTGGACGACTATATTCGGAGTTCGGAAAGGTTCTGAGTGATTCGGGTATTTTTCGGAGTACCGGAGAGTTACGGTAATTCGCCGGAGAGTATATGGGCCTTATTGGGCCATACGGGAATAGAGGAGAGAGGCCGAAAGGAAGGAGGTGCACAGCCCCCCTCTGGTCCGAATTGGACAAGGGGTGCGGCCCCCTTTCCCTTCCTCCTCTCCCCCTCTTTCCCCCTTCTCCTACTCCAACAAGGAAGGAGGGAGTCCTACTCCCGGTGGGAGTAGGACTCCCCTTGGCGCGCCCTTACTAGGCCGGCCGCCCCCTCCCCCCTTGCTCCTTTATATACAGGGGCAGGGGGCACCTCTAGGCAGAACAACAATTGATCCCTTGGATCTCTTAGCCGTGTGCGGTGCCCCCCTCCATCATAATCCACCTCGATAATATCGTAGCGGTGCTTAGGCGAAGCCCTGCGTCGGTAGTACATCAAGATCGTCACCATGCCGTCGTGCTGACGGAACTCTCCTTCGACACTCGGCTGGATCGGAGTTCGAGGGACGTCATCGAGCTGAACGTGTGCTAGAACTCGGAGGTGCCGTAGTTTCGGTGCTTGATCGGTCGGGCCGTGAAGACGTACGACTACATCAACCGCGTTGTTCTAACGCTTCCGCTTTCGGTCTACGAGGGTACGTGGACAACACTCTACCCTCTCGTTGCTATGCCATCACCATGATCTTGCGTGTACGTAGGAAATTTTTGAAATTACTACGTTCCCCAACAGTGGCATCAGAGCCTGGTTTTATGCGTTGATGTTATATGCACAAGTAGAACACAAGTGAGTTGTGGGCGATACAAGTCATACTGCTTACCAGCATGTCATACTTTGGTTCGGCGGTATTGTGAGATGAAGCGGCTCGGACCGACATTACGTGTACGCTTACGCGAGACTGGTTTCACCGTTGCGAGCACTCGTGCTTAAAGGTGGCTGGCGGGTGTCTGTCTCTCTCACTTTAGCTGAATCGAGTGTGGCTACGCCCGGTCCTTGCGAAGGTTAAAACAGCACCAACTTGACGAACTATCGTTGTGGTCTTTATGCGTAGGTAAGAACGGTTCTTGCTAAAGCCCGTAGCAGCCACGTAAAATTTGCAACAACAAAGTAGAGGACGTCTAACTTGTTTTTGCAGGGCATGTTGTGATGTGATATGGTCAAGACGTGATGCTATATTTTATTGTATGAGATGATCATGTTTTGTAACCGAAGTTATCGGCAACTGGCAGGAGCCATATGGTTGTCGCTTTATTGTATGAAATGCAAACGCCCTGTAATTGCTTTACTTTATCACTAAGCGGTAGCGATAGTCGTAGAAGCAATAGATGGCGTAACGACAACGATGCTACGATGGAGATCAAGGTGTCGCGCCGGTGACGATGGTGATCACAACGGTGCTTCGAAGATGGAGATCACAAGCACAAGATGATGATGGCCATATCATAGCACTTATATTGATTGCATGTGATGTTTATCCTTTATGCATCTTATCTTGCTTTGATTGACGGTAGCATTTTAAGATGATCTCTCACTAAAATTATCAAGAAGTGTTCTCCCTAAGTATGCACCGTTGCCAAAGTTCGTCGTGCCCAGACACCACGTGATGATCGGGTGTGATAAGCTCTACGTCAATCTACAACGGGTGCAAGACAGTTTTGCACACGCAGAATACTCAGGTTAAACTTGACGAGCCTAGCATATGCAGATATGGCCTCGGAACACGGAGACCGAAAGGTCGAACGTGAATCATATAGTAGATATGATCAACATAGTGATGTTCACCATTGAAAACTACTCCATCTCACGTGATGATCGGTTATTGTTTAGTTGATTTGGATCACGTGATCACTTAGAAGATTAGAGGGATGTCTTTCTAAATGGGAGTTCTTAAGTAATATGATTAAATTGAACTTTAAATTTATCATGAACTTAGTCCTGGTAGTATTTTGCAAATTATGTTGTAGATCAATAGCTTGCGTTGTTGCTTTCATATGTTTATTTTCATTTTGTTCCTAGAGAAAATTGTGCTGAAAGATGTTAGTAGCAATGATGCGGATTGGATCCATGATCTGAGGTTTATCCTCATTGCTGCACAGAAGAATTATGTCCTTAATGCACCGCTAGGTGACAGACCTATTGCAGGAGCAGACGCAGACGTTATGAACGTTTGGCTAGCTCAATATGATGACTACTTGATAGTTTAGTGCACCATGCTTAACGGCTTAGAATCGGGACTTCAAAGATGTTTTGAACGTCATGGACCATATGAGATGTTCCAGGAATTGAAGTTAATATTTCAAGCAAATACCCGAGTTGAGAGATATGAAGTCTCCAACAAGTTCTATAGCTAAAAGATGGAGGAGAATCGCTCAACTAGTGAGCATGTGCTCAGATTGTCTGGGTACTACAATCTCTTGAATCAAGTGGGAGTTAATCTTCCAGATAAGATAGTGATTGACAGAATTCTCTAGTCACCACCACTAAGTTAGTAGAACTTCGTGATGAACTATAATGCAAGGGATGACGAAAACGATTCCCAAGCTCTTCGTGATGCTGAAATCGACGAAGGTAGAAATCAAGAAAGAGCATCAAGTGTTGATGATTGACAAGACCACTAGTTTCAAAAGAAGGGAAAAGGGAAAGAAAGGGAACTTCAAGCTGAATGGCAAGCAAGTTGTCACTCCCGCTAAGAAGCCCAAAGCTGGACCAAAGCCTGAAACCGAGTGATTATACTGCAAAGGAAATGATCACTAGAAGCGGAAATGCCTTGAATATTTGGTGGATAAGAAGGATGGCAAAGTGAACAAGGGTATATTTGATATACATGTGTTTGATGTGTGCCTTACTAGTGTTTATAGTAGCCCCTGAGTATTTTATACTTGTTCAGTTGCTAAGATTAGTAACTCGAAACAGGAGTTACAGAATAAACAGAGACTAGTTGAAGGGGAAGTGACCATGAGTGTTGGAAGTGGTTCCAAGATTGATATGATCATCATCGCACACTCCCTATACTTTTGGGATTAGTGTTAAACCTAAATAAATGTTATTTGGCATTTGCGTTGAGCATGAATATGATTTGATCATGTTTATTGCAATACGGTTATTCATTTAAAGTCGGAGAATAATTGTTGTTCTGTTTACATGAATAAAACCTTCAATGGTGATACACCCAATGAAAATAGTTTGTTGGATCTCGATCGTAGTGATACACATATTCATAATATTGATGCCAAAAGATGCAAAGTTAATAATGATAGTGCAACTTATTTGTGGCACTGCCGTTTGGGTCATATCGGTGTAAAGCACATGAAGAAACTGTTGGGGAACGTAGCAGAAATTCAAAATTTTCCTATGTGTCACCAAGATCTATCTATGGAGAGACCAGCAATGTGTAGAAAGCGAATGCATCTACATACCCTTGTAGATCGCTAAGCGGAAGCGTTCAAGAGAACGGGGTTGAAGGAGTCGTACTCGTCGTGATCCAAATCACCGGAGATCCTAGTGCCGAACGAACGGCACCTCCGCGTTCAACACACGTACAGCCCGGTGACGTCTCCCATGCCTTGATCCAGCAAGGAGAGAGGGAGAGGTTGAGGAAGACTCCGTCCAGCAGCAGCACAACGGCGTGGTGGTGGTGGAGGAGCGTGGCAATCCTGCAGGGCTTCGCCAAGCACCGCGAGAGAGGAGGAGCACTTGGGAGAGGGAGGGCTGCGCCAGGGGCAAGGGTGAAGCTCCCATGCGCCTCCCCACTATATATAGGGGTGGAGGGGGCTGGTTTCTTGCCCTCCAAGTCGATTGGGGCGTTGGCAAAGGTGGGAGGAAAGAAATCCCATCATTTCCTTCCCCACCGATTGCTATCCCCCTTTTTTAGGGATCTTGATCTTATCCCTTTGGGATATGATCTTATTCCTTCTAAGGGGGGATCTTGGTGCGCCTTGACCAGGGGTGTGGGGCCTTTCCCCCACTACCCACGTTCATGTGGGTCCCCCCATGCAGGTGGGCCCCACTCTGGAACCTTCTAGAACCTTCCCGGTACAATACCGAAAAATCCCGAACATTTTCCAGTGGCCAAAATAGGACTTCCCATATATAAATCTTTACCTCCGGACCATTCCGAAACTCCTCGTGACGTCTGGGATCTCATCCGGGACTCCGAACAACATTCGGTAACCACATACAAACTTCCTTTATAACCCTAGCGTCATCGAACCTTAAGTGTGTAGACCCTACGGGTTCGGGAGACATGCAGACATGACCGAGACGTTCTCCGGTCAATAACCAACAGCGGGATCTGGATACCCATGATGGCTCCCACATGTTCCACGATGATCTCATCGGATGAACCACGATGTCAAGGACTTAATCAATCCCGTATGCAATTCCCTTTGTCTAGCGGTATTGTACTTGCCCGAGATTCGATCGTCGGTATCCTTATACCTTGTTCAATCTCGTTACCGGCAAGTCTCTTTACTCGTTCCGTAACACATCATCCCGTGATCAACTCCTTGGTCACATTGCGCATATGATGATGTCCTACCGAGTGGGCCCAGAGATACCTCTCCGCTTACACGGAGTGACAAATCCCAGTCTCGATTCGTGCCAACCCAACAGACACTTTCGGAGATACCTGTAATGCACCTTTATAGCCACCCAGTTACGTTGTGACGTTTGGTACACCCAAAGCACTCCTACGGTATCCGGGAGTTTCACAATCTCACGGTCTAAGGAAAAGATACTTGACATCAGAAAAGCTCTAGCAAACGAACTACACGATCTTTGTGCTATGCTTAGGATTGGGTCTTGTCCATCACATCATTCTCCTAATGATGTGATCCCGTTATCAACGACATCCAATGTCCATAGCCAGGAAACCATGACTATTTGTTGATCACAACGAGCTAGTCAACTAGAGGCTCACTAGGGACATATTGTGGTCTATGTATTCACACGTGTATTACGATTTCCGGATAATACAGTTATAGCTTGAATAAAAGACAATTATCATGAACAAGGAAATATAATAATAACTAATTTATTATTGCCTCTAGGGCATATTTCCAACAGTCTCCCACTTGCACTAGAGTCAATAATCTAGCTCACATTGATATGTGATTAACACTCAAGGTCACATCCCCATGTGACTAACACCCAAAGAGTTTACTAGAGTCAATAATCTAGTTCACATTTACCATGTGATTAACACTCGATGAGTTCTGGGTTTGATCATGTTATGCTTGTGAGAGAGGTTATAGTCAACGGGTCTGAACCTTTTAGATCCGTGTGTGCTTTACAAATCTCTATGTCATCTCCTAGATGCAGCTACCACGCTCTATTTGGAGCTATTCCAAATAACTGTTCCACTTGGAGCTATTCTAAATTGTTGCTCCATCATACGTATCCGGTATCTCTACTCAGAGCTATCCGGATAGGTGTTAAGCTTGCATCGACGTAACCCTTTACGACGAACTCTTTTACCACCTCCATAATCGAGAAAATTCCTTAGTCCACTAGTTACTAAGGATAACTTTGACCGCTGTCCTGTGATCCATTCTTGGATCACTCTTGTACCCCTTGACTGACTCATGGCAAGGCACACTTCAGGTGCGGTACACAGCATAGCATACTGTAGAGAGCCTATGATAAAAGCATAGGGGACGACCTTCGTCCTTCCTCTTTCTTCTGCCGTGGTCGAGCTTTAAGTCTTAACTTCATACCTTACAACTCAGGCAAGAACTCCTTCTTTGACTGATCCATCTTGAACACCTTCAAGATTATGTCAAGGTACGTGCTCATTTAAAAGTATTATTAAGCATTTTGATCTATCTTATAGATCTTGATGCTCAATGTTCAAGTAGCTTGATCCAGGTTTTCTATTGAAAACACCTTTCAAATAACCCTATATGCTTTCTAGAAATTCTACATCATTTCTGATGAACAATATGTCAAGAACATATACTCATCAGAAATTCTATGGTGCTCCCACTCACTTCTTTGGAAATACAAGTTTCTCATAAACTTTGTACAAACCCAAAATCTTTGATCATCTCATCAAAGTGTACATTCCAACTCCGAGATGCTTACTCCAGTCCTTAGAAGGATCGCTGGAGCTAGCATACCTTTTAGCATCCTTAGGATTGACAAAACTTTTCTGATTGTATCACATACAACCTTTCCTTACAAAAACTGGTAAGGAAACTTGTCTTGACATCCATCTGCCAGATTTCATAAATGCAGCCAATGCTAACATGATTCCGACGGACTTTAAGCATCGCTACGGATGAGAAAATCTCATCGTAGTCAACTCCTTGAACTTGTGAAAAATTCTTCGCCACAAGTCGAGCTTCATGGACGGTGACATTACCGTCCACGTCCGTCTTCTTCTTAAAGATCCATTTATCTCAATGGCTTGCCGATCATCAGGCAAGTCCACCAAAGTCCATGCTTTGTTCTGATACATGGATCCTATCTCGGACTTTATGGCTTCTAACCATTTGTCGGAATTTGGGCCCACCATCGCTTCTCCATAGCTTATAGGTTCATTGTTGTCTAGCAACATGACCTTCAAGACAGGATTACTGTACCACTCTGAAGTAGTACGTATCCATGTCACCCTACAAGGTACGGTAGTGACTTGATCCAAAACTTCATGATCACTATCATAAGCTTCTACTTCAATTGGTGTAGGTGCCACAGGAACAACTTCCTGTGCCCTGCTACACACTTGTTGAAGTGATGGTTCAATAACCTCATCAAGTCTCCACCATCCTCCCACTCAACTCTTTCGAGAGAAATCTTTCCTCGAGAAAGGACCCGATTCAAGAAACAATCCATATTGCTTTCGAATCTGAATTAGGAGGTATACCCAACTGTTTTGGGTGTCCTATGAAGATGCATTTTATCCGCTTTGGGTTCGAGCTTATCAATCCTGAAACTTTTTCACATAAGCATCGCAGCCCCAAACCTTTAAGAAACGACAACTTAGGTTTCTCTAAACCATAGTTCATACGGTGTCATCTCAACGGAATTACGTGGTGCCCTATTTAAAGTGAATGTGGTTGTCTCTAATTCCTAACCCATGAACGATAGTGGTAATTCGATAAGAGACATCATGGTACGCACCATATCCAATAGGGTGCAACTATGATGTTCAGACACACCATCACATTATGGTGTTCCAGGCGGTATTAATTGGGAAACAATTTCCACAATGTCTTAATTGTGTGCCAAAACTCGTAACTCAGATATTCATCTCTATGATCATATCATAGACATTTTATCCTCTTGTCACAATGATCTGCTACTTCACTCTAAAATTACTTGAACCATTCAATAATTCAGACTTGTGTTTCATCAAGTAAATATACTCAACATTTACTCGAATCATCTGTGAAGTAAGAACATAATGATATTCACTGCATGCCTCAGCACTCATTCGACTGCACACATCAAAATGTGTTACTTCCAACAAGTTGCTATCTTGTTCCATCTTACTGAAAATGAGGCTTTTCAGTCATCTTGCCCATGTGGTATGATTTGCATATCTCAAGTGATTCAAAATCAAGTGAGTCCGAGCGATCCATTTGCATGGAGTTTCTTCATGCATATACACCAATAGACATGGTTCGCATGTCTCAAACTTTTCAAAAACGAGTGAGTCCAAAGATCCATCAACATGGAGCTTCTTCATGCGTTTTATACCATTCTGACTTACATGGCAGTGCCACAAGCAAGTGGTACTATCATTACTATCTTATATCTTTTGGCATGAAAATGTGTATCACTACGACCGAGATTCAATAAACCATTCCTTTAGGTGCAAGACCATTGAAGGTATTATTCAAAAATAGAGTAACCATTATTCTCCTTAAATGAATAACCGTATTGCGATAGACATAATCCAATCATGTCTATGCTCAACGCAAACACCAATCTCGGTGGTAGAGGGAGCGTGCGATGCTTGATCATATCAACCTTGGAAACACTTCCAACATATATCGTCAGCTCACCTTTAGCTAGTCTTCGTTTATTCCGTAGCTTTTATTTCGAGTTACTAACACTTAGCAACCGAACCGGTATCCAATACCCTGGTGCTACTAGGAGTACTAGTAAAGTACACATTAACATAATGTATATCCAATATACTTCTATCGACCTTGCCAGCCTTCTCATCTACCAAGTATCTAGGGTAATGCTGCTCCAGTGGTTGTTCCCCTTATTACAGAAGCACTTAGTCTCGGGTTTGGGTTCAACCTTGGGTTTCTTCACTAGAGCAGCAGCTGAATTGCCGTTTCATGAAGTATCCCTTTGTTCCCTTTCCCTTCTTGAAACTAGTGGTTTCACCAACCATCAACAATTGATGCTCCTTCTTGATTTCTACTTTCACAGTGTCAAACATCATGAATATTTCAAGGATCATCATATCTATCCCTGATATTTTATAGTTAATCACGAAGCTCTAGCAGCTTGGTGGCAATGACTTTGGGGAAACATCACTATCTCATCTGGAGGATCAACTCCCACTCGATTCAAGTGATTGTTGTGCTCAGACAATCTGAGCACAAGCTCAACGATTTAGCTTTTCTCCCTTAGTTTGCAGGCTAAGAAAATCGTCGGAGGTCTTATACCTCTTGACGTGGGCACGAGCCTGAAATCCCAATTTCAGCCCTCGAAACATCTCATATGTTCCGCGACGTTTCGAAAACGTCTTTGGTGCCTCTACTCAAACCATTTAATTGAACTATCACGTAGTTATCAAAACGTGTATGTCCGATGTTTGCAACATCGACAAACGACGTTGGGGTTCAGCACACTGAGCGGTGCATTAAGGACATAAGCTTTCTACTGATCACATAATCGCTACTATCAACTTTCAACTATATTTTCTCTAGGAACATATCTAAACAGTGGAACTAAAGCGCGAGCTTACGACATAATTTGCAAAAGGTCTTTTGACTATGTTCAGGATAATTAAGTTCATCTTATGAACTCCCACTTAGATAGACATCCCTCTGGTCATCTAAGTGATCACATGATCCGAGTCAACTAGGCCGTGTCTGATCATCACGTGAGACGGACTAGTCATCATCGGTGAACATCTTCATGTTGATCGTATCTACCATACGACTCATGCTCGACCTTTCGGTCTCCATGTTCCGAGGCCATGTCTGCACACGCTAGGCTCGTCAAGTTAACCCTAAGTGTTTTCGCTGTGTAAAACTGTCTTACACCCGTTGTATGTGAATGTAAGAATCCATCACACCCGATCATCACGTGGTGCTTAGAAGCGACGAACTGTAGCAACGGTGCACAGTTAGGGGAGAACACTTCTTGAAATTTTGTAAGGGATCATCTTATTTACTACCGTCGTCCTAAGCAAACAAGATGCATAAACATGATAAACATCACATGCAATCAAATAGTGACATGATATGGCCAATATCATTTTGCTCCTTTTGATCTTCATCTTCGGGGCTCCATGATCATCATCGTCACCGGCACGACACCATGATCTCCATCATCATGATCTCCATCATCGTGTCTTCATGAAGTTGTCACGCCAACGACTACTTCTACTTCTATGACTAACGCGTTTAGCAATAAAGTAAAGTAGTTTACATGGCGTTCTTCAATGACACGCAGGTCATACAATAAATAAAGACAACTCCTATGGCTCCTGCCGGCTGTCATACTCATCGACATGCAAGTCGTGAATCCTATTACAAGAACATGATCAATCTCATACATCACATATCATTCATCACATTCTTCTTGGCCATATCACATCACATAGCATACCCTGCAAAAACAAGTTAGACGTCCTCTAATTGTTGTTGCATGTTTTACGTGGCTGCTATGGGTTTCTAGCAAGAACGTTTCTTACCTACGCAAGACCACAACGTGATATGCCAATTGCTATTTACCCTTCATAAGGACCCTTTTCATCGAATCCGTTCCGACTAAAGTGGGAGAGACTGGCACCCGCTAGCCACCTTATGCACCAAGTGCATGTCAATCGGTGGAACCTGTCTCACGTAAGAGTACGTGTAAGGTCGGTCCGGGCCGCTTCATCCCACAATACCGTCGAAACAAGATTGGACTAGTAACGGTAAGCATATTGAACAACATCAACGCCCACAACTACTTTGTGTTCTACTCATGCAAAGAATCTACGCAATAGACCTAGCTCATGATGCCACTGTTGGGGAACGTAGCAGAAATTCAAAATTTTCCTACGTGTCACCAAGATCTATCTATGGAGAGACCAGCAATGAGTAGAAAGAGAATGCATCTACATACCCTTGTAGAACGCTAAGCGGAAGCGTTCAAGAGAATGGGGTTGAAGGAGTCGTACTCGTCGTGATCCAAATCACCGGAGATCCTAGTGCCGAACGGACGGCACCTCCGCGTTCAACACACGTACAGCCCGGTGACGTCTCCCATGCCTTGATCCAGCAAGGAGAGAGGGAGAGGTTGAGGAAGACTCCGTCCAGCAGCAGCACAACGGCGTGGTGGTGGTGGAGGAGCGTGGCAATCCTGCAGGGCTTCGCCAAGCACCGCGAGAGAGGAGGAGCACTTGGGAGAGGGAGGGCTGCGCCAGGGGCAAGGGTGAAGCTCCCATGCGCCTCCCCACTATATATAGGGGTGGAGGGGGCTGGTTTCTTGCCCTCCAAGTCCATTGGGGCGTTGGCAAAGGTGGGAGGAAAGAAATCCCATCATTTCCTTCCCCACCGATTGCTATCCCCCCTTTTTAGGGATCTTGATCTTATCCCTTTGGGATATGATCTTATTCCTTCTAAGGGGGGATCTTGGTGCGCCTTGACCAGGGGTGTGGGGCCTTTCCCCCACTACCCACGTTCATGTGGGTCCCCCCATGCAGGTGGGCTCCACTTCGGAACCTTCTAGAACCTTCCCGGTACAATACCGAAAAATCCCGAACATTTTCCAGTGGCCAAAATAGGACTTCCCATATATAAATCTTTACCTCCGGACCATTCCGGAACTCCTCGTGACGTCCGGGATCTCATCCGGGACTCGGAACAACATTCGGTAACCACATACAAACTTCCTTTATAACCCTAGCGTCATCAAACCTTAAGTGTGTAGACCCTACGGGTTCGGGAGACATGCAGACATGACCGAGACGTTCTCCGGTCAATAACCAACAGCGGGATCTGGATACCCATGATGGCTCCCACATGTTCCACGATGATCTCATCGGATGAACCACGATGTCAAGGACTTAATCAATCCCGTATACAATTCCCTTTGTCTAGCGGTATTGTACTTGCCCGAGATTCGATCGTCGGTATCCTTATACCTTGTTCAATCTCGTTACCGGCAAGTCTCTTTACTCGTTCCGTAACACATCATCCCGTGATCAACTCCTTGGTCACATTGCGCATATGATGATGTCCTACCGAGTGGGCCCAGAGATACCTCTCCGCTTACACGGAGTGACAAATCCCAGTCTCGATTCGTGCCAACCCAACAGACACTTTCGGAGATACCTGTAATGCACCTTTATAGCCACCCAGTTACGTTGTGATGTTTGGTACACCCAAAGCACTCCTACGGTATCTGGGAGTTGCACAATCTCACGGTCTAAGGAAAAGATACTTGACATTAGAAAAGCTCTAGCAAACGAACTACACGATCTTTGTGCTATGCTTAGGATTGGGTCTTGTCCATCACATCATTCTCCTAATGATGTGATCCCGTTATCAACGACATCCAATGTCCATAGCCAGGAAACCATGACTATCTGTTGATCACAACGAGCTAGTCAACTAGAGGCTCACTAGGGACATATTGTGGTCTATGTATTCACACGTTTATTACGATTTCCGGATAATACAGTTATAGCATGAATAAAAGACAATTATCATGAACAAGGAAATATAATAATAACTAATTTAGTATTGCCTCTAGGGCATATTTCCAACAGAAACTCCATAAAGATGGATTTTCGGAATCACTTGGTTATGAATCATTTGATGCTTGCGAACCGTGCCTTTTGGGCAAGATGACTAAAAACTCCGTTCTCTGGAACAATGGAACGAGCTACTGACTTGTTGGAAATAATACATGCCGATGTATGAGATCCAATGAGTATTGATGCTCGTGGCAAGTATTGTTATTTTCTGACCTTCACAGATGATTTGAGCAGATATGCGTATATCTACTTGATGAAACATAAGTCTGAAATAGTTGAAAGGTTCAAAGAATTTCAGAGTGAAGTGGAGAATCATCGTAACAAGAAAATAAAAGTTTCTACGATCTGATCATGGAGGAGAATATTTGAGTTACGAGTTTGGCCTTCATATAAAACAATGTGAAATAGTTTCGCAACTCACGCCACCTGGAACACCACAGCTTAATGGTGTGTCCGAATGTCATAACAGTACTTTATTGGATATAGTGCAATCTATGATGTCTCTTACTGATTTACCACTATTGTTTTGGGGTTATGCATTAGAGACAGCTGCATTCACATTAAAAGGGCACCATCTAAATCCGTTAAGACGACACCATATGAATTGTGGTTTACCAAGAAACCCAAAGTTGTCGTTTCTTAAAGTTTGGGGCTGTGATGCTTGTGTGAAAAAGTTTCAGCATGATAAGCTCAAACCCAAATCGGAGAAGTGCGTCTTCATAGAATACCCAAAGGTAACTATTGGGTACACCTTCTATCACAGATCCGAAGGCAAGTTATTCGTTGCTAAGATGGATCCTTTCTAGAGAAGAAGTTTCTCTCGAAAGAAGTGAGTGGGAGGAAAGTAGAACTTGATGAGGTAATTGTACCTTCTCCCTTATTGGAAAGTAGTTCATCACAGAAATCTGTTCCTGTGACTACTACACCAATTAGTGAGGAAGTTAATGATGATGATCATGAAACTTCAGATTAAGTTACTACAGAACCTCGTAGGTCTTCCAGAGTAAGATCCGCACTAGAGTGGTACGGTAATCCTGTTCTGGAAGTTATGTTACGAACCTACGAACTATGAAGAAGCAATGGTGAGCCCAGATTCCGCAAAATGGCTTGAGGCCATGAGATATGAGATAAGATCCATGTATGAAAACAAAGTATGGACTTTGATTGACTTGCCCAATGATCGGCAAGACATTGAGATTAAATGGATCTTCAAGAGGAAGACGGACGCTGATAGTGTTACTCTCTACAAAGCAAGAATTGTCGCAAAAGGTTTTCGACAAGTTCAAGGTGTTGACTATGATGAGAGTTTTTCACTCGTATCTATGCTTAAGTCTGTCTGAATCATGTTAGCAATTGTCGCATTTTATGAAATCTGGCAAATGGATAAACAAAACTGCATTCCTTAATGGTTTTCTTAAAGAAGAGTTGTATATGATGCAACCAGAAGGTTTTGTCAATCCTAAAGGTGCTAACAAATTGTGCAAGCTCCAGCGATCCATCTATGTACTGGTGCAGGCATCTCGGAGTTGGAATATATGCTTTGATGAGTTGATCAAAGCATATGGTTTTATACAGACTTTTGAAGAAGCCTGTATTTACAAGAAAGTGAGTGGGAGCTCTATATCATTTCTAATATTATATGTGGATGACATATTGTTAATTGGAAATGATATGGAAATTCTGGATAGCATAAAAGGATACTTGAATAAGAGTTTTTCAAAGCAAGACCTCGATGAAGCTGCTTACACATTGAGCATCAAGATCTATATAGATAGATCAAGACACTTGATAAGATTTTTCAATGAGTACATACCTTGATAAATTTTTGAAATAGTTCAAAATGGAACAGTAAGAAGGAGTTCTTGCATGTGTTACAAGGTGTGAAGTTGAGTAAGACTCAAGACCCGACCATTGCAGAAAATAGAAAGAGAATGAAAAGTCATTCCCTATGCCTCAGTCATAGGTTCTATAAAGTATGCTATGCTGTGAACCAGACCTATTGTATACCTTGCTCTGTGTTTGGCAAAGGAATACAATTTTAATCTAATAAGTAGATCACTGGACATGGGTCAAGAATATCCTTAGTGAGGACTAAGGAGATGTTTTCTCGATTATGGAGGTGATAAAAGAGCCCGTCGTAAAGAGTTACAACAGTGCAAGCTTTTACACCAATCCAGATGACTATAAGTCTCAATCTGGATACATATTGAAAGTGGGAGCAATTAGCTATAGTAGCTCCGCGCAGAGCATTGTTGACATAGAATATTTGCAAAATACATACGACTTTGAATGTGACAGACCCGTTGACTAAGCTTCTCTCACGAGCAAAACATGATCATACCTTAGTACTCTTTGGGTATTAATCACATAGCGATGTGAACTAGATTATTGACTCTAGTAAACCCTTTGGGTGTTGGTCACATGACGATGTGAACTATGGGTGTTAATCATATACGGATATGAATATTGATGTTAAATCACATGGTGATGTGAACTAGATTATTGACTCTAGTGCAAGTGGGAGACTGAAGGAAATATGCCCTAGAGGCAATAATAAAGTTATTATTTATTTCCTTATTTCATGATAAATGTTTATTATTCATGCTAGAATTGTATTAACCGGAAACATAATACATGTGTGAATACATAGACAAACATAGTGTCACTAGTATGCCTCTACTTGACTAGCTCGTGAATCAAAGATGGTTAAGTTTCCTAGCCATGGACAAAAGAGTCGTCATTTGATTAACGGGATCACATCATTAGGAGAATGATGTGATTGACATGACCCATTCCGTTAGCCTAGCACTTGATCGTTTAGTATGTTGCTATTGCTTTCTTCATGACTTATACATGTCCCTGTAACTACGAGATTATGCAACTCCCGTTTACCGGAGGAACACTTTGGGTGCTACCAAACGTCACAACGTAACTGGGTGATTATAAAGCAGTACTACAGGTGTCTCCAAAGGTACATGTTGGGTTGGCGTATTTTGAGATTAGGTTTTGTCACTCCGATTGTCGGAGAGGTATCTCTGGGCCCTCTCGGTAATGCCCATCACTATAAGCCTTGCAAGCAATGTGACCAATGAGTTGGTTACGAGATGATGCATTACGTAACGAGTGAAGAGACTTGCCGGTAAGAGATTGAACTAGGTATTGGATACCGACGATCAAATCTCGGGCGAGTAACATACCGATGACAAAGGGAACAACGTATGTTGTTATGCAGTTTGACCGATAAAGATCTTCGTAGAATATGTAGGAACCAATATGGGCATCCAGGTTCCGCTATTGGTTATTGACCGAGAATAGTTCTAGGTCATGTCTACATTGTTCTCGAACCCGTAGGGTCCGCACGCTTAAGGTTTCGATGACAGTTATATTATGAGTTTATGAGTTTTGATGTACCGAAGGAGTTCGGAGTCCCGGAGGAGATCGGGGACATGACGAGGAGTCTCGAAATGGTCGAGACGTAAAGATCGATATATTGGACGACTATATTCGGAGTTTGGAAAGGTTCCGAGTGATTCGGGTATTTTTCGGAGTACCGGAGAGCTACGGGAATTCGCCGGGGAGTATATGGGCCTTATTGGGCCGTACGGGAACAGAGGAGAGAGGCCGAAAGGAAGGAGGCGCGCAGCCCCCCTCTGGTCCGAATTGGACAAGGGGTGCGGCCCCCTTTTCCTTCCTCCTCTCCCCCTCTTTCCCCCTTCTCCTACTCCAACAAGGAAGGAGGGAGTCCTACTCCCGGTGGGAGTAGGACTCCCCTTGGCGCGCCCTTACTAGGCCGGACGCCCCCTCCCCCCTTGCGCCTTTATATACAGGGGCAGGGGGGCACCTCTAGGCAGAACAACAATTGATCCCTTGGATCTCTTAGCCGTGTGCGGTGCCCCCCTCCACCATAATCCACCTCGATAATATCGTAGCGGTGCTTAGGCGAAGCCCTGCGTCGGTAGTACATCAAGATCGTCACCACGCCGTCGTGCTGACGGAACTCTCCCTCGACACTCGGCTGGATCGGAGTTCGAGGGACGTCATCGAGCTGAACGTGTGCTAGAACTCGGAGGTGCCGTAGTTTCGGTGCTTGATCGGTCGGGCCGTGAAGACGTACGACTACATCAACCGCGTTGTTCTAACGCTTCCGCTTTCGGTCTACGAGGATACGTGGACAACACTCTCCCCTCTCGTTGCTATGCCATCACCATGATCTTGCGTGTACGTAGGAAATTTTTGAAATTACTACGTTCCCCAACACAAACTACTACCTCGAGCCGATGGACCATTCAAGGTGCTCGCATGCTACGACAACAACGCCTACAAGATTGAACTCCCACGAGACAAGTACAACATGAGCGACATCTTCAACGTCGAAGACCTCTCGCCTTTCCATGGTGATGAAGATCTTGATCCGAGGTCGGATCCTTTCGAAGGGAGGGGAGATGATGCAGAGCATCCTTCCATCATCCCCATTGACTCTACATTAACACATCCACCCCCACAAGGACCCATGACAAGAGCTAGAGCACATGCTTTGGAAACCAAGGTGAACTCCTTCCTACTAGACTTGCATATGGACACAAATGGAACATGTATACTACCTCACCAACATATCCTATGCATCCTTAGGTAAGAAGGGGAACATCACCAAGGAGCTTAGGAGCATCCCCAAGGAGAAGGAGAACCACCCCAAGGCCATAAGGATCAAGAAGGAGTCCAGCAGCCGCAAAATAGCATGTCCCAGGTGACCCCGTGCGCACGGGCCCCAGAGACCCCGTGCCCACGGGATACACAGGAACCCGGTGCTGGAGCACCCCGTGCGCACGGGCTTGTACCGTGCCCACGTGACCCCCGTGCGCACGGGCCCAACTTACCCCGTGCGCACGGGCCTCCCAGGATGGCCGGCTGAGATTGGATCTCCGACTCCCCTTCGTCTCCTTCAACCCCAAGCCTATATAATTCATACCTAGGGCCATGTTTAGGGTTAGCAAAGTATTGGATGATATCTTGGTGAGCTTTGCTCCATTACCTTCCCTCTTTGAGGATCAAGACCCCATTAGGGAAGAATCCTTGAGGATTTCAAGACCTCCATTGGGAGAAGACTACCACCAAGACCCCTCTCCCTTTGGATTTGGGATGAACTTTGCCATTGTATCTTTCCTTTGATTGTGTTTGAGACTTGTGGATCTTGTGTTGTTACTCTAGTGGATGTGTAATTGGGAATTGTTGGAGTGATTGTCCCTTTGTGTTCATCTTTGTGTTCTTGTGATTTCTCTCCATTTTCCCCCTCCAAGTGTGAAAAGGTCCTTCCTAGGGTTCTACCCTACATCACTTTTTCTTTGAACAGCTTGGCATTCTCATATGCTTGGGTTCTCCATTCATCAAGTGAGATAATATCAAATAACCTCTTATCACCGGCAAGTTTGAAGTCATAGTTGAGCTCTTTAATAGCCCAATATGCTTTATGTTCAAGTTCGAGAGGTAAGTGACATGCTTTTCCATAAACCATCTTATACAGAGACATACCCATTGGATTTATATATGCAGTTCTAAGTGACATGCTTTTCCATAAACCATCTTATACGGAGACATACCCATAGGATTTTTATATGCAGTTCTATAGGCCCATAATGCATCATCAAGTTTCTTTGACTAATTCTTCCTAGATCTATTAACAGTCTTTTGCAAAATTAATTTGAGCTCTCTATTTCTCAACTCTACTTGACCGCTAGACTGTGGGTGATAAGGAGATGCAATTATATGATTAACATCATAATTAGCAAGCATTTTACGAAAGTCTCCATGAATAAAATGTGAACAACCATCAGTCATGAGATATCTAGGGACTCCAAACCTCGGAAAAATAACTTCTTTAAGCATCTTAATAGAAGTGTTATGATCAGCACTACTAGTTGGAATAGCTTCTACCCACTTAGTATCGTAATCAACATCAACTAAAATATGTGTGTATCCATTAGAGGCAGGAAAAGGTCCCATATAATCAAAGCCCCAAACATCAAATGGTTCAATAACAAGAGAGTAATTCATAGGCATTTCTTGACGTCTACTAATATTACCAATTCTTTGACATTCATCCCAAGACAAGACAAACTTACGAGCATCTTTGAAGAGAGTAGGCCAATAAAAACCGGATTGCAATACCTTATGTGCAGTTCTATGTCCAGCGTGGTGTCCTCCATATGGTTCGGAGTGACACTTGTGTAGGATCTGTTCCTATTCATGCTCAGGTACACAACGTCTAATAACACCATCTACTCCTTCTTTATAAAGGTGTGGGCCATCCCAGAAGTAATGTCTTAAATCATAAAAGAACTTTTTCTTTTGCTAGTATGTGAAACTAGATGGTATAAATTTAGCAACAATGTAATTAGCATAATGAGCATACCATGGAGCAGTACGAGAAGTATTAATGACCACTAATTGTTCGTCAAGTAAGCTATCATCAATAGGTAGTGGGTCATCAAGAACATTCTCTAACCTAGACAAGTTGTCTGCAATGGGGTTCTCAGCTCCCTTTATATCAATAATATGCAAATCAAATTCTTGGAGCAAGAGAACCCATCTAATAAGTCTAGGTTTAGCATCTTTCTTTTCCATAAGATATTTAATAGCAGCATGATCATTGTGAATAGTAACTTTAGAATCAACAATATAAGGTCTGAACTTATCACATGCAAATACAACTGCTAAGAATTCTTTTTCAGTAGTAGCATAATTTCTCTGGGCAGTATCAAGACTTTTACTAACATATTGGATAACATTTAATTTCTTATCAACTCTTTGCCCTAGAACAACACCTACAGCATAATCTCTAGCATCACACATAATTTCAAAGGGTAAATTCCAATCAGGTGGCTGAACAATAGGTGCAATGATCAAAGCTTTCTTAAGTATTTCAAATGCTTCTACACAATCATCATCAAAGACAAAAGGAATATCTTTTTGCAATAAATTAGTCAGAGGCCTAGAGATTTTAGAAAATTCCTTAATGAACCTCCTATAAAAACCAGCATGACCAAGGAAACTTCTTATACTTTTAGTGTCCTTGGGACACGGCATATTTTTAATAGCATCAACTTTAGCTTTATCAACTTCAATACGTCTTTCAGAAATCTTATGCCCCAAGACAATGCCTTCATTAACCATAAAGTGGCACTTTTCCCAATTCAAGATGAGACTAGTGTCTTCACATCTCTGCAAAACTCGATCAAGGTTGCTCAAGCAATCATCAAAAGAGGATCAATAAACGGAGAAGTCATCCATGAATACCTCCCAAATCTTTTCAGAAAAGTCAGAGAATATAGCCATCATAAATCTTTGAAAGGTATCAGGTGCATTACATAAACCAAAAGGCATATGTCTATAAGCAAAGGTACCGAGAGGGTAAGTAAAAGTAGTTTTTGATTGATCCTCCGCTGACACAGGTATTTGAGAGAAGCCAGAATAACCATCTAGAAAGCAGAAATGTGTATGTTTGGATAGTCTTTCTAGCATTTGATCAATAAAAGGTAAAGGGTAATGATCTTTCTTAGTAGCTTTATTTAATTTACAGAAATCAATTACCATCCTATAACCTGTAATAATTCTTTGCAGAATCAATTCATCTTTATCATTAGGAACAACGGTAATACCTCCCTTCTTATGGATGCAATGGACAGGACTTACCCAATCACTATCAGCAACGGGATAAATTATACCTGCCTCAAGGAGCTTTAGTATCTCGTTTCTTACCGCTTCTTTCATCTTAGGATTTAACCGTTGTTGATGATCTCTAACTGGTTTGGAGCCTTCGTCCAATTTAATTTTATGTTGGCATAGAGTGGGACTAATGCTCTTAAGATCATCCAGAGTATATCCAATAGCAGCACGGTGCTTCTTTAGAGTTTTCAATAATCTTTCCTCTTCTTGCTCTGAAAGGTTAGCACTAATAATAACAGGATATATCTTATTTTCATCAAGATAAGCATATTTAAGATTATCAGGTAATGGTTTGAGCTCAAAAACGGGATCACCCTTGGGTGGAGGGGGATCCGCTAGGATTTCAACAGGTAAGTTGTGTTACAGAATAGGACCCTGTTGAAGGAATACTTCATCTATTTCCCTTCTTTCATTCATAAACATATCATTTTCATGGTCTAGCAAATATTGTTCTAACGGATCAGTAGGAGGTACTGCAATAGAAGAAAGACCAATAATTTCATCCTTACTAGGCAATTCTTTATCATGGGGTTGTCTATGAAACTTAGCAAAATTAAACTCATGAGACATATCCCCTAAGCCAATTGTAACAATATCCTTTTTGCAATCAATCCTAGCATTGACAGTATTCAAGAAGGGTCTACCAAATATAATGGGACAAAAGCTATCTTGTGGGGAACCAAGAACAAGAAAATCAACACGATATTTAACTTTCCCACACAAGACTTCAACATCTCTAACAATCCCAACTGGTGAAATAGTATCTCCATTGGCAAGCTTAATTGTAACATCAATACCTTCTATTTCAGCGGTGCAATATCATGCATAATTTCTTCATATAAGGAACGAGGTATTGCACTAGCACTAGCACCCATATCACATAAGCCATGATAACAATGATCTCCTATCTTAACAGAAATAACAGGCATGCCTTCAATAGGTCTATGTATCTTAGCATCTGGTCTAGCAATATTAGCAACTTC
This sequence comes from Triticum dicoccoides, assembly GCF_002162155.2. Lineage (NCBI taxonomy): Eukaryota > Viridiplantae > Streptophyta > Magnoliopsida > Poales > Poaceae > Triticum > Triticum dicoccoides. Next base: position 156,114,245 of record NC_041381.1, read on the forward strand.
ATCACAGAAGTAAATAACATGCCCATCTATATTATCATCCAAGAGATCTTTAACCATAGCAATACTAGGTTCAACTTTGATTTGCTCAGTGGGTGTATATGTTCTAGTATTACTCTTACGGACCACAGTTGAAGCTTTAGCATGATCCTTTACCCTAATAGGGAAAGGTGGTCTCTCAACATAAGTAGTAGGAACAATAGGATCATTATAAGTGATAGTCTTTTCTTCAACTATAACAGGTGCAACTAGTTTTACTTCAATGGGAGGATTATATTTAAACCACTTATCCTTAGGGAGATCAATGTGAGCAGCAAAAGATTCGCAGAAAGAAGCTACTATCTCAGAGTCAAGTCCATATTTAGCGCTAAATCCACGAAAAGCATCGGTGTCCATAAAAGATTTAACACAATCAAACTTAGATGTCATACCTGACTCCTTACCATCATCGGAACCCCAATCTTCAGAGTTGCGTTTAATTCTTTCCAATAAATCCCACTTGAATTCAGTAGTCTTCGGCATATAAGAACTAGCACAGGAATTATCGAGCATGGTGCGATCACTAAGAGAAAGCCGATCATAAATTTTTTGAATAATCATTTCTCTTGAGAGCTCATGATTGGGGCATGAATATAACATTGACTTAAGCCTCCCCCAAGCTTGAGCGATGCTTTCTCCTTCGCGAGGCCAGAAATTATATATGTAATTACGATCACGATGAACAAGATGCATAGGATAGAACTTTTTGTGAAATTCCAACTTCAATCGTTTATAGTTCCAAGACCCCGTATCATCACATAGCATATACCATGTAAATGCGTCTCCCTTCAAAGATAAAGGAAAGACCTTCCTCTTAACAATATCATCAGGAATACCTGCAAGCTTAAATAATCCACAAACTTCATCCACATAGATAAGGTGTAAATCGGGATGCAATGTTCCATCTCCTGCAAAGGGATTAGCTAGCAGTTTCTCTATCATACCCGAAGGAATCTCAAAGTAAACATTTTTAGTAGGTGCAGTAGGTTGAGGAGAAACTCTTTGCTCTACTGGTCGGGGTGAAGATGCCCTGAACAAGCCCCTCAAAGGATTAGTTTCCATAGTAACAAGTGACAGAAAATTTCAGCACACTATATTAATGTTTCCTTATCAAGTTCCACTCACCAAAGGCGCTTCATTCCCCAGAAACGGCGCCAGAAAAGAGTCTTGATGACCCACAAGTATAGGGGATCTATCATAGTCCTTTCGATAAGTAAGAGTGTCGAACCCAACGAGGAGCAGAAGGAAATGAGAAGCGGTTTTCAGTAAGGTATTCTTTGCAAGCACTGAAATTGTAGGTAACATATAGTTTTGTGATAGGATAATTTGTAACGGGTAACAAGCAATGAAAGTAAATAAGGTGCAGCAAGGTGGCCCAATCCTTTTTGTAGCAAAGGACAAGCCTTGACAATTTCTTATAATGAGAAAAGCGCTCCCAAGGACACATGGGAATTATCATCAAGTTAGTTTTCATCACGCTCATATGATTCGCGTTCGGTACTTTGATAATTTGATATGTGGGTGGACCGGTGCTTGGGTACTGCCCTTTCTTGGACAAGCATCCCACTTATGATTAACCCCTATTGCAAGCATCCGCAACTACAAAAGAAGTATTAAGGTAAACCTAACCATAGCATGAAACTAGTGGATCCAAATCAGCCCCTTATGAAGCAACGCATAAACTAGGGTTTAAGCATCTGTCACTCTAGCAACCCATCATCTACTTATTACTTCCCAATGCCTTCCTCTAGTCCCAAATAATGGTGAAGTGTCATGTAGTCAATGTTCACATAACACCACTAGAGGAGAGACATACATCTCATCAAAATATCGAACGATACCAAATTCACATGACTACTAATAGCAAGACTTCACCCATGTCCTCAGGGACAAACGTAACTACTCACAAAGAATATTCATGTTCATGATCAGAGGAGTATTAATATGCATTAAGGATCTGAACATATGATCTTCCACCAAGTAAACCAATTAGCATCAACTACAAGGAGTAATCAACACTACTAGCAACCCACAGGTACCAATTTGTGGTTTTGATACAAGATTGGATACAAGAGATGAGCTAGGGTTTTGAGAGGAGATGGTTCTAGTGAAGATGTTGATGGAGATTGACCCCCTCCCGGTGAGAGGATCGTTGGTGATGACGATGGTGATGTTTTCTCCCTCCCGGAGGGAAGTTTCCCCAATAGAACAGCTCCGCCGGAGCCCTAGATTGGTTCCGCCAAGGTTCCGCCTCGTGGCGGCGGAGTTTCGTCCCGTAAGCTTGCTTATGATTTTTTCCAGTGTAAGAAACTTCATATAGCAGAAGATGGGCACCGGAGGGCCAACAGGGGGCCCACGAGAAAGGGGGGCGCGCCCAGTAGGGGGGGCTGTCGGTGTCAAAACCAGCGGATCTCGGGTAGGGGGTCCCGAACTATGCGTCTAAGGCTAATGGTAACAGGAGGCGGGGGACACAATGTTTACCCAGGTTCGGGCCCTCTCGATCGAGGTAATATCCTACTTCCTACTTGATTGATCTTGATGATATGAGTATTACAGGAGTTGATCTACCACGAGATCGTAGAGGCTAAACCCTAGAAGCTAGCCTATGATTATGATTGTTGTTGTCCTACGGACTAAACCCTCCGGTTTATATAGACACTGGAGGGGGCTAGGGTTACATAGAGTCGGTTACAGAGAAGGAGATCTACATATCCGAACTGCCAAGCTTGCCTTCCACGCAAAGGAGAATCCCACCCGGACACGGGACGAAGTCTTCATTCTTGTATCTTCATAGTCCAACAGTCCGGCTGTCCGAGGACCCCTTAATCCCAGACTCCCTCAGTAGCCACTGAACCAGGCTTCAATGACGATGAGTCCGGTGCGCAGGTTTTTTCGGCATTGCAAGGCGGGTTCTTCTCCAAATTCTCCAGAGTACCTGTTATAACGAGCAGTGTCTGGCTTCCCATTAATGTTGAACTCCTCGACTTTTGTGCTTTAATAATGGCTATCTCCATGTGTCGAGCGAATGCGAGAAGTCGGGGCATTTTTTCATTTGACACCCTGACCATGTAAGTAAATTGTCTATTTAAAGAGCCAGGGATCCTCAGATCCAAATCACACCATCTCCTCCCGGCGAGTATCCATCAGAGCGCGTCCGAAAAAATCCATCCCATCATGGCCGGCCGTCGCGTCTCCTCCTCTCGCTCCCATAGCACTAAGCCAGGCGATTGGGAGAAGTGTTCCGTTCCCCATAGCCGATTGGTAGAGTTGCAGACCCAGGGGTTTCTACCGCCTGCATACATGGTCCCCGTCCGAGCCGGACTAGCCACTTATAATGGTGGGGAGCAAGCGGAGAGTTCTCCCAACCCATCCAAGGGGGAGCGGGTATGCTTTGTCCCCTATTTGCTGAGGGGACTCGGATTTCCAATCCACCCATTCCTCCGCGGGCTCTTGGAGTTCTACGGTCTCCAGCTGCATAACTTTACTCCAGCCTCCATACTACATATCACGGGCTATGTCGCCTTCTATGAGCTATTTCTGGGCTGTGAAGCTCATTTCGAGCTATGGAAGAGGCTATTCTGCCATGTACCCCGCACTCAGGAGGGGTCTATATATCAAGTAGGCAGAGCCGAAATATGGCGCATCACCGGGACCGGATACCTGTCCGATACTCCGAAGAATGGCCTTCGGAGTGGTTTTATGTGGAGGACGTCCCCCTTCTGGACCCTATTCGGTTGGGCCTTCCTGAGTTTGCAAATGCCCCATTGAAGAAACACCACAGCTGGCGCCCTTGGAGCCCCCAGGAGGAAGATAACAAAGAGATCCCTTTCCTGATGGACAGGATAAAGACACTGGCCAAATCAGGACTGACAATAACTGAGGTTATGTCAATATGTATAATGCGGGGAGTGCAGCCACTTCAATATCGGGGGTAACCCATGTGGCACTTCAATGTAGGAGACGATGCCACCCGCTGCGGCTGTAAAGGTCCGGACTCTGCCACCGCTCTGGCGACAATACTGTCCGATTTGTACAAAGGAGAAGAAGAGGAGTTCATCTGTATTAAGCCACAGGATGGATTCTCCATGTACAACCCCCCAAGCTGGGTGAGATGCTATCTTTTATTCCAGTCTTTCCCACATTCTTTAGCACAAATATTTACCTTGTCAATTCATAGCAGGAACTGCGAAAAGCTATGAGGGAGGTTCTCAGCCCGTCTCCACAGCCAGAGGACCCCGACCAGGCCCTCGACCCCAGACTTAAAGAAGATCCAGACATATTTGTGGAGCTCGTCGACATGACATTTTATCAATTAAGCTGCGACGGTGCCTTGGTGGCCATCATAGCTGATTATCCTGGCCTACTCCCTGTATCACATGTAAGTAAAACCGGAGTCCCAACTTCCAAGAAGGATTCCCTCTCTACGCCTTACCCACCGCACATGTATTGCGTTTTACAGGGAAGGCCATCGGGACGCCGCGCCGAACCCACGGTGACTCGTCAACAAGGGGCACCGAAGTCGGGTAGGCTTAAAAGGAAGGCGGTCAGGACCGAGATGCCATTGCAAAGGTATGATTAAAAACCTGCTACATAATTATCATCGTTAAAATATAACAATGTCCATGGTTTCCTGGCAGAAAAAGCGCTCGCCGGACTATATCCGGAGAGCCTGCCGGCCACGCCTCCACCAGCCGGACTCCGAGGCTGGACTTAAGGGCGGAGGTCAACGCGGGGACAACACCGGACGATCCTCCTATAGAGGATGCGGATAGATTCTCCGTTACGAACTCCGAAGTGGAGAGCCCCACGAATCATAGGCGCCGGTGGGCCACACTACGTGACCCTAATTTCTCTGAAGAGGCGTTCAATGTCTTCAACTCAGGGGACGCGTACATCCGAGCTGCTCAAGATGGCCTCGCCAGAGCCACAGACCAGTATGTAAAGGATATACATGTAATAAAATTTGATAAGTATGTATATCAGTAACCCCTGAGACTTGAAACAGTTGGCGCAACTGATTTAAGGATCAATTATATGCATAGGTTCTTACAGAGAAGAATACCCAGCTATCTAAAGAGCTGGATGAGTGCAAAGCCCAGCTACGTGCCGCAGTCGCTGGAATGGAGGAGTCCAAGAAGGCCTCGTCTGGTAATACTTGTCTTGATCGAAAAGAATATACTGACATATACCAGTTAGTATTCGGCATGCAAGCAAATCTAACAATAGATTCTGCAGACAATCCCGGAGGTAATCCGGAGATCGTATCGGAGGATGAACAACATGCTCAACGACAGCTAAAGGCTGGCGAGCACGTGCTTACAAAGGTTATACGGGAGCAGAATGATCTCCAGGACGCGAAGACCCGGCTGGACGTTGAATTAAAAGATGTTCGGGCCTAGCTTGCTGACTCCGTGAAGGAGAATAAGAGGCTTTGACGCGACATTTTTAGTAAGTGCTCGAACGAACCTTTATAAAGTTCGGCAAAGAAGCGGGCTAACAGAATTATGTCTATAGGTATGCTGACAGGTCGTCCCGAAGAGGAGATGCCCAGATCTGCAGGCGATCTTCTGCAAGAGCTCTCACAACTGCACGGATAAATTTGGTAGGTGATGCAGGGTATTGCCCAGGCCTTGTGACTGTCCGCATACCTGCTCGGAGGCATGGGAGAGCTCATGGAGATGCTCAAGGGAGCATGGCGACGCTTCCGATTATGGAAGATGTCGGCCTCGCGACAAGGTGCAAGGGAGGCCTGGGCCATGGTGAAGACACGATATACCAAAACTGACCCGAACCACATGGCCAAGGTCGGACCTGTAGGGTCAGATGGGAAAGATATCCCCGTTAGTCTGGTATATGACCAGGTAGCATTAGCCACGAAGTATTCCCAACAGGATTGTAGGCTAGACAGCCTGTTGGATGATATAGAAGAAGAGTTTAGTCAGTCGAAGTGACTTTGTACTTTGAAGGACATATTTTGTCCCTAGCCGGATTGTAAATCATTTGTCTTGGCGGACCTTTTCGCTTCAACCTCTGGACCCGACAGTCCGAAGTGTATCCGAATACCTGCTCAGTTATGTAAAAACCAGGGCACGCATGGAAACCAGGCGTAGGGGTCATAAGTGCTTGAACAGACAAGTATCCAACTAGCTATGTTATATTACATGGATAGTAACAAACATTTTCCAAGGAGAATAGTTCCGTTAAGGGTTCCTTTCCCTAGGTATGCATGCAGTAATGTGCATGTCCGAACTGCGAAAAATGACGCAGGATATAAGCATCTGGGGGCATGTTTTGCAATAAGTAAAAGACATCTTTTGTTCACCGATCGAATATTCCCTTAAGAACGCTAGCTTTCGGCTTCACCCAGTCTGAGGTACACATCCGGCTGACCCGGCAGTAACAACCGCAGAGGTGCTCCCCTTATGCCCTAGCCGAATTAACGGGAACATAGGGCATAAACACAAGAGCCAGGCAACCCAGCTTGGCCAAAACTTAAGTCATATCGATGCATATAGTGGTGAAAAAAGGTACATATGGAGGAATGACGCATATGTGGTGGGCATAAAGCCCAGAAGATAATTATATTAAGCTTCTGTATAAGAAGCCCCCAGGTATACTGAGCGCGCGTAGCATGGTAGGAGTGTGCGGTCAAAGCATACTTGAAGCTTTTAAGGCTATATATAAAAAAAGAAAGAGAGAGAGGATATAACTTTAAAAGGAAGACGAAAGTAAGGAGACAAACACAGAGTTCGGCACTAGGCATAGAATCTTCGGAGTCTGGCCGCGTTTGATGGGTTTAGCTCGAGTCGATTATCTGATGCATCACGTAGACGGTACGCTCCTCCGGTGAGAACTTTATCAATGATGAAGGGACCCTCCCACTTGGGCTTGAGCTTGTCCTTTTTCTTCTCTGGTAGGTGTAGAACGAGTTCGCCTATGTTATAAGTTTTGGCCCGTACTTCTCTGCTTTGATACCTTCGAGCCCGATGTCGATAGAATGCGGAACGGGCCTTTGCAACGTTGCGCTCCTCCTCCAGGGCATCTAAGCTGTCCTGCCGATCCAACTCGGCTTCTCTCTCTTCGTACATGCGCACTCGAGGTGAGTCATGGATGATATCGCAGGGTAGCACTGCCTCTGCGCCGTACACCATAAAAAATGGCGTGTATTTGGTTCTGCGATTTGGCGTGGTCCGCAGCCCCCATAGTACGGAGTTGAGCTCCTCGACCCAGTGTGTATCTAATTCCTTCAAGGATCGCACTAGTCCGGGTTTGATGCCGCTCATAATAAGACCATTTGCTCGTTCGACTTGACCGTTTGTTTGGGGGTGATAGATGGAGGCACAATCGAGCTTTATGCCCATCTTTTCGCACCAAGTTTTCACCTCGTCGGCTGTGAAGTTTGAGCCGTTATCGGTGATGATGCTGTGGGGGACACTGTAACGGTGTATGACCCCGAATATGAAGTCTATCATTGTCCAGACTCGGCCGTTTTAACTGGTTTGGCTTCTATCCATTTGGTGAATTTATCCACCATGACCAACAAGTATTTCTTCTTATGGCTTCCTCCTTTAAGGGGTCCAACCATATCGAGCCCCCAGATCGCAAAGGGCCAAGTTATGGGGATTGTTTGTAGAGCGGTAGGTGGCATATGGCTTTGATTTACAAAAAGCTGGCAACCGACGCAATGTTGGACAAGGTCCTGTGCATCTGCCCGGGCTATTGGCCAGTAGAAACCTGTACGGAAGGCCTTGCTTACGAGTGCCCGAGCTGCGGCATGGTGGCCGCCGAGTCCGGCATGAATTTTGTCCAAGAGCTGCCGCCCTTCCTCTTGGAAGATGCACCCTTGGAGCACTCCATTCGCACTTTTCTTACAAAGCTCTCCCTCATGGACCTTGTAGGCTTTAGAGAGCCGCACAATGCAACGTGCCTCATTTTGGTCCTCAGGGAGTTCTTGCCTATTTAGGTAGGCTAAGAAGGATTCTTTCCACGGGGCGATGACAACCATAATCACGTGGGCCGAAGGTGTTATTTTGGTGGCGGAGCCTTCGATTACGTCAGAGTGTTCGGAATCTGGGGTTGTGTTTGGATCCGGACTGGTATCGGTCTCCCCTTCCCACACCACGGATGGCTTGAACAACCTTTCCAAAAAGATATTAGGTGGGACGGGGTCGCGCTTAGCGCTGATGCGGGCGAAGATATCCGCCGCTTGATTGTTTTCTCGAACCACATGGTGGAATTCAAGCCCCTCGAACCGAGCAGACATTTTGAGGACGGCATTGTGGTAGGCCGCAATTTTTGGGTCCTTAGCATCAAAGTCTCCATTTATTAGAGATATTGCGAGGTTTGAATCCCCATGCACTTCTAGGCATTGAATGCCCATGGAGACTGCCATCCGAAGACCATGCAACAGAGCCTCATATTCGGCTGCATTGTTGGAATCTGTGTATAGGATTTGGAGTACGTATTGGACTGTATCCCCGGTGGGGGATGTCAGGACAACGCCAGCCCCTAGACCAGCCAGCATCTTAGAGCCGTCAAAGTGCATGATCCAATTGGAGTATGCGTCGTACTCTTTAAGGAGTTCGGCTTCCGTCCATTCGGCGAAGAAGTCAGCCAGTACTTGTGACTTAATGGCTCGCCGTGGTTTGTATGTTATGTCGAACGGGAGGATCTCTATAGCCCATTTAGGAATCCGGCCCGTGGCATCGCGGTTATTTATTATGTCATTGAGTGGTACTTCGGAGGCCACCGTGATTGAACACTCTTGAAAGTAGTGTCGTAGTTTTCGGGATGCCATGAAGACCGCGTATGCTATCTTTTGATAATGTGGGTACCATGACTTGCATGGAGTGAGGACAGTGGATACGTAGTATACCGGTTTTTGAAGCGGAAACTCATGTCTGTCTTTCTCTCGTTCGACGACGAGCACTACGCTTACAACCTGGTGTGTTGCAGCTATATATAACAGCATAGGTTCGCCGATATTTGGCACCGCCAGGATTGGATTGGTGGCCAATAGGGCCTTTATTTCCTCCAGTTTGGCCGTAGCCGCATCCGTCCACTCGAAGTGTTTGGTGCATCGAAGAAGGCGATAGAGAGGTAGTGCCTTTTCTCCTAATCGGGAGATAAAGCGGCTTAAAGCAACCACGCATCCAGTTAATTTCTGGATTTGCTTGAGGTCTGTTGGGGTAGCCAACTGTGACAGAGCTTGGATTTTAGCCGGATTTGCTTCAATTTCTCTATTGGAAATGATAAAGCCCAAGAGCTTTCCGGTAGGTACGCCGAAAACACATTTTTCCGGATTGAGCTTGATGTCATATGTTCGGAGATTGTCGAACGTAAGCCTCAAGTCGTCTATTAAAGATTCAATGTGTCTGGTTTTGATGACCACATCGTCTACGTATGCCTCCACTGTTTTGCCGATTTGTGTTTCCAGGCATGTCTGAATCATGCGTTGATAGGTTGCATCGACGTTTTTGAGCCCGAAAGGCATGGTGTTATAACAAAAGGGGCCGTATGGAGTGATGAATGCCGTTGCGGCTTGATCGGACTCTGCCATCTTGATTTGATGGTATCCAGAGTATGCGTTGAGGAAACACAATGAGTCGTGTCCTGCGGTAGCGTCGATGATTTGATCGATGCGGGGGAGGGAGAAGGGATCCTCAGGGCAAGCCTGATTGAGGTCCTTGAAATCGATGCATAGGCGCCAGGATTTGTCCTTCTTTGGTACCATCACTAGGTTTGCTAGCCAGTCCGGATGTTTTATTTCTCTGATGAAACCGGCCTCGAGTAGCTTGGCTAGCTCTTCTCCCATGGCTTGTCGTGTAGGTTCTGAAAAGCGTCGAAGAGTCTGCTTGACCAGCTTGTATCCCTTTAGTATGTTTAGGCTATGCTCGGCCAGCCTGCGTGGGATACCTGGCATGTCTGAAGGATGCCAGGCGAAGATGTCCCAATTCTCGCGCAAGAACTCTCGTAGTGCGGCGTCTATTGTGGGGTTCAGCTGTACCCCAATTGATGCTGTTTTTGTAGGGTCCGTTGGGTGGACCTGGAATTTGACTATTTCATCTGCTGGTTTAAAAGAGGTGGACTTGGGTCGTTTGTCGAGTATCACGTCGTTCCTGTCCACTGTGGAGCGCAGCGCAGTTAATTCTTCGGCTACGAGAGCTTCGGATAATGCCTCCAAGGCTAGTGCGGCGGTTTTATTTTCGACGCGGAGTGCTATGTCCGGATCAATAGCTAGAGTGATGATTCCATTGGGCCCAGGCATCTTGAGCTTCATGTACCCGTAATGGGGTATAGCTTGGAAGCTCGTGAATGCATCCCGCCCTAAAAGGGCGTGGTATCCACTACTGAACGGGGCCACTAGGAATGTAATTTCTTCGGACCTATAATTCTTCGGCGTGCTGAATACCACATCCAGTGTAATTTTTCCCGCACATCGTGCCTCCCGACTAGGGATGATTCCTCTGAAGGTCATGTTGCCTTGCTCAATGCGGCTCTTGTCTATTTCCATTTTCTTAAGAGTTTCCTCGTAGATGAGGTTTAATCCGCTGCCACCGTCCATGAGCACTTTAGTAAGCCAGAAGCCGTCCACAATTGGACTAAGGACCAAAGTGGCTGGTGCTCGGACTGTTCGGGACTGAGGTTCGTCACAGGCATTGAAGGTTATGGCCGTGTCATTCCACGGATTTATTGATGCAATGTGACAGACTTCGGCGAGGCTGCGGAGTGCTCGCTTACGCCTATTGTTTCAGGCGAAAGTCTCGAAGACTTTCAGTATTGTATTGTTATTCTCCGCGGGATGGTGCTCTGCGGTATTGTTGATGAGGAGATCCTCTCCGCTCTAGGCCACCTGCCGGAGTATCCAACATGCTCTAAGGCTGTGTGTCGGTATGATGTCCGGTGTGCTGTGAATTTTGCATGGCCTGTTGAGCCATCCCTCCAATACGGTTCCACGCCCTGTAGAGGGCTTTGGCTTCTTTGTAATTGGATTGGGTGACTTGCGAGAGCGCACCCTTTTAGTTCGGACGAGGGGTTTAGTGAGAGCCGGAGGATCCCAGAATTTTGTTTGGGTTTTCCAGGCGCTTTCCATCGCACAGTACTTCTGTACTATGGCCGCCAAGTCGGCAAAGTGTGCTATGTCACGGTGACTTATGGCGTTGAGAATTCCCTTGCCCGTGCAATTTTTGCAAAAGAATGAGATTGCGTCTTCCTCGCGACAGTCCTTAACCTTGCTCATTACAAGGAGGAATCTGGCCCAGAAGTGACGTACTATCTCTTGGGGCTCTTGTCTAATGTGGGAAAGATCACTTGTGTCTGGGTGGGTGTGTAGATTTAAGTCCAAATCCCGACCCGATCTGAGACCCAGGGGCAAAGGGGCTCCCGAGCTTAGCAGCTCGGACTCCGGGATGTTTCCCAATATTTATGGCCGGCTGCCCGATTCTAAGTTCGGAGCCCGAGCCATGTCCTCCCGTAAACGGGTATCTGGCTCGGAGAGCTCGGAAATCTGGACATAGTTCCTCCTCAAAATAGAGGAAGAATCACTGCTTTGTTCCTCCACCATAGCTATCTGATGGGTGACCGGCAGAGAGCTAATCTCCCTTTGGTCGGGTTAAAGCCCGATCCGATCATAGTCCGTAGTGACTCCCAGGGCGACGATGCGAGCCAAGAGCTTGTTCAGGGAGGAGAGCTCCATTGGATCCATCTACTCGATGAATGCCGAGCTGACGTGGAGGCTGTTCTTGATGACCAGAGAAGTCATCGTCGGTGTGGCGGCCGAACGGTCGGTCATGACGAAGCCGCCCAACCGAAGAGTCTGTGATATGTCTCCAACGTATCTATAATTTTTGATTGTTCCATGCTATTATATTACCCCTTTTGGATGTTTATGGGCTTTATTTTACAAATTTATATCATTTTTGGGACTAACCTACTAACCGGAGGCCCAACCCGTATTGCTGTTTTTTTGCCTATTTCAGTATTTCGAAGAAAAGGAATATCAAACGGAGTCCAAATGGAATGAAACCTTCGGGAGCGTGATTTTTGGAACGAAAATGAACCGGAGGACTTGGAGTGCAAGCCAAGAAGCAGCCGAGGCTCCCACGAGATAGGAGGGCGCCCCCCCTGTAGGCTGCGCCCCCTGTCTCGTGGGCCCCTCGGGCGTCCACCGACGTACTTCTTCCTCCTATATATACCTACGTACCCCGAAAACATCCAGGGAGAACCTGAAACACAATTTCCACCGCCGTAACCTTCTGTTTCCGCGAGATCTCATCTTGGAGCCTTTGGCGGCACTCTGCCGGAGGGGGAATCGACCATGGAGGGCCTCTACATCAACATCCTTGCCCCTTTGATGAGTTGTGAGTAGTTTACCACAGACCTACGGGTCCATAGTTATTAGCTAGATGGCTTCTTCTCTCTTTTTGGATCTCAATACAATGTTCTCCCCCTCTCTTGTGGATATCTATTAGATGTAATCTCTTTTTGCGGTGTGTTTGTCGAGATCCGATGAATTGTGGGTTTATGATCAAGTTTATCTATGAATAATATTTGAATCTTCTCTGAATTCTTTTATGTATGATTGAGTTATCTTTGCAAGTCTCTTCGAATTATCAGTTTGGTTTGGCCTACTAGATTGATCTTTCTTGCCATGGGAGAAGTGTTTAGCTTTGGGTTCAATCTTGCGGTGTCCTTACCCAGTGACAGAAAGGGTTGCAAGGCACGTATTGTATTGTTGCCATCGAGGATAACAAGATGGAGTTTATATCATATTACATGAGTTTATCCCTCTACATCATGTCATCTTGCTTAATGCGTTACTCTGTTCTTATGAACTTAATACTCTAGATGCAGGCAGGAGTCGGTCGATGTGTGGAGTAATAGTAGTAGATGCAGGCAGGAGTCGGTCTACTTGTTATGGACGTGATGCCTATATACGTGATCATGCCTAGATAATCTCATAATTATTCGCTTTTCTATCAATTGCTCGACAGTAATTTGTTCACCCACCGTAATACTTATGCTATCTCGAGAGAAGCCTATAGTGAAACCTATGGCCCCCGGGTCTATCTCTTATCATATTTGCTTCCAATTTACTTTTATTTGCATCTTTAGTTTTTGCATCTATATTATAAAATACCAAAAATATATTTATCTTATCATACTATCTCTATCAGATCTCACTTTCGCAAGTGACCATGAAGGGATTGACAACCCCTTTATCATGTTGGTTGCGAGTTCTCAGTTTCTTTGTGTAGGTGTGTGGGACTTTTGAGGAGCCTCCTACTGGATTGATACCTTGGTTCTCAAAAACTGAGGGAAATACTTACGCTTCTATTGCTGGATCACCCTCTCCTCTTCGAGGAAAACCAACGCATGCTCAAGACGTAGCAAGTAGGATTTCTAGCGCCGTTGCCGGGGAGGTCTTCGCTGAAGTCAAGACATAGCAAGTACCCATCACAAACCCATCTCCCTCGCATTTACATTATTTGTCATTTGCCTCTCGTTTTCCTCTCCCCCACTTTACCCTTGCCGTTTTATTCGCCCTCTTTTTCCCAATCTCCTCCTCTCTTTTGCTTGCCCTTTTGTTTGCTTGTTTGGTTGGATTAGATGCTTATTTATTGCTAAACAGAGAACCTAACATCTATGGATCCTCATCTGCTTGCTAATCTTTTTAAGAGATCAAATTATGATGAACCAATTGCTAGTGAGTTTTCTGCACTAGATTATATTTATGAAGTTTTGCGTGAAATTCGTGAATCTAAAAATTGTGATGAAGAACTTTATGAAGTGATTCACGATAGATCTTTGAATAAAAAGCATGATTGCAATGATTTTACTTTAAATTCTCTTGATTTCAATTGTGCTAATAATTTGCAAAACCCTAAGCTTGGGGATGCTAGTTTTGCTATGTCTACTACTTGTTTCAATGATCATGATTGGGGTGATTCTTCTTATAACCTTGAAAATTTATTTAAGCCCCATGATGAATATGAGATTGATAATAATGTTTGCAATAATATTGAAAGTAGGTTTGGAAGAGTGTCAACTTTAGATCCCACATATTTGGAGTATGTTCAATTTTATGATATTTTTGATAAAAATGGGTTCGGAAAGGTCATGACTTTAGCTAATGTTAATCCCACTATCTTGGAAGAGTGTCAGCTTTTCATGCATGTGGATCATGTTGAGAATATGTTTGGTGATAGATATTTTGTTGAATTTGCCTATGATCCTACATGTAATTATTATGAGAGAGGAAAATATGGTTGTAGAAATTTTTATCTTATTAAATTACCTCTCGTCATGTTGAGATTGCTATCGTCTCTTTCTTCTTCCTTGCATATGCTAGTTTTTGCTTGCCTTGCAAATTTGTTTGATTATAATATGCCTATGCATAGGAAGTATGTTAGACTTAGATGTGTTTGTCACGTGTTTCATGATGCTCTCTTTGTGCTTCAATTCTTGTCTTTGATGCGAGCATCATTAAAATTATCAATGCCTAGCTAAAAGGCTTTAAAGAAAAGCGCTTGTTGGGAGTCAACCCAATATTTTCCCTTGCTGTTATTTAATAAGTCTTGCATCTACCTTATGTTTAGATGTATTTTTATCTTTTAATTAGTGTTTGTGCCAAGTAGAACCTATAGGTTAACCTATGATGATGGTTGATTTGATTCTGCTGAAAAACAGAAACTTTGCACGCACGAATATAATTTTGTTAAATCACTGGAGAGTTCTTTTGCGTTGATTCTTTTTGATTCTGTTCAATAGACAAATTTTCCAGGACTTCCTATTTTGGTAGGATTTTTAGAGTTACAGAAGTTTGCGTTAGTTACAGATTGCTACAGACTGTTCTGTTTTTGAAAGATTCTGTTTTTCGTGTGTTGTTTGCTTATTTTGATGCATCTATGGCTAGTAAAATAGTTTATAAACCATAGAGAAGTTGGAATACAGTAGGTTTAACACCAAATTAAATAAATAATGAGTTCATTGCAGTACCTTATGTGGTGGTTTTGTTTTCTTTCACTATTGGAGCTTATAAGATTTCCTGTTGAGTTTTGTGTTGTGAAGTTTTCAAGTTTTGGGTAAAGCTTTTATGGACTTTGGAATAAGGAGTGACAAGAGCCTAAGCTTGGGGATGCACGTGGCACCCCAAGATATTCAAGAATAGCCAAAAGCCTAAGCTTGGGGATGCCCCGGGAAGGCATCCCCTCTTTCGTCTTCGTTCATTGGTAAATTTACTTGGAGCTATATTTTTATTCGCCACATGATATGTGTTTTACTTGGAGCGTCGTGTATTATATTAGTCTTTGCTTTTTAGTTTACCACAATATTCCTTGCTGTACACACCTTTTGGGAGAAGCCTACTTGATTTGAATTTGCTAGAATACTCTATGTGCTTCACTTATATCTTTTGAGCTTGATAGTTTTTGCTCTAGTGCTTCACTTATATTTTTTAGAGCACGGTGGTGTCTTAATTTTGAAGAAATTTCTAGTCTCTCATGCTTCACTTATATTATTTTGAGAGTCTTTTAGAACATCATGGTATTTGCTATGGTCACAAAGTTGGTCCTAGAATGATGAGCATCCAAGTTGGGTATAATAAAAACTATCATAGAAAGTGAATTGGATGCTATGATCAATTTGATGCTTGATAATTGTTTTGAGATATGGAGGTAGTGATATTAAAGTCATTGCTAGTTGGGTGATTATGGATTATGAAAAATACTTGTGATTCCCGTAGCATGCACGTATGGTGAACCGCTTTGTGATGAAGTTGGAGCACAATTTTATTTATTGATTGTCTTCCTTATGAGTGGCGGTCGGGGATGAGCGGTGGTCTTTTCCTACCAATCTATCCCCCTAGGAGCATGCGCGTTGTGCTTTGGTTTTTGATGACTTCTAGATTTTTGCAACAAGTACATGAGTTCTTTTGACTAATGTTGAGTCCATGGATTATACGCACCTCATCCTTCCATTATTGCTCGCCTCTCTTGTGTCGTGCAACTTTCGTCGGTACCATACACCCACCATATACCTTCCTCAAAACAGCCAACATACCTACCTATTATGGCATTTCCATAGCCATTCCGAGATATATTGCCATGCAACTTTCCACCGTTCCGTTCATATGACACGCATTACTTTTGCCATATTGCTCTTTGCATGATCATGTAGTTGACATCGTATTTGTGGCAAGGCCACTTCCATAATTTTCATACATGTCGCTCTTGATTCATTGCATATCCTGGTACACCGCCGGAGGCATTCATATAGGGTCATATCTTGTTCTAGCTTTGAGTTGTAATTCTTGAGTTGTAAATCCATAAAAGTGTGATGATCTTCATTATTAGAGCATTGTCCTAGTGAGGAAAGGATGATGAAGACTATGATTCCCCCACAAGTCGGGATGAGACTTCGGACTTTACAAAAAGAAAAAAAAAGAAAAAAAAGGGGAGAAAAGCCAAAAAGAAAAAAAACAAGGCCAAAGAAAAAAAGGAAAAAAATGAGAAAAAGAAAAAAATGAGAGAAAAGGAGAGAAGGGACAATGCTACTATCTCTTTTTCCACACTTGTGCTTCAAAATAGCACCATGATCTTCATGATAGAGAGTCTCTTATGTTGTCACTTTCATATACTAGTGTGAATTTTTCATTATAGAACTTGGCTTGTATATTCCAATGATGGGCTTCCTCAAAAGTGCCCTAGGTCTTCGTGAGCAAGCGACTTGGATGCACACCCACTTAGTTTCTTTTGTTGAGCTTTCATATATTTATAGCTCTAGTGCATCTGTTCCATGGCAATCCCTACTCACTCACATTGATATCTATTAATGGGCTTCTCCATAGCCCGTTGATACGCCCAGTTGATGTGAGACTATCTTCTCCTTTTTGTCTTCTCCACAACCACCATTCTATTCCACATATAGTGCTATGTCCATGGCTCACGCTCATGTATTGCGTGAAAGTTGAAAGAGTTTGAGATTATTAAAGTATGAAACAATTGCTTGGCTTGTCATCGGGGTTGTGCATGATTAAATACTTTGTGTGATGAAGATAGAGCAACAGCCGGACTATATGATTTTGTAGTGATAACTTTCTTTGGCCATGTTATTTTGTGAAGACATGATTACTTTGATTAGTATGCTTGAAGTATTACTATTTCTTATATCAATATGAACTTTTATTTTGTATCATTTGGATCTGAACATTCATGCGACAATAAAGAAAATTACATTGAGAATTATGCTAGGTAGCATTCCACATCAAAAATTTCTTTTTTATCATTTACCTACTCGAGGACGAGCATGAATTAAGCTTGGGGATGCTTGATGTGTTACTCTGTTCTTATGAACTTAGTACTCTAGATGCAGGCAGGAGTTGGTCGATGTGTGGAGTAATAGTAGTAGATGCAGGCAGGAGTCAGTCTACTTGTTATGGACGTGATGCCTATATACATGATCATGCCTAGATAATCTCATAATTATTCGCTTTTCTATCAATTGCTCGACAGTAATTTGTTCACCCACCATAATACTTACGCTATCCCGGGAGAAGCCTCTAGTTAAACCTATGGCCCCCGGGTCTATCTCTTATCATATTTGCTTCCAATTTACTTTTATTTGCATCTTTACTTTTTGCATCTATATTATAAAATACCAAAAATATATTTATCTTATCATACTATCTCTATCAGATCTCACTTTCGCAAGTGGCCGTGAAGGGATTGACAACCCCTTTATCACGTTGGTTGCGAGTTCTCAGTTTGTTTGAGTAGGTGCGTAGGACTTTTGAGGAGCCTCCTACTGGATTGATACCTTGGTTCTCAAAAAATGAGGGAAATACTTACGCTACTATTGCTGCATCACCCTCTCCTCTTCGAGGAAAACCAACGCAAGCTCAAGACGTAGCAGTCTGGTCTACAGCCAGGGCTCCCGAGAGGTGATGTTGTCCTTGACAACAAGGCAATCCATCAAGCCTTATCGTGACGGCACAGTGGAACTCTCAATGAAAGCACCAATGTCGGTGTCAAAACCGGCGGATCTCGGGTAGGGGGTCCCGAACTATGCGTCTATGGCTAATGGTAACGGGAGGCGGGGGACACGATGTTTACCCAGGTTTGAGCCCTCTCGATGGAGGTAATACCCTACTTCCTGCTTGATTGATCTTGATGATATGAGTATTACAAGAGTTGATCTACCACGAGATCGTAGAGGCTAAATACTAGAAGCTAGCCTATGATTATGATTGTTGTTGTCCTACGGACTAAACCCTCTGGTTTATATAGACACCGAAGGGGGCTAGGGTTACACAGAGTCGGTTACAGAGAAGGAGATCTACATATCCGAATTGCCAAGCTTGCCTTCCACGCAAAGGAGAGTCCCACCCGGACACGGGACGAAGTCTTCAATCTTGTATCTTCATAGTCCAACAGTCCGGCCAAAGCATATAGTCCGGCTGTCCGAGGACCCCTTAATTCCGGACTCCCTCAGGCGCGCCCCCACCCTCGTGACCAGGGTGTGGGCCCCCTCTGGTAATTTCTTTGCTCAATAATTCTTATTAATTCCAAAAATGACTTTCATGGAGTTTCAGGACTTTTGGAGCTGTGTAGAATAGGTTTTCCATATTTGCTCCTTTTCCAGCCAGAATTCCGGCTGCCGGCATTCTCCCTCTTAATGATAAACCTTGTAAAATAAGAGAGAATATCCATAAGTATTGTGACATAACCTGTAATAACAGCCCATAATGCAATAAATATCGATATAAAGGCATGATGCAAAATGCACGTATCAAGACCTGGCTCGGATGCCATTGTTGGGGAACGTAGCATGAAATTTCAAATTTTTTAATACGATCATGCAAGATCTATCTAGGAGATGCATAACAACGAGAGGGGAGAGTGTGTCCACGTACCCTCGTAGACCGAAAGCAGAAGCGTTTAGTTAACGCAGTTGATGTAGTCGAACGTCTTCACGATCCAACCGATCCAAGTACCGAACGTACGACACCTCCATGTTCAACACAGGATCAACTTGATGACGTCCCTCGTGCTCTTGATCTAGTTGAGGACGAGTGTGAGTTCTGCCAGCACGACGGCATGGCAACGATGATGATGATGTTACCGGCGTAGGGCTTCGCCTAAGCACTATGATGGTATGATGGAGGTGTGTAACTATGGAGGGGGGCACCGCACACGGTTAAGAGAAACTTGTGTGTTCTAGAGTGCCCCCCTGCCCCCGTATATAAAGGAGGGAGGGGGAGGCCGGCCGGCCCTATGGTGCGCCCCAAGAGGTGGAGTCCTACTTGGCTTCCTAGTTCTAGTAGGATTCCTCTCCAAGGAAGAGAGGGGGAAGGAAGGAGAGGGAGAGGGAGTAGGAAAGGGGGGGGGCGCCGCCCCCTTCACGTAGTCCAATTCAGACCCAAGGGGGGGGGGGCAGCCCTCCTGCGGCCCTCCTCTCTCTCCACTAAGGCCCATGGTGGCCCATTACTTCCCCGGGGGGTTCCGGTAACCCCTCCGGCACTCCATTTTTACACGAACTTCACCAGAACCTTTCCGATGTCCGAATATAGCCTTCCAATATATAAATATTTATGTCCCAACCATTTCGAGAATCCTCGTCACGTCCATGATCTCATCCCGGACACCTAACAAACTTCGGTAATCAAAACACATAACTCATAATACATATCGTCATTGAACGTTAAGTGTGCGGACCCTACAGGTTCGAGAACTATGTAGACATGATCGAGACACATCTCTGATCAATAACCAATAGCGGAACCTGGATGCTCATATTTGCTCCTACATATTCTACAAAGATCTTTATCGGTCAAACCACATAACAACATACATTGTTCCCTTTGTCATGGGTATGTTACTTTCCTGAGATTCGTTCATCGGTATCATCATACCTAGTTCAATCTCATTACTGGCAAGTCTCTTTACTCGTTACGTAATGCTTTATCCCGCAACTAACTCATTAGTCACATTGCTTGCAAGTCTTATAGTGATGAGCATTACCGAGAGGGCCCAGAGAACCTCTCTGAAACACGGAGTGACAAATCCTAATCTTGATCTATGCCTACCCAACAAACACCTTCCAAGACATCTGTAGAGCATCTTTATAATCACCCATTTACGTTCTGACGTTTGATAGCACACAAGGTGTTCCTCCGGTATTCGGAGTTGCATAATCTCATAGTATGAGGAACATGTATAAGTCATGAAGAAAGCAGTAACAATGAAACTGTAACGATCGTAATGCTAAGCTAACGGATGGGTCATGTCCATCACATCATTCTCCTAATGATGTGATCCCATTTATCAAATGACAACACATGTCTATGGTTAGGAAACATAACCATCTTTGATTAACGAGCTAGTCAAGTAGAGGCATACTAGGGACACTATGTTTTGTCTATGTATTCACACATGTACTAAGTTTCTGATTAATACAATTCTAGCATGAATAATAAACATTTATCATGATATAAGTAAATAAGTAATAACTTTATTATTGCCTCTAGGGCATATTTCCTTCAGGGACACCCCTGCAGGGTTTAATCTTTCGAAAGCCGTGCCCGCGGTTATGTGGCAGTTGGGAGTTTTTAATACCCAGTTGCGTAACCGTGACTCTCTCTTTCGAGCAAGTTTAGGAAGAGAACACGGTTGAGTTATGCTTGAACGTAAATAGTTCAGGATCACTTCTTGATCATTACTAGTTGGCGACCGCTTGCGTAGTTTCTCATCTTATTCTTGTACTCATAAGTTAGCCACCATATAATGCTTAGTTGCTTGCTGCAACTCACCACTTATCCATTCCATACCCATTAAGCTTTGCTAGTCTTGATACCCATGGTAATGGGATTGCTGAGTCCTCGTGGCTCACAGATTACTACAACAACAGTTGCAGGTACATGTAATGCGATGATCTGACGCGAGTGTGATGCTTGCTTGTTTGGAGTTCTTCTTCTGCTTCTTCTTCGATCAAGGGAAATAGGTTCCAGGTCAGGAGCCTGGGATTAGGAGGGTGGATGTCATTCTTCTTTTTCATTTGATGTCATCCGTAGTCGGATCCTGCTCTCTTGTATGATGAATGCTATGTATTGATGTATTGTTGTATGAATGATGTAGCTTGTGGCAAGTTTAAGACTTTATCTTGTATTCTTATCTATTCAGTGTTGGAAATATGCCCTAGAGGCAATAATAAAATGGTTATTATTATATTTCCTTGTTCATGATAATTGTCTATTGTTCATGCTATAATTGTATTGACTGGAAACCATAATACATGTGTGAATACATAGACCATAACATGTCCCTAGTGAGCCTCTAGTTGACTAGCTCGTTGATCAACAGATGGTCATGGTTTCCTCATGATGGACATTGGATGTCATTGGTAACGGGATCACATCATTAGGAGAATGATGTGATGGACAAGACCCAATCCTAAGCATAGCACAAGATCGTGTAGTTCGTTTGCTAAAGCTTTTCTAATGTCAAGTATCATTTCCTTAGACCATGAGATTGTGTAACTCCCGGATACCGTAGGAATGCTTTGGGTGTACCAAACATCACAACGTAACTGGGTGGCTATAAAGGTGCACTACAGGTATCTCCGAAAGTGTATGTTGGGTTGGCACGAATCAAGACTGGGATTTGTCACTCCGTATGACGGAGAGGTATCTCTGGGCCCTCTTGGTAATGCATCATCATAATGAGCTCAATGTAACTAAGTAGTTGGTCACGGGATCATGCATTACGGAACGAGTAAAGTGACTTGCCGGTAACGAGATTTAACAAGGTATTGGGATACCGACGATCGAATCTCGGGCAAGTAACGTACCGATTGACAAAGGAAATTGTATACGAGATTGCTTGAATCCTTGACATCGTGGTTCATCTGATGAGATCATTGTGGAACATGTGGGAGACAACATGGGTATCCATATCTCGTTGTTGGTTATTGGCCGAAGAGCTGTCTCGGTCATGTCTGCATGATTCCCGAACCCGTAGGGTCTACACACTTAAGGTTCAGTGACACTAGAGTTGTTATGGGAAATAATATGTGGTTACCGAATGTTGTTCGGAGTCCCAGATGAGATCCCGTATGTTACGAAGAGTTTCGGGATGGTCCGGAGGTGAAGATTTATA
Organism: Triticum dicoccoides; assembly: GCF_002162155.2. Taxonomy (NCBI): domain Eukaryota; kingdom Viridiplantae; phylum Streptophyta; class Magnoliopsida; order Poales; family Poaceae; genus Triticum; species Triticum dicoccoides. Next base: position 156,136,432 of record NC_041381.1, read on the forward strand.
TATGGGAAGTCATCGTACGGTCACCGGAAGTATTCGGGGGTTTGCCGGTATTGTACCGGGACCACTGAAGGGGTTCCGGGGATCCACCAGGAGGGTCCACCTTCCCCGGAGGGCCCTATGGGCTGTATGTGGAAGGGAACCAGCCCCTAAGTGGTCCGGGCGCCATCCCCCCTAGGGCCCATGCGCCTAGGGTTGGGGGAAACCCTAAGGGGGGCGCCCCCTTGGCTTGGGGGGCAACCCCCTCCCCTTGGCCGCCGACCCCCTCTAGATCTCATCTAGAGGGGCCGGCCCCCTTCCCCCTTCACCCTATAAATAGAGGGGAGGAGGGAGGGCAGCAGCACCACATCCAAGGCGCAACCCTCCCCCTCTCCAACACCTCTCCTCCTCCGTTTGAGCTTGGCGAAGCCCTGCCGGAGAACCGTTGCTCCACCACCACCACGCCGTCGTGCTACTGCTAGAGTTGTCTTCCCCAACCTCTCCCTCCTCCTTGCTGGATCAAGGCGCGGGAGACGTCACTGTGCTGCACATGTGTTGAACACGGAGGCACCGTTGTTCGGTGCTTAGATCGGAATCAACCGCGATCTGAATCGCTACGAGTACAGCTCCTTCATCCGCGTTCTTGCAACGCTTCCATTTCACGATCTTCAAGGGTATGAAGATGCACTCCCCTCTCTCTCGTTGCTAGTCTCTCCATAGATTGATCTTGGTGATGCATAGAATTTTTTAATTTCTGCAATGATCCCCAACAGTGGCATCATGAGCTAGGTCTATGTGTAGTTTCTATGCACGAGTAGAACACAAGTTGTTGTGGGCGTCGATTTTGTCAATTTACTTGCCGTTACTAGTCTTATCTTGATTCGGCGGCATCGTGGGATGAAGCGGCCCAAACCGACCTTACACGTAAGCTTACGTGAGACAGGTTCCACCGACTGACATGCACTAGTTGCATAAGGTGGCTATCGGGTGTCTGTCTCTCCCACTTTAGTCGGATCGAATTCGATGAAAAGGGTCCTTATGAAGGGTAAATAGCAATTGGCATATCAAATTGTGGTTTTGGCATAGGTAAGAAAGGTTCTTGCTAGAAACCTATAACAGCAACGTAAAAACTTGCAACAACAATGAGAGGACGTCTAACTTGTTCTTACAGCATATGTTGTGTGATGTGATATGGCCAAAAGGATGTGATGAATGATATATATGTGATGTATGAGATTGATCATGTTCTTGTAATAGGAATCACGACTTGCATGTCGATGAGTATGACAACCCACAGGAGCCATAGGAGTTGTCTTAATTTATTGTATGACCTGCGTGTCATTGAATAACGCCATGTAATTACTTTACTTTATTGCTAAACCGTTAGCCATAGTAGTAGATGTAGTAGTTGGCGAGACAACTTCATGAATACACAATGATGGAGATTATGGTGTCATGCCGGTGACGATAATGATCATGGCGCCCCGAAGATGGAGATCAAAAGGAGCAAAATGATATTAGCCATATCATGTCACTATTTGATTGCATGTGATGTTTATCATGTTTTTGCATCTTATTTGCTTAGAACGACGGTAGCATAAATAAGATAATCCCTCATAAAAATTTCAAGAAAGTGTTCCCCCTAACTATGCACCGTTGCGAAGGTTCGTTGTTTCGAAGCACCATGTGATGATCGGGTGTGATAGATTCTAACGTTCGCATACAACAGGTGTAAGCCAGATTTACACATGCAAAACACTTAGGTTGACTTGACGAGCCTAGCATGTACAAACATGGCCTCGGAACACAAGAGACCGAAAGGTCGAACATGAGTCATATAGTAGATACGATCAACACGAAGATGTTCACCGATGATGACTAGTCCGTCTCACGTGATAATCGGACACGGCCTAGTTGAAAGGGATCATGTATCACTTAGATGACTAGAGGGATGTCTATCTGAGTGGGAGTTCATTAAATAATTTAATTAGATGAACTTAATTATCATGAACTTAGTATAAAATCTTTCAATATGTCTTGTAGATCAAATGGCCTACGCTAATGTTGCCCTCAACTTCAACGCGTTCCTAGAGAAAACCAAGCTGAAAGACGATGGTAGCAACTATACGGATTGGGTCCGGAACTTTAGGATTATCCTCATAGCTGCCAAGAAAGCATATGTCCTTGATGCACCACTAGGTGAAGCACCTGTTTTCCCAGCAACTCAAGACATTATGAATGCCTGGCAGTCTCGTAGTGATGATTACTCCCTGGTTCAGTGCGGCATGCTTTACAGCTTAGAATCGGGGCTCCAAAAGTGTTTGGAGCAGCATGGAGCATATGAGATGTTCCAAGAGCTGAAAATGGTTTTCCAAGCTCATGCCCGAGTCGAGAGATATGAATTCTCCGACAAGTTCTACAGCTGTAAGATGGAGAAGAATAGTTCTGTCAGCGAGCACATACTCAAAATGTCTGGGTTGCACAACCTCTTGTCTCAGCTGGGAGTTAATCTCCCAGATGACGCGGTCATTGACAGAATCCTTCAGTCACTTCCACCTAGCTACAAGAGCTTTGTGATGAACTTCAATTATGCAGGGGATGGTGAAAACCATTCCTGAGGTATTTTCAATGCTGAAATCAGCGGAGGTGGAGATCAAAAAGGAACATCAAGTGTTGATGGTCAATATGTTGGGGAACGTAGTAATTTCAAAAAAAAATCCTACGCACACACAAGATCATGGTGATGCATAACAACGAGAGGGTAGAGTTTCGTCCACGTAACCTCGTAGACCGAAAGCGGAAGCGTTAGCACAATGCGGTTGATGTAGTCATACGTCTTCACGATCCAACCGATCCAAGTACCGAACGTACGACACCTCCGAGTTCAGCAGACGTTCAACTTGATGATGTCCCACGAACTCCGATCCAGCAGAGCTTGGCGGGAGAGTTCCTTCAGCATGACGGCGTGAGGACAGTGTTGATGATGCTACTGACGCAGGGCTTCGCCTAAGCACCGCTACAATATTACTGAGGTGGAATATGGTGGAGAGGGGCACCGCACACAGTTGGGAGAGATCAATAGGTCAACTTGTGTGTATAGAGGTGCCCCCTGCCCCCGTATATAAAGGAGTGGAGGAGGGGGGAGGGCCGTCCCTCCTATGGCGCGCCCTGGAGGAGTCCTACTCCCACCGGGAGTAGGATTCCCCTCCTTCGAAGTAGTAGGAGTAGGAGTCAAGGAAAGGGAAAAGAGAAGAGAAGAAGGAGGGGGCGCAGCCCCTCCCCCTAGTCCAATTCGGATTAGGCCTTGGGGGGGAACGCAGCCTCCCCTCTCTCTTTCCCCTAAAGCCCAATAAGGCCCATATACTCCCCAGCGAATTCCTGTAACTCTCCGGTACTCTGATAAATACCCGAATCACTTGGAACCTTTCTGATGTCCGAAAATAGTCGTCCAATATATCGATCTTTACGTCTCGACCATTTCGAGACTCCTCGTCATGTCCCCGATCTCATCCGGGACTCCAAATTACCTTCGGTACATCAAAACACATAACTCATAATATAAAACGTCACCGGACTTTAAGCTTGCGGACCCTACGGGTTCAAGAACTATGTAGACATGACCGAGACACGTCTCCGGTCAATAACCAATAGTGGAACCTGGATGCTCATATTGGCTCCCATATATTCTATGAAGATCTTTATCGGTCAAACCACATAACAACATACGTTGTTCCTTTTGTCATTGGTATGTTACTTGCCCGAGATTTGATCGTTGGTATCTCAATACCTAGTTCAATCTCGTTACCGGCAAGTCTCTTTACTCGTTATGTAATGCATCATCCCGCAACTAGCTCATTAGTCACATTGCTTGCAAGGCTTATAGTGATGTGCATTACCGAGAGGGCCCAGAGATACCTCTCCAACAATCGGAGTGACAAATCCTAATCTCAAAATACGCCAACTCAACAAGTACCTTCGGAGACACCTGTAGAGCACCTTTATAATCACCCAGTTATGTTGTGACGTTTGGTAGCAGACAAAGTGTTCCTCCGGTGAACGGGAGTTGCATAATCTCATAGTCATAGGAACATGTATAAGTCATGAAGAGCAACATACTAAACGATCAAGTGCTAAGCTAACGGAATGGGTCAAGTCAATCACATCATTCTCTAATGATGTGATCCCATTAATCAAATGACAACTCATGTCTATGGCTAGGAAACTTAACCATCTTTGATTCAACGAGCTAGTCAAGTAGAGGCATACTAGTGATACTTTGTTTGTCTATATATTCACACATGTACTAATTTTCCGGTTAATACAATTCTAGCATTAATAATAAACATTTATCATGAAATAAGGAAATAAATAATAACTTTATTATTGCCTCTAGGGCATATTTCCTTCAGTCTCCCACTTGCACTAGAGTCAATAATCTAGTTCACATCACCATGTGATTTAACACCAATATTCACATCTGTACGTGATTAATACCCATAGTTCACATCATCATGTGATCAACACCCAAAGGGTTTACTAGAGTCAATAATCTAGTTCACATCGCTATGTGATTAACACCCAAAGAGTACTAAGGTATGATCATGTTTTGCTCGTGAGAGAAGTTTAGTCAACGGGTCTGTCACATTCAGAGCTGTATGTATTTTGCAAATATTCTATGTCTACAATGCTCTGCACGGAGCTACTCTAGCTAATTGCTCCCACTTTCAATATTTATCCAGATTGAGACTTAGAGTTATCTGGATCGGTGTAAAAGCTTGCACCGATGTAACTCTTTACAATGGGCTCTTTTATCACCTCCATAACCGAGAAATATTTCCTGAGTCCTTACTAAGGATATTCTTGACCGTTGTCTGGTGATCTACTTCTAGATCAAAAATTATACTCCCTTGCCAAAATCAGAGCAAGGTATACAATAGGTCTAGTACACAACACAGCATACTTTATAGAACCTATGACTGAGGCATAGGGAATGATTTTTCATTCTTTTTATATTTTCTTCCATGGTCGGGTTTTGAGTCTTACTCAACTTCACACCTTGCAACACAGGCAAGAACTCCTTCTTTGACTGTTCCATTTTGAAGTACTTCAAAATCTTATCAAGGTATGCACTCATTGAAAAATCTTATCAAGCATCTTGATCTATCTCTATAGATCCTGATGCTCAATGTGTAAGCAGCTCCCCCGAGGTCTTTCTTTGAAAAACTCCTTCCAAAATACTCCTTTATGCTTTCCAGAAAATTCTACATTATTTCCGATCAACAATATGTCATTCACATATACTTTATCAGAAATGTTGTACTGCTCCCACTCACTTTCTTGTAAATACAGGCTTTACCGCAAGTCTGTATAAAACTATATGCTTTGATCAACTCATCAAAGCATATATTCCAACTCTGAGATGCTTGCACCAGTCCATAGATTGATTGCTGGAGCTTGCACATTTTGTTAGCAACTTTAGGATCGACAAAACCTTCTAGTTGCATCATATACAACTCTTATTTAAGAAATCCATTAAGGAATGTAGTTTTATCATCCATTTGCCAGATTTCATAAAATGTGGCAACTTGCTAACATGATTTGAACAGACTTAAGAATCACTATGAGTGAGAAGATCTCATCGTAGTCAACACCTTGAACTTTGTCAAAAACCTATTTCGACAAGTCTAGCTTTGTAGATAGTAACACTACTATCAGTGTCCGTCTTCCTCTTGAAGATCCATTTATTCTCAATGGCTTGCCGATCATTGGGCAAGTCAACCAAAGTCCACACTTTGTTCTCATACATGGATCCCATCTCAGATTTCATGGCCTCAAGCCATTTCGCGGAATCTGGGCTCATCATCGCTTCCTCATAGCTTGTAGGTTCATCATGGTCTAGTAACATGACTTCTAGAACAGGATTACCGTACCACTCTGGTGCAGACTGTACTTTGGAAGACCTACGAGGTTCTGTAGTAACTTATTCTGAAGTTTCATGATCATCACCATTAGCTTCCTCACTAATTAGTGTAGGAATCACAGGAATTGATTTCTGTGATGAACTACTTTCCAATAAGGGAGTAGGTACAGTCACCTCATCAAGTTCTACTTTCCTTCCACTCACTTCTTTCGAGAGAAACTCCTTCTCTAGAAAGGATCCATCTTAGCAACGAATATCTTACCTTCGGATATGTGATAGAAGGTGTACCCAACAGTTTCCTTTGGGTATTCTATGAAGACGCACTTCTCCGATTTGGGTTCGAGCTTATCAGGTTGAAACTTTTTCACATAAGTGTAAGTGCATCTAGTGCCACCCCTAGTTGGTTTTGGAGTATTGACGACAAAGTTGGTTGAGGGACTAATGCGTTTGTGAGAATTGCAGGATAACGCAGGTAGTGTCCCTCATTGATTTGGTTTACCTACCGGAGATGACCCCTAAAAATGTATGAAGACATTGAAGACAATGGTGGTGTGTGAAGATATTCACACTGAAGTCTATGACATGAGAAGACATTGAGTGAAGACTATGGAGCGCGAAGACTGTGTGGTTTCGTTGTTTCCTTTTCTTCTTTGTTGAGTCATAGGAACCACCGTACTGTTAAGTGGGGTCCAAGTGAACTAAGTCAGAGTGACTGAAGTGATGCTCAACCCAAATCCTATGTCTTCGAGCAAAGACAATAAGAGCAAATCTTATCCAAAGTTGGATGAGTCAGCTTTGCTTGTAGCCCAAGTAAAGTTGCCGTGTGTGTTTGAAATCTGACCGTTGGAACACGTGTCAGTTCCTTAGTGACCCAGGGTCATTTCGGACAAATCAGGTCGGGTTGCCTAGTGGCTATAAATAGCCCACCCCCTACACCATAAATTGGTGGCTGCTCAGAGTTAGTATACGGCTTTTGTCGTTTGAGAGCAACCCACCTCGAAGCATTTGAGAGAGAGAAATCCTTGCGAGGACAAAGCCCAAACACCCAGAGCCAAAGAGTGTTAGGCATCACTGAAGTCTTTCTGTCTGTGTGACCTGAAGACTTATTACACTTGAGGACTGTGTATCCTCCAGCCGGTTAGGCGTCGCGTTCTGAGCATCCAAGAGTCATTGTGGATTGCCGGGTGAACGAAGTCTGTGAAGGTTTGGAAGTCTACCTTGAAGACTTACCAGAGTGATTGGGCGGGGACTAAGTGTCCTTAGCTCAAGGGGAATAAGGTGAAGACACGGTCTTCTAAGTTGAATCTCAGCCTCCCTAACCAGACGTACAGTTGTCACAGCAACTGGAACTGGTCCAACAAATCCTGTGTCTTCAACAAGCAACTGCTTCTATCTCTTCCCTCCTTTACTTTGAGTTTGTCTTCGTGAAGTCATTGCTTATCGTCTTATCTGATTGACTCCATTGCTTGACTGCTATTGTTGATTGGCTTCATACTATCTTCCATCCCGATCCTACTACCTAGCTGCTATTAATCTTCGAACGTTAATGCTATTGCATACTTGATTATGGCTTGCTTGTTATAGTTTATCTTCCGCTGCATATCAATTAGGTTGTTTCTATTGTTTGTCTTCGACTTCCAAGTTTTGAAGACTTTCATAAAAATTGCCTATTCACCCCCCCTCTAGTCAATAACTAGCACTTTCAATAAGCATCGCAGCCCCACATTTTAAGAAACGACAACTTTGGTTTCTTGCCAAATCACAGTTCATAAGGCGTCGTCTCAACGGATTTTGATGGTGCCCTATTTAAAGTGAATGCAGTTGTCTCTAATGCATAACCCCAAAACGATAGTGATAAATCGGTAAGATACATCATAGATCGCACCATATCCAATAAAGTGCGGTTACGACGTTCGGACACACCATTACGCTGTGGTGTTCCATGTGGCATGAGCTATGAAACTATTCCACGCTGTTTTTAAATGAAGGCCAAACTCGTAACTCAAATATTCTCCTCCACAATCAGATCGCAGAAACTTTATTTTCTTGTTATGATGATTCTCCACTTCCCTCTGCAATTCTTTGAACTTTTCAAATGTTTCAGACCCATATGTGCTCAAATCATCTGTGAAGGTCAGAAAATAACGATACTCTCCATGAGCATCAACACTCATTGGATCGCATACATCGGTATGTATTATTTCCAACAAGTCAGTAGCTCGTTCCATTGTTCCGGATAACGGAGTTTTAGTCATCTTGCCCATAAGACATGGTTCGCAAACATCAAATGATTCATAATCAAGTGATTCCAAAAGTCCATCTTTATGGAGTTTCTTCATGCGCTTTACACCGATATGACCCAAACGGCAGTGCCACAAATAAGTTGCACTATCATTATCAACTTTGCATCTTTTGGCATCACTATTATGAATATGTGTATCACTACGATCGAGATACAACAAACTATTTTCATTGGGTGTATGACCATCGAAGGTTTTATTCATGTAAACAGAACAACAATTATTCTCTGACTTTAAATGCATAATCTATTGCAATAAACATGATCAAAACATATTCATGCTTAACACAAACGCCAAATAACATTTATTTAGGTTCAACACTAATCTCAAAAGTATAAGGAGCGTGCGATGATGGTCATATCAATCTTGGAACTACATCCAACACACATCGTCACTTCACCCTCAACCAGTCTCTGTTTATTCTGTAACTCCTGTTTCGAGTTACTAATCTTAGCAACCGAACAAGTATCAAATACGCAGGGGTTACTATAAACACAAGTAAAGTACACATCAATAACCTGTATATCAAATATACCCTTGTTCACTTTGCCATCCTTCTTATCTACCAAATATTCAGGGTATTTTCGCTTCTAGTGACCATTTCCTTTGCAGTAGAAACACTTAGTTTGAGGCTTTGGTCCAGCTTTGGGATATTTCAAGGGAGTGACAACTTTCTTGCCATTCTGCTTGAAGTTCCCTTTCTTTCCCTTTGCCCTTTTCTTGAAACTAGTGGTCTTGTTAATCATCAACAGTTGATGCTCTTTCTTGATTTCTACCTTCATCGATTTCATCATCATGAAAAGCTTAGGAAACGTTTCATCATCCCTTGCATACTATAGTTCATCACGAAGTTCAAGTAACTTGGTGATGGCGACTAGAGAACTCTGTCAATCACTATCTTATCTGGAAGATTAACTCCCACTTGATTCAAGCGATTGTAGTACCCAGACAATCTGAGCACATGCTCACTAGTTGAGCAATTCTCCTCCATCTTTTAGCTATAGAACTTGTTGGAGACTTCATATCTCTCAACTTGGGTATTTGCTTGAAATATTAACTTCAACTCCTGGAACATCTGGTATGGTCCATGACGTTCAAAACGTCTTTGAAGTCCTGATTCTAAGCCGTCAAGCATGGTGCACTAAACTATCAAGTAGTCATCATATTGAGCTAGCCAAATGTTCATAACGTCTGCATCTGCTCTGCAATAGGTCTATCACCTAGTGGTGCATCAAGGACATAATTCTTCTGTGCAGCAATGAGGATAAACCTCAAATCACGGACCCAGTCCGCATCATTGCTACTATTATCTTTCAACTTAGTTTTCTCTAGGAACACATATAAAAACATAGGGAAGCAATAATGGGAGCTATTGATCTACAACATTATTTGCAAAATACTATCAGGACTAAGTTCATGATAAATTAAAGTTCAATTAATCATATTACTTAAGAACTCCCACTTAGATAGACATCCCTCTAATCATCTAAGTGATCACGTGATCCAAATCAACTAAACCATGTCCGATCATCACGTGAGATGGAGTAGTTTTCAATGGTGAACATCACTATGTTGATCATATCTACTATATGATTCACGCTTGACCTTTTGGTCTCCAGTGTTCCGAGGCCATATCTGCATATGCTAGGCTCGTCAAGTTTAACCCGAGTATTCTACGTCTGCAAAACTGGCTTGCACCCGTTGTAGATGAACGTAGAGCTTATCACACCCGATCATCATGTGGTGTCTTGGCACGACGAACTTTGGCAATGGTGCATACTCAGGGAGAACACTTTTACCTTGAAATTTAGTGAGAGATCATCTTACAAAGCTACCGCCGAACTAAGCAAAATAAGATGTATAAAAGATAAACATCACATGCAATCAAAATATGTGACATGATATGGCAATCATCATCTTGTGCCTTTGATCTCCATCTCCAAAGCATCGTCATGATCTCCATCTTCACTGATGACCCACAAGTATAGGGGATCGCAATAGCTTTTGAGGGTAGAGTATTCAACCCAAATTTATTGATTCGACACAAGGGGAGCCAAAGAATATTCTCAAGTATTAGCAGTTGAGTTGTCAATTCAACCACACCTGGATAACTTAGTATCTGCAGCAAAGTATTTAGTAGCAAAGTAGTATGATAGTAATGGTAACAATGGCAAAAAGTAAAGATAGCAGTTTTGTAATGATTGTAACAATAACAACGGAGAAGTAAATAAGCGAAGCACAATATGTGAAAAGCTCGTAGGCATTGGATCAGTGATGGATAATTATGTCGGATGCGATTCCTCATGTAATAGCTATAACATAGGGTGACACAGAACTAGCTCCAGTTCATCAATGTAATGTAGGCATGTATTCCGAATATAGTCATACGTGCTTATGGAAAAGAACTTGCATGACATCTTTTTCCTACCCTCCCGTGGCAGCGGGGTCCTAATGGAAACTAAGGGATATTAAGGCCTCCTTTTAATAGAGTACCGGACCAAAGCATTAACACATAGTGAATACATGAACTCCTCAAACTACGGTCATCACCGAGAAGTACCCCGTTTATTGTCACTTCGGGGTGGTTGGATCATAACACATAATAGGTGACTATAGACTTGCAAGATAGGATCAAGAACTCACATATATTCATGAAAACATAATAGGTTCAGATCTAAAATCATGGCACTCGGGCCCTAGTGACAAGCATTAAGCATAGCAAAGTCATAGCAACATCAATCTCGGAACATAGTGGATACTAGGGATCAAACCCTAACAAAACTAACTTGATTACATGGTAAATCTCATCCAACCCATCACCGTCCAGCAAGCCTACGATGGAATTACTCACGCATGGCGGTGAGCATCATGAAATTGGTGATGGAGGATGGTTGATGATGACGAGGCGACAAATCCCCCTCTCCAGAGCCCCGAACGGACTCCAGATCAGCCCTACCGAGAGAGATTAGGGCTTGGCGGCGGCTCCGTATCGTAAAACATGATGAAACTTTCTCTTTGATTTTTTCTCTGCAAAAGGGAATATATAGAGTTGGAGTTGAGGTTGGTGGAGCATCAGGGGGCCCACGAGACAGGGGGTGCGCCCCCACCCTTGTGGACAAGGTGTGGGCCCCTTGGCCTTGATTCTTTCGCCAGTATTTTTTATATTTTCCAAAAGTTATCTCTGTGGATTTTCAGGTCATTCCGAGAACTTTTGTTTTCTGCATAATAAACAACACCATGGCAGTTCTGCTGAAAACAACGTCAGTCCGGGTTAGTTTCATTCAAATCATGCAAATTAGAGTCCAAAACAAGGGCAAAACTGTTTGGAAAAGTAGATAAGTCGGAGACGTATCAACTCCCCCAAGCTTAAACCTTTGCTTGTCCTCAAGCAATTCAGTTGATAAACTGAAAGTGATAAAGAAAAACTTTTACAAACTCTGTTTGCTCTTGTTGATGTAAATATGTAAAGCCAGCATTCAAGTTTTCAGCAAAGATTATGAACTAACCATATTCACAATAACACTTAGGTCTCATATTTACTCATATCAATGGCATAATCAGCTAGCGAGCAATAATAATAAATCTCGGAAGACAACACTTTCTCAAAACAATCATAATATGATATAACAATATGGTATCTCGCTAGCCCTTTCCGAGACCACAAAACATAAATGCAGAGCACCTTTAAAGATCAAGGACTGACTAAACATTGTAATTCATGGTAAAAGAGATCCAGTCAAGTCATACCCAATATAAACTAATAGTAATGCATGCAAATGACATCATGCTCTCCAGCGGGTGCTTTTTAGTAAGAAGGTGATGACTCAACATAAAAGTAAATAGATAGGCCCTTCGCAGAGGGGAGTAGGGATTTGTAGAGGTGCCAGAGCTCGATTTTAAAATAGAGATGAATAACATTTTGAGCGGTATACTTTCACTGTCAACGCAACAACTATGAGATGGCGATATCTTCCATGCTACACACATTATAGGCGGTTCCCAAATAGAATGGTAAAGTTTATACTCCCCCACCACCAACAAGCATCAATCCATGGCTTGCTCAAAACAACGAGTGCCTCCAACTAGCAATAGCCCTAGGGGAGTTTTGTTTAATTATTTCGATTTGCTTTGATCTTTTTGATCATGGGACTGGGCATCCCAGTTACCAGCCATTTTCTCATGAATGAGGAGCGGAGTCCACTCCTCTTGAGAATAACCCACCTAGCATGGAAGATACAGACAACCCTAGTTGAAACATGAGCTGCTCGAGCATACAAAACAGAATTTCATTTGAAGGTTTGGAGTTTGGCATATACAAATTTACTTGGAACGGCAGGTAAATGCCGCATATAGGAAGGTATGGTGGACTCATATGGAATAACTTTGGGGTTTATGGAGTTTGGATGCACAAGCAGTATTCCCGCTTACAATAGGTGAAGGCTAGCAAAAGACTAGGAAGCGACCAACTGAGAGAGTGACAACAGTCATGAACATGCACTAAAATTAATCTACACCAGGTGCAAGCATGAGTAGGATATAATCCACCATGAACATAAATATCGTGAAGGCTATGTTGATTTGTTTCAACTACATGCGTGAACATGTGCCAAGTCGAGTCACTCAATTCATTCAAAGGAGGATACCATCTCATCATGCCACATCATAACCATTTCAATAGCATGTTGGAACGCAAGGTAAACCATTATAAACTCATAGCTAATTAAGCATGGCATAAGTAACTATGATCTCTAAATGTCATTGCAAACATGTTTATTCATAATAGGCTGAATCAGGAACGATGAACTCATCATATTTACAAAAACAAAAGAGGTCGAGTTCATACCAGCTTCTCTCATCTCAATCAGTCCATCATATATCATTATTGCCTTTTACTTGCACGACCGAACGGTGTGGATAATAATAATAGTGCACGTGCATTGGACTAGGCTGGAATCTGCAAGCATTCAATTCAAGAGAGAAGACAAGGTAATATGGGCTCTAAGTTAAATCAACAATCATGCATATGAGAGCCACTAAACATTTTCAATATGGTCTTCTACTCTTGACCCCCAAAGGAAAGAAAATAAAACTATTTACACGGGAAAGCTCCCAACAAGTAAAAGAAAAACAAGAAATATTTTTTGGGGTTTTCATTTAATTACTAGTACACGCATGGAAAGTAAACTAACTATTTTTTGGTTTTCTAAGGTTTATCTAACACACAAGAAGAAAGCTAGAAAAAAAAGGAATTAAACTAGCATGGATAATACAATGAAAGAGTATGAGCAACGACAACTAGAATAGTGGATGAACATGAATGTAAAGTCGATGAGAAATACGTACTCCCCCAAGCTTAGGCTTTTGGCCTAAGTTGGTCTAATGTCATGGATAGCCTGGCTGATATCCGAAGTTATAAACGGGGTCGTACTGCGATGCAGCAGCCAATGCCTTCTGAGCTACGGCATGTCGGTGAGCTGCCTCCGCTCTCCTCTCGTGTTCAAGTGCCTCCTCCTTAGTAACAACATATCTTCGTTTTGCCTGGTAATCAAAAAGGGAAGGAGTAGGGAGAGTAACATGGACAGAGCGACGTCTGTCAAAAATTAGTCGATACTGGAGGAATTATTCATTCCTCACAAGAAAATGGTGCCTAACCATAGCGTCAAAATCTAAATAAGCGGGAGGCAACACCATATCACCCTCACGTGGAGCTATACCAAGATAATTAGCAACACGGGTCGCATAAATTCCTCCAAATAAATCTCCAGATATACCATTATTATGCAACCTACATGCAACTATTGCCCCCAAGTTATAATCTTTATTACCTAATACAACACTCTTGAGGACACAAAGATCAGGGACACACATGTGACATGCTTCATCTTTACTGTTAATGCATGTACCAATGAAGAGAGCAAAATAATGTATAGCAGGAAAATGAATGCTCCCTATGGTAGCTTGTGCTATATCCCTAGATCCTCCCACAGTTATACTAGCAAGGAAGTCTTTATATTCAGATTTGTGGAGTTCATTAACATTGCCCCACTGCGGGAGTTTGCAGGCAGTAGTAAAATCTTCTAGGTCCATGGTATAAGATTCATCATAAATATCAAACAGGACATTATGAGAATTACGCGAAGACGTAAATTTAAATCTTCTCACAAATGAATCAGTCAATTGGTAGTACTGAGGACACTTATCTTGTATGAAGTCCTCAAGATCGGCGTTAGGCATATACACGTCAAATTCATCCTTGATGCCTGCATTAACCATAAAATCTTCTGATGGCCACTCACAAGCCCGCACTTCAGCTTCCCTTGGTGGTTCATCGTCTTGCTCGCGCATAGCACGCCTAGGTCCTCTCTTTGTTGAGGAACCACCTTGGTACATTCTCCTGGAAAAATTTCTTTTCTCTGAAAATTCTAAAATTTTAGTAACTTCAAAATAAAAGTGAATAAAACTAAACAAGATTGATAGCAACTACTCCCAAAAGTGCCTAGAGCCTATATCATGCATTAGAATTTCTTGGGACCTCATAAATTTGGCATGCAAGCTCAAGAACAGGGTCACCTATGCAGCCAAAATTTGCAATGAATAAAGCACTAGAACAAAAACTAATTGGATCAATGGAGGAGTCACATACCAAGCAACAATCTCCCAAAGTAGTTTTGTGAATGGAGCTTTGAGCAAGGAGATCGAAAATCATAGCAAAATGAGCTGGAACTCGTGCTTGAGCTGGATGGGGATTTTTTGGGAGGAAGATGGAGTGTGTGGGTGCAGGAATAAGTGGAGGGGGCCATCATGGGCCCACGAGACAGGGGGGCATGCCCAGGGGGTGTGGGGGCGCCCTCCACCCTCGTGGACAGGTGCTTTCCCTCTGTTGTGTTCTCAGTGCCTAAAATCCTCAAATAATCCATAAAAAATCATACTAAATTTGCAGGGCATTTGCAGCACTTTTATTTTCGGGATATTTTTTATTGCACGGATAATTCAGAAAACAGACAGATAATACTATTTTTGCTTTATTTATTCTAAATAACAGAAAGTAAAAGGAGGGTATAGAAGGTTGTGCCTTCTAGTTTCGTCCATCTCATGATCATCAAAATGAATCCACTAACAAGGTTGATCAAGTCTTGTTAACAAACTCATTCCGAATAACACGGAACCGGAGAAATTTCGAATAACACTAGGTTACCTCAACGGGGATATGAACATCCCCAACAATAAGAATATCATACTTTTTCTTGCCAGTAGGAAGAGGAAATTCAAAACCTCCAATAATGATAGTTGGAATTTTTCCAATAGAATTGATGCTATGAACTTGAGGTTGTTTCCTCAGAAAGTGTACCGTATGCTCATTACCATTAACATGAAAAGTGACATTGCCTTTGTTGCAATCAATAACAGCCCCTGCAGTATTCAAAAAGGGTCTACCAAGGATAATTGACATACTATCGTCCTCGGGAATATCAAGAATAACAAAGTCCGTTAAGATAGTGACATTTGCAACCACAACAGGCACTTCCTCACAAATACCGACAGGTATAGCAGTTGATTTATCAGCCATTTGCAAAGATATTTCAGTAGGTGTCAACTTATTCAATTCAAGTCTACGATATAAAGAGAGAGGCATAACACTAACACCGGCTCTAAGATCACATAAAGCAGTTTTAACATAATTTCTTTTAATGGAGCATGGTATAGTTGGTACCCCTGGATCTCCAAGTGTCTTTGGTATTCCACCTTTAAAATTGTAATTAGCAAGCATGGTGGAAATTTCATCTTCAGGTATCTTTCTTTTAATTGTGATGATATCCTTCATATATTTAGCATAGGGGTTTACTTTAAGCATATCAGTTAAGCGCATATGTAAGAAGATAGGCCTAATCATTTCAGCAAAGCGCTCAAAATCCTCATCATCCTTTGTCTTGGATGGTTTAGGAGGAAAGGGCATGGGTTTCTGAACCCATGGTTCTCTTTCTCTACTGTGCTTCCTAGCAACAAAATCTCTCTTATCATAACGTTGATTCTTTGATTGTGGGTTATCAAGATCAATAGCAGGTTCAATCTCTACGTCGTTATTATTGCTAGGTTGAGCATCAATATGAACATTATCATTAACATTATCACTAGGTTCATGTTCATCACCTGATTGTGTTTTAGCATCAGAAATAGAAATATAGTTGGGATTCTCAGGTGTGTCTATAACAAGTTCACTAGAAGCATGCAAAGTCCTATCATTTTTCCTTTTCTTCTTTTTAGAAGGACTAGGTGCATCTAAATTATTTCTCTGAGAATCTTGCTCAATTCTCTTAGGGTGGCCTTCAGGATACAAAGGTTCCTGAGTCATTCTACCAGTTCTAGTGGCCACTCTAACAGCAATATCATGTTTATTATTTAATTCATCGAGCAAATCACATTGAGCTTTATGTACTTGCTCAGCTTGAGTGGTAACCATAGAAGCGTATTTGCTAATGACTTTAAGTTCACCATTAACTCTAGCCATATAATCACTCAAGCGTCCTATCTCGAAAGCATTATTCTTTAATTCTCTACCAACATAAGCATTAAAACTTTATTGTCTAGCCATAGAGTCATCAAATTCGTCTAAACATTGGCTATGAAATTTAGTAGACGGGATTTCAACTTTATCATATCTATAGAGATAATTTACCTTTACTACCTGTGTCGGTTTATCAAGACGATGTGTTTATTTTTTTGAAAGTGAAGACAATGTGTTTCTTCAACACGGTATATTAAGACCATGTATTTCTTCAATAGGAGGTAAATTCTTAACATCTTCAGCTTTAATACCTTTTTCTTTCATTGATTTCTTTGCCTCTTGCATATCTTCAGGACTGAGAAATAGAACACCCCTCTTCTTTGGAGTAGGTTTAGGAATAGGCTCAGGAGTTGGCTCAATTGGCTCAGGAATTGCCTCAGGAGTTGGCTCAGGAAGAGTCCAATCATTTTCATTAGTCAACATATTATTCAATAACAATTCAGCTTGGTCGACTCTTTCCCTGAAAACACAACCAACACAACTATCCAAGTAGTCCTTGGAAGCATCGGTTAGTCCATTATAAAAGATATCAAGTATTTCATTTTTCTTAAGAGGATGATCAGGCAAAGCATTAAGTAATCGTAGAATAGAGCTATGCTCCCCGGCAACGGCGCCAAAAATTAGTCTTGATGCCCCACAAGTATAGGGGATCGCAACAGCTTTCGAGGGTAGAGTATTCAACCCAAATTTATTGATTCGACACAAGGGGAGACAAAGAATATTCTCAAGTATTAGCAGTTGAGTTGTCAATTCAACCACACCTGGATAACTTAGTATCTGCAACAAAGTATTTAGTAGCAAAGTAGTATGATAGTAATGGTAACAGTGGCAAAAGTAAAGATAGTAGTTTTGTAATGATTGTAACAGTAACAACGGAAAAGTAAATAAGCGAAGCACAATATGTGAAAAGCTCGTAGGCATTGGATCAGTGATGGATAATTATGTTGGATGCGATTCCTCATGTAATAGCTATAACATAGGGTGACACAGAACTAACTCCAGTTCATCAATGTAATGTAGGCATGTATTCCGAATATAGTCATACGTGCTTATGGAAAAGAACTTGCATGACATCTTTTGTCCTACCCTCCCGTGGCAGCGGGGTCCTAATGGAAACTAAGGGATATTAAGGCCTCCTTTTAATAGAGTACCGGACCAAAGCATTAACACATAGTGAATACATGAACTCCTCAAACTACGGTCATCACCGAGAAGTATCCCAATTATTGTCACTTCAGGGTTGTCGGATCATAACACATAATAAGTGACTATAGACTTGCAAGATAGGATCAAGAACTTACATATATTCATGAAAACATAATAGGTTCAGATCTGAAATCATGGCACTCGGGCCCTAGTGACAAGCATTAAGCATAGCAAAATCATAGCAACATCAATCTCAGAACATAGTGGATACTAGGGATCAAAGCCTAACAAAACTAACTTGATTACATGGTAAATCTCATCCAACCCATCACTGTCCAGCAAGCCTACGATGGAATTACTCACGCACGGCGGTGAGCATCATGAAATTGGTGATGGAGGATGGTTGATGATGACGACGGTGATGAATCCCCCTCTCCGGAGCCCCGAACGGACTCCAGATCAGCCCTCCCGAGAGAGATTAGAGCTTGGCGGTGGCTCTGTATCGTAAAACATGATGGAACTTTCTCTCTGTTGTTTTTCTCCATGAAACTGAATATATAGAGTTGGAGTTGAGGTCGGTGGAGCATCAGGGGGCCCACGAGACAGGGGGCGCGCCCAGGGGAGGGGGCGCGCCCCCTACCCTCGTGGACAGGGTGTGTGCCCCTGGCCTTGATTCTTTCGCCAGAATTTTTTATATTTTCCAAAAATTATCTCCGTGGATTTTCATGTCATTACGAGAACTTTTGTTTTCTCCACAATAAACAATAGCATGGCAGTTCTGCTGAAAACAGCGTTAGTCCGGGTTAGTTTCATTCAAATCATGTAACTTAGAGTCCAAAACAAGGGCAAAAGTGTTTGGAAAATTAGATACGTCGGAGACGTATCAGTCACCGGCATGACACCATGATCTCCATCATCTTGATCTATATCAACGTGTCGTCACATGGTCGTCTCGCCAACTATTGCTCTTGCAACTATTGCTATCGCATAGCTATAAAGTAAAGCAATTATTTGGCGCTTGCATCTTTATGCAATAAAGGGACAACCATGTGGCTTCTGCCAGTTGTCGATTACTTCAACAAAACATGATCATCTCATACAACAACTTATATCTCATCACGTCTCGACCATATCACATCACAACATGCCCTGCAAAAACAAGTTAGATGTCCTCTACTTTGTTGTTGCAAGTTTTACGTGGCTGCTACGGGCTGAGCAAGAACCGTTCTTACCTACGCATCAAAACCACAACGATATTTTGTCAAGTTAGTGCTGTTTTAACCTTCTCAAGGACCGGGCGTAGCCACACTCGGTTCAACTAAAGTTGGAGAAACTGACACCCGCCAGCCACCTATGTGCAAAGCATGTCGGTAGAACTAGTCTCACGTAAGCGTACGCGTAATGTCGGTCCGGGCCGCTTCATCCAACAATACCACCGAACCAAAGTATGACATGCTGGTAAGCAGTATGACTTGTATCACCCACAACTCACTTGTGTTCTACTCGTGCATATAACATCTACGCATAAACCTGGCTCGGATGCCACTGTTGGGGAACGTAGTAATTTCAAAAAAAAAATCCTGCACACACGCAAGAACATGGTGATGCATAGCAATGAGAGGGGAGAGTGTTGTCCACGTACCCTCGTAGACCGAAAGAGGAAGCCTTAGCACAACGCGGTTGATGTAGTCGTACGTCTTCACGATCCGATCAATCCAAGTACCGAACGTATGGCACCTCCGAGTTCAGCACAGGTTCAGCTCGATGACGTCCCACGAACTCTGATCCAGCAGAGCTTGGCGGGAGAGTTCCGTCAGCACGACGGTGTGATGACAGTGTTGATGATGCTACCGATGTAGGGCTTCACCTAAGCACCACTACGACATTACCGAGGTGGAATATGGTGGAGGGGGGCACTGCACACAGTTGGGAGAGATCAATAGATCAACTTGTGCGTCTAGAGGTCCCCTGCCCCCGTATATAAAGGAGTGGAGGAGGGGGGAGGGCCGGCCCTCCTATGGCGCGCCCTGGAGGAGTCCTACTCCCACCGGGAGTAGGATTCCCCCCCCCTTCCAAGTAGTAGGAGTAGGAGTCAAGGAAAGAGAAAAGAGAAGAGAAGGAAGGAGGGGGCGCAGCCCCTCCCCCTAGTCCAATTCGGACTAGGCCTTGGGGGCGCGCAACCTCCCCTCTCTCTTTCCCCTAAAGCCCAATAAGGCCCATATACTCCCCAGCAAATTCCCATAACTCTCTGGTTCTCCGATAAATACCCGAATCACTCAGAACCTTTCCGATGTCTGAATATAGTCGTCCAATATATCGATCTCTATGTCTCGACCATTTCGAGACTCCTCGTTATGTACCCGATCTCATCCGGGACTCCGAACTACCTTCGGTACATCAAAACACATAACTCATAATATAAATCATCACCGAACTTTAAGCGTGCGGACCCTACGGGTTCAAGAACTATGTAGAAATGACCGAGATAGGTCTCCGGTCAATAACCAATAGCGGAACCTGGATGCTCATATTGGCTCCCACATATTCTTCGAAGATCTTTATCGGTCAAACCGCATAACAACATACGATGTTCCTTTTGTCATCGGTATGTTACTTGCTCGAGATTCGATCGTCCGTATCTCAATACCTAGTTCAATCTCATTACCGGCAAGTCTCTTTACTCGTTATGTAATGCATCATCCCACAACTAACTCATTTGTCACATTGCTTGCAAGGCTTATAGTGATGTGCATTACCGAGAGGGCCCAGAGATACCTCTCTGACAATCGGAGTGACAAATCCTAATATCGAAATACGCCAACTCAACAAGTACCTTCGGAGACACCTGGAGAGCACCTTTATAATCACCCAGTTACGTTGTGACGTTTGGTAGCACACAAAGTGTTCCTCCAGTAAACGGGAGTTGCATAATCTCATAGTCATAGGAACATGTCTAAGTCATGAAGAAAGCAATAGCAACATACTAAACGATCAAGTGCTAAGCTAACGGAATGGGTCAAGTCAATCACATCATTCTCTAATGATGTGATCCCGTTAATCAAATGACAACTCATGTCTATGGTTAGGAAACTTAACCATCTTTGATTCAATGAGCTAGTCAAGTAGAGGCATAATAGTGACACTTAGTTTGTCTATATATTCACACATGTACTAAGTTTCCGGTTAATACAATTCTAGCATGAATAATAAACATTTATCATGAAATAAGGAAATAAATAATAACTTTATTATTGCCTCTAGGGCATATTTCCTTCACAATAAAACCACTAGTTCCAAGAAAGGCAAGGGTAAGAAGAACTTCAAGAAGGACGGCAAGGGAGTTGCCGCACCCGGTAAGCCAGTTGCCGGGAAGAAGCCAAAGCATGGACCCAAACCTGAGATTGAGTGCTTTTATTGCAAGGGAAATGGTCACTCGAAGCAGAACTGCCCCAAGTACTTAGCGGACAAGAAGGTCGGCAACACCAAAGGTATATGTGATATACATGTTATTGATGTGTACCTTACCAGTACTCGTAGTAGCTCCTGGGTATTTGATACCGGTGCGCTTGCTCATATTTGTAACTCAAAATAGGAGTTGCAGAGTAAGCGGAGACTGGCGAAGGACGAGGTGACGATGCACGTTGGGAATGGTTCCAAGGTCGATGTGATCTCCGTCGGCATGCTACCTCTACATTTACCTACGGGATTAGTTTTAAACCTCAATAATTGTTATTTAGTGCCAGCTTTGAGCATTAACATTGTATCTAGATCTCGTTTAATGCGAGATGGCTACTCATTTAAATCCGAGAATAATGGATGTTCTGTTTATATGAGAGATATGTTTTATGGTCATGCCCCGCTGGTCAATGGTTTATTCTTATTGAATCTCGAACATGATGTTACACATATTCATAGTGTGAATACCAAAAGATGTAAGGTTAATAATGATAGTCCCACATACTTGTGGCACTGCCGCCTTGCTCACATTGGTGTCAAACGCATGAAGAAGCTCCATGCAGATGGACTTTTGGAGTCTCTTGATTACGAATCATTTGACACGTGTGAACCATGCCTCATGGGCAAAATGACCAAGACTCCGTTCTCCGGAACAATGGAGCGAGCAACCAACTTATTGAAAATCATACATACTGATGTGTGTGGTCCAATGAGCGTTGAGGCTCGCGGTGGCTATCGTCACTAGTAGAAAAAGGACCTAATATGAGACACATTAGTGCCGGTTCGATTTTGAGCCAGCACTAATGTGTCCATTAGTGCCGGTTCCAATGGCTAGTCGGCCGCTCTCATTAGTACCGGTTCATGGCGAACCTTTAGCACCGGTTCGTGCCACGAACCGGTACTAATGAGAGCGGTGGCAGGATGTTGTCAGTTTGGGGCCCGTCCAGCACCTTTAGTACCGGTTCGTGGCACGAACTGGTACTAAAGGTCGACGTACATAAACCCTTCGTCCACCCAAGCCACTCTGTTCTTCCCCTTTCCCCTCACTTCCTCTATTTTTCCTCTCTCTTCCTTAAGCTCCTCACAAAATTTGCCCAAAATTTGTCAAGATTTGAAGGCCCCCATCCATTCAAATGATCACAATGGTTAGCAACTTTGTCCTTTCAACTCTCATTGCTAGATTAGCTCTTGCAATGCTTTGTATAGTGATTAATTTTGGAGGAATTATATTTGCTAGTATTTGATTTATATGCAATTTGAGGTCAAAAATAACACTTAGTTTGCATATGTAGGTGTGGTTTACTTAGTGCCTTCTAAATCTCCGTTGTAACCACCGTCGATCGCCCGCACTGTCCCATCGCCGGCACCACCTTGTGGTGAGGCTCTTGTTCATGAATGTTTTACATTATGAAATTGATGTTTGTGTGATTTGGATATATAGTTACTCGTATAATTGTCTTACCCGTACGTTGTTTGTTATACATAGTGCCATGGTTTTGATATCCGTCCCCGTCGGCCCTCGTCCTTGTTATGATTCAGATGTGGTATATTCTCTTTTAAAACTAGTTGTTGCATTTCGTGTTTATGACAAATTATGCCCATCAAGTTGACATAGATATTTTTTATCTAGGAGGTATGTGAACCGGAAATTCCAACCGACCCTATTGTCGAGAGGTTAAATTTAGTTGAAAGAGAAAACGAGTATTTGAAAGAAAAATTGAAAAGAATTGAGGAGGAGAAGATGGAATTGGAGTTGCATGTTGCCGATGTCGTCGATGATCACAAGATCAAGATGGAGAAAATGAGGTTGAAGATTAGAAAGATTAGAAAATATGCCGTTGATAGTGTGGCTTGGTATCATTATGTTGTTGGATCAATTGTTACCTTAGTTGCGATCTTGATCGCATTTGTTGTTGCATTTAAAATCTTTAGCTAGAGAGTTATTTGTATGTTGCATTTAATTAAGTGTTGTATATGAACTTTATGTATGAACTTTATGTATGAACTTGTATTAATTTGGTCTATTCGGTGTTGTGTATAATGAAGATATGAGCCGACAATGGATGTATGATGACCGATGCTCTCCCGGGTTCATTAATGGCATGCATACTTTTCTGCTTGTCGCTGAGGCAAACAAGCGGGCGGATGGTTTTATGCCTTGTCCATGTGCTGGTTGTAAGAATGGTCACAATTACTCTACGTCAAGAACCATTCACGTCCACCTATTTGAGTCCAGTTTCATGACCCACTATAATGTTTGGACCAAGCACTGAGAAAGAGGGGTTATGATGGAAGACAATGAAGAAGAAGAGGACGACGACATCTATCCCGGCCATGGGTTCTGATACGGGGCTAACCCGGTGTAGGCCGATCTTTCACGTTTGGAGTGGGATCCCTCAAAGGACACGAAGAACGCGGGGAAGAATGGGGAGAAATCACAAGGGGAAACACTCAAGAACAAGTCTAATCACACATCCACTAGACAATCAAACACACAAGATCACAAGGTACAAGTACAACAAAGGGAAAGATACAAGGTAAAGTTCATCCCAAGTCCAAAGGAGTTCGAGGCTTGAATCCTAGAAGGATCTTCCCACGAGGGGGTCTTGATGATATCCCACAGGATCTTCTCCTAGATGGAGATCTTGGCCTCCAATGGAGTAGTGGTCTCTCTCTCTCAAGAGTAGAGATAGGTAGGAGCAAAGCTCACACACAAATGAGCTATCACTTTGCTTACCCTAGAAAGGATGAGGGGAAGGTCTATTTATAGTCTAAGCCACAAAGGGGTAAGTGGGAGAGGGATACAAGGCCAAAGGCCTGGCTGCGCACAGGCAGTGTCGGACGTCCGGTCGGGGTCGGATGTCCGGAATACTTTGGACTTCCGTAAATTCTATTCTGTCGCCGTAGCACCGGTCGTCCGGTCGGTGTCGGTCGTCCGTGCGCTGGGACTTGTCGGACGTCCGGCGTTCGTCGGTCGTCCGGCCACTGTAGCTTTCGTCGTCAGGTCTCTTGGGCTGGCTGGAGTTCCAGGTGTTGGACGTCCGGCGTAGTCCAGTCGTCCGGGTGTTGTAGGGGTGTCGGACGTCCAGTGGCTTCCGGTCGTCCGGTGGCTGTAGACTCCGCAACTCCTTCTTCTTCCGTCTTCGCTTCCATGCCTCCCTTGCGGATGGTGTAGTCGTTCCTTGGCGCTTGCACTCCTCCTTGACATCTGTGAAGCTCCGACAATACCTATGCATGCACACGGGAGAAGTGTCAAGTAGTACACCATCCTCGAAGGGGTCAAGTGAGCACGTGTAAAGGAGGAGATTCACCTTTATGTATGAGAAGTAGAGGTCGCACGTGTCACTTGCCAATCAGACTCTTGACATGGTGATGACCGTAGGATGCTCCACATCATCCCCTCCCCATTGGAAAAGATCCGACCTCAGATCAAAAACCAAATCACCATGGGAAAGAGATGGCGGTGTCGTGTCGAAGTTGTCGATCACCAAGCACTCATCGTCTAGTAGCTCGAAATGGGCACTCTCCAATGTCGCACCGTCTTGTGATTCCTTCAAAAGGAGCAAATAGAACAAACACTTGGAAAAACAAATGTGGTTAGCGTTAGTGCAAAACCAAGCATTGAAGAGGTGATTCACCAAACAAGTGTTGTCATCAAGCATAGCATATGGTTTGACAAAGGATTGTGACATGGCATGTAAGCATATCAATCGAGCACAAGAAAAGATATCATGGGGACAAGTATGCAAATGTGAGGTAGAGATGCAAATATGTGTGACAAGAGAATAAGCATCTACCTCGAGGTCATAGCAAGCACTCACAAATTGCTCAATGAAAGGTCTATGGTAGGCATAGGAAGTATTCACAACACCAAATAAAATGAAGTGTCTAAACACATGGGTCAAGTGCAAGACAATCCAAGCATAATGTGCATAGGGTGTAGTGAATATAGTGTGGCACTCAACACAATAGAAAGAGCAATTGTTCATCATGTGTGAGGCAATCAAGTCAATCATGTGACAAGCAAAGGGACATGGCATATGTGAAGAAATGATATTGGTGCAACCAATCATATGATAGTAGCAAGTAGACCAAGAATTGGATGCAACACACAAGGTATATATATCATGAAGCATGGGAATGTGGCAATCATGGTTGAAAGCAATATCTCAAACATGCGTGCAAATGGTGCAAGCAACACATGAAGTATGATCCACAATATCCAACCTCAAGAAGGATGTCACCTTGAAAGTGTGTCCTTGTGCATTCTTCACAATGCCGAAGTTGTAGGAAATGTGGTGTAGAAGCGAGTCGTGGTAGAATACATGAGGCTCGCTCTCAAGAGCTCGAATGGTCAACTCACATGAAGTGGAAGTCGACACAAAGTCCAAGTATCCTACACATGCACAAAACAAAACAAAGAAAGTATGCGCATGGTAGACAAACACATCATCCATCATGATGGTTCTCATATTTTGCACAAAAGCATTAGAAGCACAAGTGCATGAATAATATGATGCAACAATGGCAATATTCATGGCACTAGGTATATGGTGCAAAGAAGTAAGATAAGCATGCTTCACATGTAATATGTCAAAATCTCCAAACATGTGTGAGAATGCTATGGGGGCAAACTCATGAGCAAGACTAATAGCATGGTTGCACTCAATACATGGCAAATCTAGCATGAGAGAGGCAACATATGGAGATATGTGACAAGAAGCAATAACAATCATGTGCAAAGCATGTTGATGGTTGTCATCAACCGCATGAAATGAGCAAGTATGAGTCATTGGTGATGCAACATAAGCAAGGATAGTAATCAAGTCGTGCAAACTAGTGGAGCGAAGATGCAACACACTAGAAGAAATCATGGCAATCATGTCATGTGAGCAAATAATAGGCATAGGGAATGCACATGACATATCGCAAGCACGAACACATAGCAAGATGGAAGTATCATCATAGGAATGGGTCATAAATGGAACATGGCAATACCAAGCAATGTCTCCACCAAGCTTGCAAATACACATACAAGTACTAGAATCAATCATCATGTGTAATGCAAAGCATGGGTCACAAATGCATGTCAAAGGCATAGGAATGAGCATATCATGCAAAGTGAACATGGCAAGATGGGCATATGATATGTAATGAACAATAACCCATAGCCAAGTGAGGGCCATGTAGAAGAAATGCGTGAAGTCTTTGCGCGAAGAGAGCGGTGGGAAATACAATCCATGGGATCCCAAATCATCGTTGCTCTCTAGAGCTCATTTTGTCAACTCGTGGGATTGCGAGGTTGACAAGTATTCATGGGTACCTACACAAAAGAGACACAAACCAAAGAAATTGTGCGTGTGGTAAATGTACACATCATCCATCATGATTTGTATGTGCACGTGTGAGTTAGCACAAGATAAGAAATGCTCAAAGAAATTTGATGCATGGTATAAGAACATGTCATCCATCATGAAATAATAGTTATTGTGTATGCAACGATGGGGACACAAATTGAGAATGCAAGTATATGGCACATCAATAGCATGTTTATCCGTGGGGAGCATATGGTGCACACAAGTATGGGGATCATGCAATGAATGGGATGGATCAAAATCTCCTAAAATGTACGAGGAAACTATGGGGGCCTCCTCATGAGCAATAGCAGAAATATCATATGGAGAAAATGGACAACATCCGAAACAATGCATATCCAAAGCTAGGTGGTCATGGCGTGGCATATGAGATAAATGATGCAAAGGGAGCATATCAATATCATCACAAGAAAAACAAATGCCAATAACCATGGGCTTGTCATTTATTCCATAAGTGCAAATTGGGTTTATTTTAATGGCATATGCATAGTCACTATGAAGAGATTGCAAATAAGACATATGGTGGATCTCATTCATAGCATATGACAAGTCAAGCGGATTATCAAACATGATGTGACCTAAAGAAATGTCACAAGAAATCCTATGTAACATGGCATCACTACTAATAGACTACATATGAGAATCATCATATTCATCATAAATGGGAAAATCATCGCATGGGGAAATCATACTAGCATGAAGCATGGCAATAGGTGGATCAACATCATGCAAGCAATCAATGTCAATAATGTCCACTAGTGGGACTAGAGCATCACCGTCACCTTTGTTACCTTTGTCATTCCACTCAAGTGGTGTAGGTGAGGTGGGAAAGACCAAATGGTGGTCAATATCATCATCTTGATGGAACCATGTGGGGGTGCATCATATTCCACCATGGCCATCGTCTTGTCCAAAGGGAGGACGAAGTCGTTGAGGATCGGCGCGTCATCATAAATGGGACCTAGCACCAAATGAGAAGACACAATAGAGGTAGAGGTCAAGTTGTTAGAAATGCAAATGGCCTCACGAGACCTATCAACTATCTCACTCTCTCTATGTGGTGGTTCACTCACTCCCTCAAAGTAGGTGCACTCAAAGTCACATATGGTGGAGTCACTCATCTCACACAAGTGGTGGGGGTTGTGGCTCTCCTCACATGGAAAGTGGGGCAACTCATCATATATGGGGCTAGTGGTGAAGTCACTCTCACTCTCAATATGGTGGCAAAAGTCACTCAAGTCATCATACGTCGCCGTGGTCGAAGCGAAAATCCCATGCTCAACCATCTCGTCGTTGTCGCCGTGGATTAAGGCTGAAGATGGCACATCGTCGTTCTCCTCCATGACCGAAGGGAAAATCCCATGCTCGATCATCTCGTCACTGTCTCCATTGATGAAGGCCGAAGATGGCACATCATCACTCTCTTCGATGACCGAAGGGAAAATCCCATGCTCGATCATCTCGTCACCGTCGCCGTTGATGGAGACCGAAGATGGCACATCATCACTCTCACCTCCAAAGATGGAAGCATCATCCTCGCTCGCCACCTTGTCGCTCGCCTCCAAAGCTTGGTCCTTGAGGGTCTCCGTAGTCGTACTCGTCGCCGCACCGTCTTGAAAAAGAGTCGTGGTAGACTCGGCACCATCAATGCCACAAAGAGGGGTGGCGGTGAAGTCGAACTTGGGAGCATCGTCTTGGAGCTCGTCAGGCTTGGACATCTTGGTGGTACTATCCTCATGCTCGTTCTCATGGAGCTTGGTCGCCTCGAAGTTTGCTTGGGGTGGAGAAGCCTTGGCCTTCATGAGTTCTTGTTCCGCCTTGAGAGCACCAATGTAGTAGTCGTTGATGGACTTGTAGTTCTCGAGGAAGATGGTCTTGGAGATGTCGTTGTGCAATCCCATCATGAAGTGGAACTTCATCGAAATGGGGTCGTCCACGCCGGCTCGTCGCAAGGCAATCTTCATCTCCTTGAAGTACTTGTCGATGGACTTGGATCCTTGGATGGTGTTCTCCAATTGGCGAAGAAGTTGTTCCGTGTAGGTTGGAGGCACAAACTCCCGCTGCAAAGCTCTCTTCGTCTTGGGCCAACTCATGTCGTAGTACTACGAAGGTGTGTGAAGCCACCAAGACGAGGCGTAGTCGTGGAAGTTTCTTGTGGCGCACTTCACTTGATCTTCGGGATGAACTTGATGTAGCTTGAGGTAGTCGTCCATCAAACGCTCCCACTCGAGATACTCCTCGGGTTCTTGAGTCCCATAGAAAGGAATCGCATGGTCAATGTCGAGGTTGTAGTAGCTCGGGGAAGTCGCAGACTTGAGCTTGGGGAGCTTCTCTTGAGCATAGCCTTGAGGTTCTTGTTGGCGAAGATGTCGTATGTCCGTAGGCGAAGATGCCTTGAAGTCGCTTGGCGAAGATGCCAAGGGAGATGGTGAAGTCTTTGAGCGGTTGTTGGTGTAGAGCTCTTGACCTTCACGTTCTTGTTGGTGATGGTGTCGATGCCGATGTGATCTTGCCGGAGATGGTAGCTCGGAAGCATGTGCTCTTGAGCGTCTTCTCGAAGATGAGGAAGATCGCTTGTAGGACTTGATGAGGGCTTTGATCTCCTCCATTTGATCTTGCATCTTGGCGTCGTAGTTGTTGTTCGTGGCATTGAACTCGTCGTTGTTGTTGTAGAGCGAAGGTGAAATGCCTTGCCTATCCATCACAAGACTCGAGTAGAGGTGAGTAGGAAATGAGATAAACAATACCAAGTTACCTTTTCCCAAAGTTGAGGATGTATCCCGTTTCACTCAATGTGAGATGAAATAATAGTGGAATTGGTACCGGACTTGTTCACTCACACCTATCAAGTAAAGCTTATGGTAGAGCTCGGTGAGGATAGTGGCACAAAAGATTGATGCAAAATGTTAGCAAGAGTCAATAATGTTGAAAGAGATTCACAAATTCACAAGTGAAACAAGTAGACCAATAGCAATATGTGGCACACGGAAACACACACACGGACAGATAAATGGGGTTGTGCAACCAAAGAATGAGCACAAAATATGGAATCCACGGAAAACACTCGTGTTGCACAACTCAAGAGAGACGCTGGCACGATTGCTCAATAGGCGGATACGACACTTGTGCACAACCTATAAGATGCAAAATGGATAAACTCTTTATCCCAAGTATGCTATGTATGTATGGTTCCCGGTGTTTCTCACACAATGATCCAAGATGATCAAATATGATACCATATGATATATTGTGATGCTATGGCTATTGCTTACAAGCTCTTTGCTCTCTCTTTTGCTTAAAAGCTTATTCTTTTTTTTATGGCCAATTTTGCACAATGCACAAACCAAGATAGCAATTGTGTATATGCGGGAACAAACTTGAGACACAATGGATGATATGATACCAAGATGATATGGTATGGTATGTAATGGAAGGTATAGATCACTAATGTGCACAAGTAACGTTGCCGGCAATACTCAAATGGCTAGTCTCGATAGGCAAGTAACGGAAAATGGGCTAGGGGTTATCAATTCAATTTGCAAGGGGAATATACAATAGTGTCGTCGAGGTTACTGTCCTTTGCGATGATGAGTGGCGGTGTTCTTGATGTAGATACCAAGATGATGGAGACTCGTCCCTAAGTAGCCGAAACACCTCAGGAAACGGAAAAAACCGCGAACTCAAAATCTCAAATGACAAATGTCAAATGGTGGTAGTGGAAAGCGGTGGTGGTTTTCACTTGGCAATGCGGAAGTGGGATGATGGGTTATGTTGGGGTTGTCGGAAGTGTATGGTGGGCAAGGTTATGCGGAAATGATGGTGGTGGTTGATGAAGAAGCAACCGTCCCTAAGTAGCTGAAACACCTTAGGAGACTCAAATCACTACTCAAGGAACCACTAATGCTATGGTGAACAAAATGGGTTAGGTTGTGGAAGTCGGTGGTGGCTATGCGGATGATATGGTGGAAGGTCTAGGCAAACTTGCCAAATTTTCGAAAATTTGATGGAGTCAAATTGTGTTGGTGGTATTTTTATGGGATAGGGGATGTGAAGAGCTTCAAAACGAGCTAAAGAACGTCAAAATCGGAGTTAGGATGAATTAGTTATGGCCGAAACAAGAATCAGCCGAAGTCAATATCTACAGGTTACGGACGTCCAGGAATGTCGGACGTCCGGGGCGTCGGACGTCCGGGAAAGTCGGAAATCCGTAAATTTGGTTCGGGTTAGGGGTTCCGGTCGTCTGGAAAGGTCGGACGTCCGGTCGTTCCTGGGGCTCCGGACGTCCGTAAAACTCCGGTCGTCCGGTGGGTCGGGGTCAACGTGAGATGCGAGTTCGGGGGCGCGATTTTGGACGGAAACTGGAGATTTCGGGGTCAAAATTGAAGAGATTTCATGGATGGAAGATGGGGAAACTTGGGGAGATGCTAGATCCACTTGAAACCAAGTAAATCCATGGATCAAAATCAACAAAACATCATCAAACCAACAAATCACAAAAAAAATTGGGGCTATTTTCCGTGGGGATTTTCGGATTTTGGGGAAGAACACAACAAAATAAGGCTAGAAAACGGTGGGAGGGACTCCAAATACGTGATAAACGTGGCTCATGATACCATATGATACGGGGCTAACCCGGTGTAGGCCGATCTTTGACGTTTGGAGTGGGATCCCTCGAAGGACACGAAGAACGCGGGGAAGAACAGGGAGAAATCACAAGGGGAAACACTCAAGAACAAGTCTAATCACACATCCACTAGACAATCAAACACACAAGATCGCAAGGTACAAGAACAACAAAGGGAAAGATACAAGGTAAAGTTCATCCCAAGTCCAAAGGAGTTGGGGGCTTGAATCCTAGAAGGATCTTCCCACGAGGGGGTCCTGATGATATCCCGCAGGATCTTCTCCTAGATGGAGGTCTTGGCCTCCAATGGAGTAGTGGTCTCTCTCTCTCTCAAGAGTAGAGATAGGTAGGAGCAAAGCTCACACACAAATGAGCTATCACTTTGCTTACCCTAGAAAGGATGAGGGGAAGGTCTATTTATAGTCTAAGCCACAAAGGGGTAAGTGGGAGAGGGATACAAGGCCAAAGGCCCGGCTGCGCACAGGCAGTGTCGGACGTCCGGTCGGGGTCGGACGTCCGGAAGGTCGGGACAGTTCGGACGTCCGGAATACTTCGAACTTCCGTAAATTCTGTTCTGTCGCCGTAGCACCGGTCGTCCGATCGGTGTCAGTCGTCCGTGTGCTGGGACTTGTCGGACATCCGGTGTTCGTCGGTCGTCCGGCCGTTGTAGCTTTCGTCGGCGGGTCTCTTGGGCTGGCTGGAGTTCCAGGTGTCGGACGTCCGGCGTAGTCCGGTTGTCCGGCGTTGTAGGGGTGTCGGACGTCCAGTGGCTTCCGGTCGTCCGGTCACTGTAGACTCCGCAGCTCCTTCTTCTTCCGTCTTCGCTTCCATGCCCCCCTCACAGATGGTGTAGTCGTTCCTTGGCGCTTGTACTCCTCCTTGACATCCGTGAAGCTCCGACAATACCTATGCATGAACACGGGAGAAGTGTCAAGTAGTACACCATCCTCGAAGGGGTCAAGTGAGCACGTGTAAAGGAGGAGATTCACCTTTATGTATGAGAAGTAGAGGTCGCACATGTCACTTGCTAAACGGACTCTTGACATGGTGATGACCGTAGGATGCTCCGCATCAGGTTCCCTGAATACGATGATACAACAATGGAGGAAGAAGCTGAGCCAGCAATGCGGGAACAAGCTGAAGAAGAGGCATCAGATGAGTCCGCTGATGATCTAGGTCGGGCCATTGCCGATGCAAAGAGAAACTGCGCAAGTGATTTGGAGAGGAAGAAGTTGCAGAGCATGTTAGAGGATCACAGGAAATTGTTGTACCCGAGTTGCGAAGCTGACAAAAAAAGTTGGGCACCACACTGGAATTGTTGCAATGGAAGGCAAAGAATGGTGTATCTGATAAGGGATTTGGAAAGTTGCTGGTAATGATAAAGAATATGCTTCCAAAGGACAACAAATTGCCCGAGAGTACGTATGAAGCAAAGAAGGTTGTCTGCCCTCTAGGGTTAGAGGTGCAGAAGATACATGCATGCCCGAATGACTGCATTCTCTACCGTGGTGCGTACGAGGATTTGAACGCTTGCCCGGTATGTGGTGCATTGCGTTATAAGATCAGTTACAATGACCCTGGTGATGTTGAGGGCGAGCGCCCCAGGAAGAAGATTCCTGCCAAGGTGATGCGGTATGCTCCTATAATACCACGGTTGAAACGTTTGTTCCAAAACAAAGAGCATGCGAAGGCGATGCGGTGGTACAGAGAAGACCGTAAGAAAGACGGAAAGTTGAGAGTACCCGCTGACGGTTCGCAGTGGAGAAAAATCGAGAGAAAGTACAGAGAGGAGTTTGCAGCTGACCCAAGGAACGTATGGTTTGGTCTAAGCGTAGATGGCATTAATCCTTTTGGGGAGCAGAGCAGCAACCATAGCACGTGGCCTGTGACTCTATGTTTGTATAACCTTCCTCCTTGGTTGTGCATGAAGCGGAAGTTCATTATGATGCCAGTGCTCATCCAAGGCCCTAAGCAACCCGACAACGACATTGATGTGTACCTAAGGCCATTAGTTGAAGAACTATTACAGTTGTGGAATGGAACAGGTGTACGTGCATGGGATGAGCATGGACAGGAAGAATTTAACCTAAAGGCGTTGCTGTTCGTGACCATCAATGATTGGCCTGCTCTCAGTAACCTTTCAGGACAGACAAACAAGGGATACCGCGGATGCACGCACTGTTTGGATGATACCGGCAGTATATATTTGGAGAGTTGTAGGAAGAATGTGTACCTGGGACATCGTCGATTTCTTCTGAGCAGGCATCCCGTAAGAAAGAAAGGCAAGCATTTCAAAGGTGAGGCGGATCACTGGACGAAGCCTCGCCACCGTACTGGTGCTGATGTACATGATATGGTCAAGGATTTGAAGGTAATCTTTGGAAAGGGTCCTGGCGGACAACCTATTCTGAAGGACGCTGACGGACACGCGCCCATGTGGAAGAAGAAATCTATATTTTGGGACCTGTCCTATTGGAAAGACCTAGAGGTCCGCTCCGCAATCGACGTGATGCACGTGACAAAGAATCTTTGCGTGAACCTGCTTGGCTTCTTGGGCGTGTATGGGAAGACAAAAGATACACCAGAGGCACGGGAGGACCAACAACGTATGCACGGAAAAGACGTCATACATCAGGGTCAGGCCAGCTATGCTCTTACCAAAGAAGAGAAGGAAATCTTCTTTGAACGTCTGCTCAGCATGAAGGTACCATCTGGCTTCTCGTCGAATATAAAGGGAATAATAAATATGGCAGAGAAAAAGTTCCAGAACCTAAAGTCTCATGACTGCCACGTGATTATGATGCAACTGCTTCCGGTTGCATTGAGGGGGCTTCTACCGGAAAACGTTCGATTAGCCATTGTGAAGCTATGTGCATTCCTCAATGCCATCTCTCAGAAGATAATCAATCCAGAAATCATACCAGGGTTACAGAATGATTTGGTGCAATGTCTTATCAGTTTTGAGTTGGTGTTCCCACCATCCTTCTTCAACATCATGACGCACGTCCTAGTTCACCTTTGCAAAGAGATTAACGTTTTGGGTCCTGTATTTCTACATAATATGTTCCCCTTTGAGAGGTTCATGGGAGTCTTGAAGAAATATTTTCATAACCGTGCTAGGCCAGAAGGAAGCATCGCGAAGGGCCATGAAAATGAGGAGGTCATTGAGTTTTGTATTGACTTTATTCCTGACCTTAAGCCGATTGGTGTTCCTGAATTGCGGCATAAGGGCAGACTGGATGGAAAAGGCACGCTAGGAGGGGATCAAATAATATGTATGGACGGGCATTCTCTCACTGAAGCACACTATAAAGTTCTACAGAATTCCGCCTTGGTGGCTCCGTATATGGAGGAACACAAGAATTTTCTACACTCCAAACACCCAGAGAAGTCTGATGACTGGATTACACATGAACAAACGAGGACTTTTGCCGGTTGGTTGCAGAAACGTGCCATGCCTGATGGCGATATTGAAGATGACCTATACTCGTTGTTCCAGTTACCATCTTCGAATATAATGACTTTCAAAGGGTACCAGATAAATGGGAATACATTTTACACGATTGCCCAAGATAAGAAGACACCAACCAAAACAGTGGTGTCTGCTTTGATGCAACAACCAACACGGGAAAGGAAACATATTATGGTTACATAGAGGACATATGGGAACTTAACTATGGAGGTGGTTTGAAGGTCCCTTTGTTTCAGTGCAAATGGGTCAATATGACACGAGGCGGGGTAACGGAAGACCCGCAGTTCGGAATGACAACAGTGGATCTCAACAATCTTCCGTATGTAGAAGAACCATTCGTCCTAGCCAATGATGTGGCGTGGGTTTTTTTATGTGAAAGACATGTCTACCAGGCCGAGAAAAAGAAAAGATAAGGAAGCGAATGGATCATACGACGAGCCAAAGCGCCACATAGTTCTTTCAGGGAAAAGAAACATCGTGAGAGTGGATGACAAGACAGACATGTCAGAAGATTATGAAAAGTTTGATGAAATTGCTCCATTCACAGTGAATATTGACCCGAGCATCCAATTAAATGATGAAGATTTTCCATGGCTACAGTGCAAAGGGACACACACGATGAAAAAGTTTTACACCCAAAGATCCGGGATGTGATCGGCTTCACTATCTTCACTTTCTTCTGTGTTTCACACCCAGGAGGGAATCTCTATAATAGTTAGGGTAGTTATGTGTTATTCAAAAACTAGTGATTCACACAAATTTCAAATAATTCAAAATTTAAACTATTCAAATTTGAAAACTACCGGCACTAACCGAAAGTTTGTAATTTTTTGTACCTAAAGAAAAAATATTTAGAAAGAAACTCTAAATACAGCAAAAAACAACTCAAAAATAAATAAAACAGAAATAAATAACGCAAAAAAAATTAAGAAAATAAAAAAGCCCGCCTACTGGGCCAAAGCGGCCTACATACGACTAGAAACACAACCTTCCTTTGGGCCAGGATGCAGGCCCGCAAAAGCCCAGTAGGCCCACAGGGCAGCACTGAACAGGTAGGCCCAATAGGCCTACTTAGGAGAGGAGCTCGAGAGAGCTACCACACTGGGGCTAATAAACTAGTGCGGTAGCCCCTCGACTAGCAAGGTGGGACTAAACTTGTCGCACCGCACTGCGCCAGTGCACCCCCTTTAGTACCGGGTGGTGGCTGCAACCGGTACTAAAGAGGGGGTCTTTAGTACCGGTTGGTGCCACGACCCGGTACTAAAGGGTGGGCGCTTCCCGCCGCTTGGCCTGGCCAAAATAGACCTTTAGTACCGGTTGGTGGCTCCAACCGGTACTAAAGGTCCATCCTATATATACAACAGTTGAAAAAATTTCACTTCCCTCTCAGTTTCTTTGCTCCGTCGCGCCACCCTGCCCCGATCGACGCCATCCCCGTCGACGTCACCGCCCCCGCCCCTCGTCGCCGTCCCCATCGACGTCGCCGCCCCGGCCGTCCCCGTCCTCGTCGCCGTGCCCCGGCCGCCCTGTCGCCGCGCCCCGCCCCGTCGTCGCCGGCCTGTTTCGTCGTCGCCGCCCCGTCCCGTCGTCGCCGCCACGTCTCGTCGCCCCGTCGTCGCCGCCCCGTCATCGCCTCGCCGGTGAGCTCACCCCGGCCGCCATGTTCACATGCACACACATGTACACACTACACACACACACATACACACACATTATAGAATTTTAGTTATAGAATTTTTTCTGTTTTTTAGTTATAGAAATGTTAGAAATTGTTCTGTTTTGTAGTTATAGAAATATTTTTAGAATTGTTAGTTATATAGAAATATTTTCTAGTTATAGAAATATTTATAGAAATGTTAGCAATTTATCTGTTTTTTAGTTATAGAAATATTAGAAATGTTAGTTATATAATCAGAAATTTTAGAATTAGTTTTAGTTAGATGAATTAGATTATTGTCAAATTGTTAGAATTTGCATATATAGAATGTTAGATTAATGTTACTTTTTGCGGGCATATAGTATTTGTTCTCGGCGATATGCCCGGCCCGCATCCTCGCCGTCGACCCGTTCGTGATGACGTCATGCTTCAGAGGATCCATGTCCGGGACTGGGCTCCGCCGGGCTGGCACTGGGAGGTGCTACCTGGAGGGGCACGGTGCTTGGTGAGGAACCCGGCCTCGGGTCCCATCGTCGACCCTGATCTCCTTTGGTGGCGTTCGCGTGGGCCACATTCAGTGCAGAGGCAGCCGGCCCCGCCGGAGGTGGTGCGTCGCCGTGTCAGGGAGGAAGACGAGCACATCCATTGCTACATGGCTGCTATGGACGACGTCAGGTTCTCCACTACTTGGCAGGTTCTTTGGGCAGATGACCTGAGATATGATCCTGTGATGGTTCCTTCTCTTTGGGTGTCCACCGTCCGCGCCCGAGGAACCGCGAGTGGCGCCCTAGATTCTTCTATAGTACTCGATCTTTATCAAGTACCTAGCCAGTGATGTATTCGATATATAATATTCGAGACGATGTATTCGAGATTATATATATTATTCAAGACGATGATGTATTCGAGATTATATATTAATCGAGACGATGCATATATATTATGTACTATATGATTCAGTTTTTCCTTATTGATTGCATCCATGCATTAAAATTTGAATACTAAATTGTTCTATATTTCTTCTGTATTATTTAAGTAAAAGCTATGGCGGACAATACCGGCAGAGAAAGAGAAGAGGAATTGTTCGACATCATACGCAGCCCTGGCAGGCTAGATGATCTGAATGAAGCAGATGACGGCTCCCAATATCTAAACAATATCGGAGAGGGTGATGAAAAGATATTCGATCTCGACGACCGAGCTGATGAAGTCATGAACTATGATTCTGATTATGATGACACAAACAATGTTTATGATGACACAGAGAATGCTGATCTTCAAATAACAAAGACTACCGGCGAGGTATATCAGGCATCTGGTGATCATCACATGTTTTTTTATTTTAAGATATATGAACGAATCGATCTTCCTTCTTTCAGCCCTCCGGATCGAGCAAATCTGCTTCTAAATACAGCAAGACAAAGCGAGGCCCACGCAGATTGTTGAAGGATGGTGTAAAGTACAACATCGAATCCGTCAAACCTAGTGGCGAACCCCTGATGCCTAAGAACATTGCAAACAAGTGGACTCGTCAGTGCAGAGTTCTTGTGAAGGACAAACTCCCGATCTCCATTCAAGAATGGAAAGAGCCAAAGACTAAGCATCCAGATGTTACTTGGGTCGACGACAGAGCCAAAAAAGACCTTTGGGAATCTCTGATGGAACATTTCACCCTACCAGATCATTTCACTAAAGCAGATGTGGAGAAAGTCAAGGGCGCTGCTCTTAAGAAGATGGCAATTGCATTCAACACCCACAAGAAAACTGTATGGGCCAACTTTCTCGCTGCAAAAAGGAAGACTCCAGAATTCACAGGAACACTGAAGAAGCAAAGAGAACACTGGGATGATTTCGTGAAATTCAAGGATTCAGAATTATCTAAGGAACGATCGATAAAAAACAAGGCCAATGCCGCAAAAAAGACACAGTTCCATAGGCTGGGTCCAGGTGGCTACGCGGTGGCAATGCCTAAGTGGGATAAGTCCGAGCAAGAGATGGAGGATGCAGGGGTCACTCCAATTACTAGGAGCTGGCTCCCCAGGTGCAGAACTTGGTTCTATGCACATGGGGGGCGTTGGACCCGAAGACAGGCCTGGTTAGCAAGAAGGCAAGTCTAAAAGGAGCCGAACAAAAGATACTTGACGCAATAGAAGAAGCTCGAACAGGGGTGTTCACGCCCAACAGATAGAACGACGAGCTTACGCGTGCCCTGGGAAATCCTGAACACCCGGGAAGAACAAGAGGCAAGGGCGTTATTCCCTGGTATGAGGGCTTTTCAGACTGGAACGACGACTACAGGTCCCGTGCAAGAAAGAAGATGGAGGAGGAGAAGAATAGGAAGCTGGAGGAGGAGCAGAGAAAGAAGGACGCAGAACGCCTTCAAGGCCTAGAAGCAAGGCACGCGGACTTGGCACTCAAATTCCAGCAGCAGCAGTAGCAGATTGACTCACTTAGCCAGGAAAGGGGGTCTCAGCAGCGGCATTAGCAAGCGGATGATCGTCCATCATTGGATAGCACCGTCCCATCCATGCCGAGAAGTAGCATTGGTTCTGCCCCGGGCGACACACTGCTGGATACATACCACCCTGTGGATGACATCATAGAGAACACTAACTGTGAGCTACACTCCAAAATGAAGAACATGTCCATGAAGGTGGCGGACGGCGTTGCTTTCACATTACCCCTGAAGCAACCTTCCATTGCATCCCGATTCCAGAGGGCTATGCTCGTGTCATGGTTGATGAAGTGGTGGAGCCATATTCGATACTAGCACTTGACATTGCTGGAGGTGACGGCGAGAGCACACTGGGAGAGGTCGTACATCATATCATCCTATGGAGAAAGGATTGCATCATCTTTCCAAGTACACCGACACCGCGTCGTCTGCCAACTCCTCCTCGAAGTCCGCCACCGAGTCAGCAGACTCCCGCTCCTCCAAGTCCACGAACGCATGAGTCGACTCCTCCTTGAAGTCCGCCACCGAGTCAGCAGACTCCTGCTCCTCCAAGTCCCCGAATGCTTGAGCAGACTCCTCCTCATTCATGTCCGGCACAGCGTCAGGCCACTCCTCCTGCTTCAAGTCCGGCACAGCGTCAGCCACGTCAGTCGTCTCCGTTGTCTCAGCAATTGCAGAAGAGACACGTCGCAGCTATGGTGCGTAGCGGTACGAGTCGAGGTAGTACAGGAAGTACAGGCGGAGACAAGCGATATAAATATGGTCCAAGCCTCGCTCCTCTTCCTCAGAGGCCTTACGACATGACCGAGGAGCAAAATGCAGCCATAGTGCAGGCCCAAGTGGACGCCCATTTTGGACCGAAACTGGCACCGCCACCAAAGGAGAAAGTGTCTGAGAAAACGGTTGACCACTTCATTCATATGGCTAGAGCACCAGCTCCCAAGCCTATTGACTCGGACTATGAGCATCAAATCAGGAAGCTACATCGAGCACGGCTACAGAAGGAAGCAAGCTCGAGCTCGAGCCAACAAGCAGCTGGCAAAAAATACAAGAAAACAGTTCCCCAACTGGGAGAACAGGCGGCGCAATCGACCCCCCCCCCCCGCATGTTGTGCCAACAACACATGATTGGAGTACGCATGCCAAATATTATTGTGGGCAAACCGTTAGTGTTCCCCAACAGGGCGATGTGGTAATAACGGAGGAGCATATAATGCAGGCTGAAATGCTCAAGATCTCTATTGGACAACTCCTCGAAATCTAGCCCATGTCTCCGCTTAGAGAATCGGAAATAAAACGGAAATATGTCTGGGGCCAACCTTTGGTCCATCCAGACAAGGTCAAGGACCTCCCAACGAGAATGTATGAATTGCATCAATGGTACATGAACATTACCAAGATTTCCAACCGAGAGTCCCTCGTGGTGAATGTCAAGCATGAGCATTATTACCATGAGAAAGCTCTAGCCGTTGAGTATTCAGAACTATTTCAGTTATACAATCAAGACGCACTCGACAAGTCTATCGTCAGTTGCTATTGTCTGTAAGTGATTTCTTTTTGTGATTTAAGTCTCAAGCTAGTTATGTAGTGATAATTTTGATCAATCATTACATGGAATTATCCTCACTATATTCTTTTCTGTGGTATTATATGGAGGATGAAGATGTATGAAATGAAAAATTCTGGACGCTATGGCATTGGGTTCATTGACCCAAATACCATTAATGAGTACACATGGAAGCTTCCAGTTTATCAAGAAAATGTAGAGGAAAGCATGCTAGAGTTCTTGAAGCGCCTCAATACCAATGAAGATATACTACTTCCTTACAACTTCCCGTGAGTCACACTGTCTTGTACTACAAATTCTGTTTTTCTTTGCCGGCTTAATTAAGACATGCAAACGTGTGCGCATGCAGTTGGCACTGGATCTTGTTAGACATTAAAGTTGAGGAAGGAAAAGTTGAACTACTGGACTCACTAACTAAAGAAGATAAAGACTACACCATCGTGAAGGGGATAGTCAACAGGTAATTTCAATCATTATTAACTATATCTCGGCCTATTATTAGTTCGTCATTTCTTGATATGAACTATTTAATAACCCCTTTATTAATTTTCTTTGCCGGCGGGCAGGGCATGGGCAAAGTTCATCAAGGTGACTCCAGGCAAATGGGCAAAAAAGTTGTTTTGGCATCGACCAAAGGTAAGTAATTAAGTAGTACTAGCTAGCTACCATCTCTTTAATTCTTGTTTCAATATCATTAATTAATTATCATGCTTGATTAATCATTATCTAATTCTACTCCATTCTCGTAAAGGCCCTGAAGCAGGCGTCGGGGAATAATCTGTGTGCATTCTACGTTTGCGAGAACATTCGCATGATGACGTCCGAAAGGAGCAGATCTGATAGACAGGACTGGGCACGTTTGTCAGAACACTATTAACACCATTATCGATATCTAGTCACACAACCAATACACATGCATATTGATCTCCTTCTTAACAGTTCAGAGAGGTGCGGGATAAGCTCCTACCATCGGACCGCATACTAGCACTTCAAGAGGAAAAAGCCGGATTTTTGCTCGACCAGGTCATAGATCCCAAAGGAGAATACTATTACCTGCTACCGCCCCCATGAACAACTTGTCATCGTGCTCCGGAGGCACCAAGGCAACATATGTAGGAGAAATTCTATATGTATATACATGTGTATGTGTGAATAATTAATGGTGTTGGTTGTGAGACATTCGATGATATATATATATGCGGTTCTACGTACGAGAAAATCTATTTATATATATGCATAACGTGTACAATTTGTAGTATCATGAAATACCAGCAAACAAAAAAATGGAATGGAAAATAAAGCCACCCCCCCCCCAAACATTTAGTACCGGTTGGTATTACCAACCGGTACTAATGTCCTACATGCACACGGGCCTGGCTCGTGCCACGTGGCATCACTTTAGCGCCGGTTCGTGACGAACCGGTACTAAAGGGGGGGCTTTAGTCCCCACTCTTTAGTGCCGGTTGACAAACCGGCACTAAAGGCTGTTACGAAGCGGCACTAAAGGCCGGTTCTGCACTAGTGCGTTATGTTCTCCCCTCACTGATGACTTAAGTAGATATGGGTATGTCTACTTAATCAAACACAAGTCCGAGACCTT
Source organism: Triticum dicoccoides (assembly GCF_002162155.2). Classification (NCBI taxonomy): domain Eukaryota; kingdom Viridiplantae; phylum Streptophyta; class Magnoliopsida; order Poales; family Poaceae; genus Triticum; species Triticum dicoccoides. The sequence goes on from NC_041381.1 coordinate 156,178,543, forward strand.
TGAAAAGTTCAAGGAATTTCAGAGTGAGGTGGAGAATCAACGTGATAGAAAAATAAAGTTCTTACGATCAGATCGTGGGGGAGAATATTTGAGTCATGAATTTGGTACGAACTTAAGGAAATGTGGAATTGTTTCACAACTCACGCCGCCTGGAACACCTCAGCGTAATGGTGTGTCCGAACGTCGTAAACGCACTCTATTGGATATGGTGTGATCTATGATGTCTCTTACTGATTTGCCGCTATCATTTTGGGGATATGCTTTAGAGACAACCACATTCACTTTAAATAGGGTACCATATAAATCCGTTGAGATGACACCGTATGAATTATGGTTTGGGAAGAAACATAAGTTGTTGTTTCTAAAAGTTTGGGGATGTGATGCTTATGTCAAGAAACTTCAACCTGAAAAGCTCGAACCCAAGTCGAAAAAATGCGTCTTCATAGGATACCCTAAGGAAACCATTGGGTATACCTTCTACCTCAGATCCGAAGGCAAGATCTTTGTTGCCAAGAACGGGTCCTTTCTGGAGAAAGAGTTTCTCTCAAAAGAAGTAAGTGGGAGGAAAGTAGAACTTGATGAAGTACTACCTCTTGAACCAGAAAGTAGCGCATCTCAGGAAGATGTTTCTGTGGTGCCTGCACTGTCTAGAGAGGAAGTTAATGATGATGATGATGAGGGTACTTCATATCAAGTTGCTACTAAACTTCTTAGGTCCACAAGGACATGTTCCACAGCAGAATGGTATGGCAACCCTGTCCTGGAAATCATGTTGTTAGACAACGGTGAACCTTTGAACTATGAAGAAGCGATGGCGGGCCCAGATTCCAACAAATGGCTTGAAGTCATGCAATCCGAGATAGGATCCATGTATGAGAACAAAGTATGGACTTTGACAGACTTGCCCGATGATAGGCAAGCGATAGAAAATAAATGGATCTTTAAGAAGAAGACGGACGCGGATGGTAATGTTACCATCTATAAAGCTCGGCTTGTCGCTAAGGGTTATCGACAAGTTCAAGGGGTTGACTACGATGAGACCTTCTCAACCGTAGCGAAGCTGATGTCCGTCTGAATCATGTTAGCAATTGCCGCATTCTATGATTATGAAATATGGCAAATGGATGTCAAAACGGCATTCCTTAATGGTTTCCTTAAGGAAGAATTGTATATGATGCAGCCGGAAGGTTTTGTCGATCCTAAGAATGCTAACAAGGTATGCAAGCTCCAGCGCTCCATCTATGGGCTGGTGCAAGCATCTCGGAGTTGGAACATTTGCTTTGATGAAATGATCAAAGCATTTGGGTTTATGCAGACTTATGGAGAAGCCTGCGTTTACAAGAAAGTGAGTGGGATCTCTGTAGCATTTCTCATATTATATGTGGATGACATACTATTGATGGGAAATGATATAGAACTTTTGGAAAGCATAAAGGCCTACTTGAATAAGTGTTTTTCAATGAAGGACCTTGGAGAAGCTGCTTACATATTAGGCATCAAGATCTATAGAGATAGATCGAGACGCCTCATAGGTCTTTCACAAAGCACATACCTTGATAAGATATCGAAGAAGTTCAATATGGATCAGTCCAAGAAGGGGTTCTTGCCTGTATTGCAAGGTGTGAAATTGAGCTCGGCTCAAAGCCCGACCATGACAGAAGATAGAGAAAAGATGAGTGCCATCCCCTATGCCTCAGCCTTAGGGTCTATTATGTATGCCATGCTGTGTACCAGACTTGATGTAAACCTTGCCGTAAGTTTGGTAGGGAGGTATCAAATTAATCCCGGCATGGAACACTGGACAGTGGTCAAGAATATCTTGAAGTACCTGAAAAGGACTAAGGATATGTTTCTCGTTTATGGAGGTGACAAAGAGCTCGTCGTAAAAGGTTACGTCGATGCTAGCTTCGACACAGATCTGGATGACTCCAAGTCAAAAACCGGATACATGTATATTTTGAATGGTGGGGCAGTAAGCTAGTGCAGTTGCAAGCAAAGCATCATGGTGGGATCTACATGTGAGGTGGAGTACATGGCAGCCTAGGAGGCAGCACATGAAGCAATCTGGATGAAGGAGTTCATTACCGACCTAGGAGTTATTCCCAATGCATCGGGCCCGATGACTCTCTTCTGTGACAACACTAGAGCTATTGCCCTTGCCAAGGAGCCCAGGTTTCACAAGAAGACCAGGCACATCAAGCGTCGCTTCAACTTCATTCGTGAAAATGTTCAAGATGGAGACATAGGTATTTGTAAAGTGCATACGGATCTGAATGTCCCAGATCCATTGACTAAACCTCTTCCACGAGCAAAACATGATCAACACCAGAACTCTATGGGTGTTTGATTCATCACAATGTAACTAGATTATTGACTCTAGTGCAAGTGGGAGACTGTTGGAAATATGCCCTAGAGGCAATAATAAAATGGTTATTATTATATTTCCTTGTTCATGATAATTGTCTATTGTTCATTCTATAATTGTATTGACCGGAAACCGTAATACATGTGTGAATACATAGACCACAACATGTCCCTAGTGAGCCTCTAGTTGACTAGCTCATTGATCAACAGATGGTCATGGTTTCCTGACTATGGACATTGGATGTCATTGATAATTGGATCACATCATTAGGAGAATGATGTGATGGAGAAGACCCAATCCTAAGCATAGCACAAGATCGTGTAGTTCATTTGCTAAAGCTTTTCTAATGTCAAGTATCATTTCCTTAGACCATGAGATTGTGTAACTCCCAGATACCGTAGGAATGCTTTGGGTGTACCAAACGTCACAATGTAACTGGGTGGCTATAAAGGTGCACTACAGGTATCTCCAAAAGTGTCTGTTGGGTTGGCACGAATCGAGACTGGGATTTGTCACTCCATTTGACGGAGAGGTATCTCTGGGCCCTCTCGGTAATGCATCATCATAATGAGCTCAATGTGACTAAGTAGTTGGTCACGGGATCATGCATTACGGAACGAGTAAAGTGACTTGCCGGTAACGAGATTGAACGAGGTATTGGGATACCGACGATCGAATCTCGGGCAAGTAACGTACCAATTGACAAAGGGAATTGTATACGGGATTGCTTGAATCCTTGACATCATGGTTCATCCGATGAGATCATCGTGGAACATGTGGGAGCCAACATGGGTATCCAGATCCCGCTGTTGGTTATTGGCCGGAGATTTGTCTTGGTCATGTCTGCATGATTCCCGAACCCGTAGGGTCTACACACTTAAGGTTCGGTGACGCTAGAGTTGTTATGGGAAATAATATGTGGTTACCGAATGTTGTTTCGAGTCCTGGATGAGATCCCGGACGTCGCGAGGAGTTCCAGAATGGTCCGGAGGTGAAGATTTATATATGGAAAGTCATCATACGGTCACCGGAAGTATTCGGGGGTTTGCTGGTATTGTACCGGGACCACCGAAGGGGTTCTGGGTAGGGATGAAAATGGAGTGGAAACTTTCTGCTTTTCCAAAGACAAAGTGGAAATGGAGGGGAAATATGAAAACGGAAATGAACATTTGCAAAACGGAAGTGGAAATGGAATTTTTTATGAGAAAACGGAAACAAAAATGAAACAGTGTTTTCCGGTGGAACAGGCATGGAAACGGAAAGTTCCGTTTCCGTGAATATTGAATTTCCGTTAATATGGAACTTCCATTTTGACTGTAGACCTATGACTGCTTTTTAGCCCAACCACAGCAAACAACACACAATGAAACAATGAGTAGAATGGATCATTTGAGGCCCAACTTCTACTACCACACATGTAGTCAGCTTGACCCTCTATGCAATTGTCTAGTACTATTACAATACTACGCTAAGTTGCTAACATAATGATATTATTTTGTAGCCATGTTAATAATTTATTAAATTTGTTTGTTTTTGTGTGTATTTCTCTATGATTCAACGGGTTTTTAAGTTCCGGTCAACACCCACTTTTGTTTCCGTGTCTGCTTTGTATTCACTCCATGTCCGTTTTCGGTAGTATCTGTTTCAGTATTCATTTCCGTGGTTTCTGTATTCGTTTCGCTTCTGCAAAAATATATGAAAACAAATGTGGTAGCACTCAGTTCCGTCCGATTCTGCTCCGTTTTCATCCCTAGTTCCGGGGGTCCACCGGGAGGGTCCACCTGCCCCGTAGGGCCCTATGGGCTATATGTGGAAGGGAACCAGCCCCTAAGTGGGCTGGGCGCCATCCCCCCTAGGGCCCATGCGCCTAGAGTTGGGGGAAACCCTAAGGGGGGCGCCCCCCTTGGCTTGGGGGGCAAGCCCCCTCCCCTTGGCCGCCGCCCCCCTCTAGATCTCATCTAGAGGGGCCGGCCCCCTTCCCCCTTCACCCTATAAATAAAGGGGAGGAGGAAGGGCAGCAGCACCACACCCAAGGTGCAGCCCTCCCCCTCTCCAACACCTCTCCTCCTTCGTTTGAGTTTGGCAAAGCCCTGCCGGAGAGCCGCTGCTCCACCACCACCACGCCGTCGTGCTGTTGCTGGAGTTGTCTTCCCCAACCTCTCCCTCCTTGCTGGATCAAGGCGCGGGAGACGTCATCGGGCTGCACGTGTGTTGAACGCGGAGGCGCCGTTGTTCGGCGCTTAGATCGGCATCAACCGCGATCTGAATCGCTGCGAGTACGACTCCTTCATCCGCGTTCTTGCAACGCTTCCGTTTCACGATCTTCAAGGGTATGAAGATGCACTCCCCTATCTCTCGTTGCTAGTCTCTCCATAGATTGATCTTGGTGATGCGTAGAATTTTTTTAATTTCTACAACGATCCCCAACATTCAGTACATGGTATGTTGTAATGATATCCACCTTGCTATGCGCCGGAAATGCGATTGTGCCCCACTCATGAATTCATCACGTGATTGGGATAGTGTGACACCCAGATAATTAGGCTACAGTAACCCTCTGCTAATGATGCCACGTCACTTTGATTACTGTTGCTAATCTCGCGTTAGTTCAAAACCGATTCAGATTCAAATTCAAAATCAAGTAAACAATAAAAGTTTTCAAATATTAAAAATAAAATGTTCGGAGTGAACCAAATATTGCATAGGTAATTATTAGGGTGGAGAGACCACATTTTTATAAAATAATTAAATGCTCTTGGATAAATAAAACAGCAGCAAAAACAATTAGTTATAGTTTATAAAATTTTAAACTAATTTATTTTGGAGTTCAACATTTTGTGGCACTGGACTTAATTTTAGTACTAAGTTAGGTGCTAAATAAAAAATAAAAATAAAAGGAGACTAATAAAACAGAAAAGAAATAACAGAAAAGAAATAACATAAAAAAAAGGAAACCAGAGTACATGGCCCAACACGCACAGTGCCAGGCCCAGCACATCACCAAGTCGTCTTCAACCCTGTTCATCAGGGCGCGGTGGACGCTGGTGTGCCGTCCGTGGCGCGGATGCCGCACGCGGCAGCCATCCGGCGATGCCCCACGCCGTATAAGACCTCCCCTGATCCCGTGGTCGAACCCTATCCCCACTTTCCCCCTCCGCCCACGCCGCTTCTTCTTCCCCGCGACGACCCAAGACCTACGTCGCCATGGTCACCCTCACCCACGCGGACAGCGACCTCCCCGCCGCCTAGGACTATGCCTGGAAGCACCGCCACCGCCCGCTTCTTCCTCTCCGACCCCGAGCTCGAGTAGAAGATCGCCACCGCGTCGGGATCGACCGAGTCCTCCTCTGCTGTCGCTAGCGTTCGTCGCCAAATCCATCGACCCCTGTGTTGGCGCAGCGGGCTCGAGCACTCGACGGCGATCACCGGAGACAAGAACAGAGAGGAGGAGGAAGAACACAGAGAGTTTGCCGGCGCACGAGCGCCCCCCTGCACAAACGGGATTTTCTAGTTTTTCTCCTCGAGCTCGAACTCGATCTCCTCAACGATTACACAGGGGTGGAGTGGCTTTTATGCCCGCGAGCTCCGACATGCCGGGCCACGCTCGAACGTGCCCACTCGCCACTCGCCACGCCCCACAGCGCTCTGGCTCGCGCGCTCCGATTGTGCCCGAACGCGATCGCCGCGGCCATGCTGCGCACCTGATGCGGTCCACTCCCCCCTAACCTCGCTAAGGCCCATGCAGCCACGCGCACACACGCGTTGACCCGCACACACACACGCACACCTACGCCTGGGCGCGCACACACGCACCCTGGCTCGCTCCGGCTCGAGCCCGACAAGTCCACCGCGCGCACGCACGCGCTCGCCGTGTCCGAGGCCTGACCGAGGCTTATTTGTCCTACATTTCTCCCCCTAAGCCGAGGCTCGGAGGAGACCGTTGTCCTCGATGTCGATGTCCGCCACCAGTGCTCGCTCCTCCGCCGGCGCCTTCCGCGGCTCTGGGCAATCGCGCTTGAAGTGGCCGCGCTCGCCGCACTTGTAGCAGCGGCCACGCCTGTTTCCGCCATCCCGCGTCGCCATGCTGCGCGCGTCGTCGTCGTCCCGAGCTCCCCCTTGACGCCGTTCCCGTGCGCGTCACTGCGCCGCCATGTACAGAAGTTGCCCGTCCGCCCGCTCGCCGCTGCTCTGCCCGCGACGCCGCACCCGCTCATCGAATGCACGTAGCCGCCCGAGCGCCTCGTCGTACGTCAACTCCTCCATAGCGCAGAACTGCTCGATGTCGGCGACGACGGGGAAGAGGCGGTCCGGCACGGTGTCCAGGAGCTTCTTCACCAGCTCCGTCTCGCCCAGCGTCTCCCCTAGCCCCGCGAACCGCGCTGCCATGCCCGCAAGCCGTCCGGCGTACGCGTCCAGGGACTCGCCGTCGTCCATCTTGAGCCGATCCAGCTCGCCGCGCAGCGTCGCCCTCCTCGCCGCGCGCACCCGCTCGGCGCCGATGAAACGCACCTTCAGAGAGTCCCATACCTCTCTGGCGGTGGCTTTCGTCGCCACCGAGAGCAGCACATCCTCCGGCAGCCCCGACGGGAGTATCGCCCTCGCCGTCTTGCATTTTTTGGCGTTCACCGCCGCGTCGCCCGCCGGCGCCACCGCCTCCCACAGCGTGTGGGCATCAAGGATTGCTTGCGCCTTGATCGCCCACACGGTGTAGCCGTCCGGCGCGAGCACCGACATCCCCATGGACACCATTCCGCCCGCGCTCCCTCCGCCGTGTGGAACCAGAGCCATCGCCGGCGATCTCCGTCACCTCGCTCCCTCAACTCGCTCTCTGTCACCTCGCTCTGATACCAATTGTTGGCGCAGCGGGCTCGAGCACTCGACGGCGATCACTGAAGACAAGACTAGAGAGGAGGAGGAAGAACACAGAGAGTTTGCCGGCGCACGAATGCCCCCCCGCACGAACGGGATTTTCTGGTTTTTCTCCTCGAGCTCGAACTCGATCTCCTCAACGATTACACAGGGGTGGAGTGGCTTTTATGCCCGCGAGCTCCGGCATGCCGGGCCATGCTCGAACGTGCCCACTCGCCACTCGCCACGCCCCGCAACGCTCTGGCTCACGCGCTCCGATCGCGCCCAAACGCGATCGCCGCGGCCACACTGCACACCTGACGCGCTCCACTCCCCCCTAACCTCGCTAAGGCCCATGCAGCCACGTGCACACACGCACTGCCCCGCACACGCACACGCACACCTACGCCTGGGCGCGCACACACGCACCCTGGCTCGCTCTGGCTCGAGCCCGACACGTCCAGCGCGCGCACGCACGCGCTCGCCGTGTCCGAGGCCTGACCGAGGCTTATTTGCCCTACACCCTGCTGCTCCCGTTCACTCAACGTGCCTCCTTGAGCTCCTAGGTGAGCTCCGTCATAAATCCCCTCTGCTAGCTTGCTCGTGCTCATCCTCTAGCGCTAGTCTCCGTCGTAGCCGAATCCTGTCGCCGCTTTTCGCCTCGTCACCGTGGCCACGGCAAGCACAACTTGCGTCCGAGCTCTGCAGCGAGCTCCTTGGCTCTCTAGGAACCCGCGACACTCACCAAACCATCTCCCCGTGCCCCGCAGCTCCGAGTCCGGGCACGCCCGAACTCCGGCAGCCGCCATTGTCGATGCTGCGCTCGCCTCCGGCCACCCCAGCCACCACTACCACCCCCGTCCGACGTGCCGTGGTGCGGGAGTTCGAACTAGAGTGGCTATACATCCATCCGTCGCCTGTGTGAAAATCCCGGTGAGGTCTGTGCTCGCCGTTGAGCTCCTGCGCGCGCCAGCCGCGTCCAGTGAGCCGCCCCTCGCCTCCGGCCGCGACCTTGGCCGCCCTGCATCCTGCTTTGCCGCGCGTCGCGTCTTCTGCCGCTGCTTCTGTTGCTCTGCTCCGCTGCTACTTTGCTCTGTCGCCGCTGTGCTGTGTTCTGCTACTGCCGCTGCATATGGCTGCTAGTTGCTGTTGTTCAGGCCGCTGCGTTGCTGCCTTGCTTGCTGCTTAGCGGCAGCTGATGCCCGCGCTGCTACTGCTCAACCCTGTTGCTGCGTTGCTATGTTACTGCACCACTATGCTGCTGCTTTCGGCCATCCAGGCCAAGGCCATGGCCAAGTGTGTGCGTGCTATGTGTGTGCTGTTTGTGTGCGTACGTGTGTGTTAGGGCCGGCCTGTTAGTAGTGCTAATTAACGTTAGTTAAATTAATTAGTGGTTAGGTTATCCTAATGGCCCAATGACATGCGGGTCCCATTTAGTTATTAACAGCAAAAGAAGAACCTAAATACAACTACTCTCCATGACACGCGGGACCCAGTGCACTATTCACCCTTTGACAAGTCAGATGTTGACTGAGTCAACTTAGTCAACATGCCCCACATGTCAGCCTCTATAGACCCTGCTGTGTACACTTCAGTGTGTGCACATAGCATTTGACTATTAAATTTGAATTAATAATAATTCCAGAATTTCGGAATATCTATTAAAACTTTGAAAAATAATATAAAATAAACCGTACCTCGGATGAAAACACTTTGTACATGGAGCTTGCTCAGAACAACGAGACGAATCCGGATACGCAGCCCGTTCGTCCGCCACACATCCCTAGCATAGAGAACACACAACTTTCCCCCACCGGTCCGTCTGTTCGAAAATGCCAAACACCGAGGATACTTTCCCGGTTGTTGCCCCACTTTGCCGGTATTGCCTACTACTGCCTTAGGTCACCCCTAGCACCGCGTATTGCCATGTTATGCTTTATGTTGCTTTGATTGCTCTATTATTTATTTGTGTTCCCCCTCCGTTACTTCTTTCCGGTAGACCCCGAGACCGCTGCCGGTACCCCTATGATCGACTACATCGACGACGAACCCTTCTTGTCAGAGCAACCAGGCAAGCCCCCCCCCCCCTTGATCACCAGATATCGCCTATTCTCCTCTATACTGCTTGCATTAGAGTAGTGTAGCATGTTGCTGCTTTCCGTTAATCCTATTCTGATGCATAGCCTGACATTGTTGCTACATCTGTTGATACCTTACCTGCAATCCTAAATACTTAGTATAGGATGCTAGTTTATCATCTGTGGTCCTACATTCTTGTCGGTCTGCCTTGCTATACAATCGGGTCGTGATCACTTGGGAGGTGATCACGGGTATATACTATACATGTATACATACTACAGATGGTGACTAAAGTCGGGTCGGCTCGAAGAGTACCCGCGAGTGATTCACGGATTGGGGGCTGAAAGGACATTTGTCCCGACGGCCCTCTATGTGGATCTTTGTGGCGGAGCGACAAGGCAGGTTGAGACCACCTAGGCGAGAGGTGGGCCTGACCCTGGTCGGCGTTCGTGGTTGCTTCATAATAACACGCTTCACGAGATCTTGGTATTTGATTTGAGTCTAGCCACTGGCCTATACGCACTAACCAACTATGCGGGAAAGATATGCGCACTCGACGTCGTGGTATCAGCCGAAGCCTTCTAGACGTCAGCGACTGAGCGGCGCGTGCCGGATTGGAACGTAAGCCTGCTCTTGTATTAAGGGGGCTAGTTCTGCTTTCGGCCGCCCACGCAACATGCAGGTGTGCAATGGGCGATGGGCCCAGACCCCTGCGCCATAGGAGTTGACCGGCGTGCTGACCTCTCTGTTAGGCCTAGTTGGGGCTGCGACGTGTTGACCTTCCGAGGCCGGGCATGACCCAGGAAAGTGTGTCCGGCCAAATGGGATCGAGCGTGTTGGGTTATGTGGTGCACCCCTGCAGGGAAGTTTATCTATTCGAATAGCCGTGTCCCTCGGTAAAAGGACGACCCAAAGTTGTACCTTGACCTTATGACAACTAGAACCGGATACTTAATAAAATACACCCAGACAAGTTCCACAGACAACCCGGTGATCGCTTTTCCACAGGGCGACGAGGGGAGAATCGCCGGGTAGGATTATGCTATGTGATGCTACTTGGAGGATTTCAATCTACTCTCTTCTAGATGCTGCAAGACGGAGGCTGCCAGAAGCGTAGTCTTCGATAGGACTAGCTATCCCCCTCTTATTCTGGCATTCTGCAGTTTAGTCCACCGATATGGCCCTTTACCCATACACTCATGCATATGTAGTGTAGCTCCTTGCTTGCGAGTACTTTGGATGAGTACTCACGGTTGCTTTTCTCCCCCTTTTTCCCCCTTTCCTTTCTTCCTGGTTGTCGCAACCAGATGCTGGAGCCCAGGAGCCAGATGCCACCATCGACGACGACCCCTACTACACTGGAGGTGCCTACTACTACGTGCAGGCCGCTGACGACGACCAGGAGTAGTTTAGGAGGATCCCAGGCAGGAGGCTTGCGCCTCTTTCGATCTATATCCCAGTTTGTGCTAGCCTTCTTAAGGCAAACTTGTTTAACTTATGTCTGTACTCAGATATTGTTGCTTCCGCTCACTCGTCTATGATCGAGCACTTGTATTCGAGCCCTCAAGGCCCCTGGCTTGTATTATGATGCTTGTATGACTTATTTTATTTTTAGAGTTGTGTTGTGATATCTTCACATGAGTCCCTGATCTTGATCGTACACGTTTGCGTGTATGATTAGTGTACGATTGAATCGGGGGCGTCACAGATAGAATCGCATCTTGGGCACTACAGGTTTGTTGGTTTGCAATGTTCTTGGGGTCCATTCTGGACCCATTTTCTTTACTCGTTACTTTTGGTGGGTTGCCGAGAATATCCCACTTGGAACTAATATTCATATTGTCGGTATTGCAGCATTTTGATGGGCAATTTGAAAAGCTCGTAATAAAGCCTTCTTTGAAAATAAATTGATTTTAGCCCTTCACTGAGAGCAGCTTTGCTATATGTGTGCTTTCCTACGAATGTAGGCAGGCTTACGGAAGGAACAAGGAGATCATGCTAGCAGGTGCAGTTGTGCTACAGTGAGCTATCGTTCATATGATGCTATCTTTGACATCGTAACCTCCTTGGAGGCGCCGTGTTGGAGTCACGTTGGTTGTCTTTCATTATGGTAGGAGGGTGGTTGGACGGTTTGATGTTCATGGTTGTTAGTCGAGGTGGTACAATGGGTGGTGGATGATCTAGTTCCTTGTTGATGCAGGTGTTGTTTCTTGATCTCGTCATTCAACCAAGTTTGCGGAAGAGCCTGATGTTCATTTGAAGTCGGGTTACCGAGTTTGCGATTCACCTCGCCTTGTTCCCTTTTGGCACCCCTCCTCTCTTTGAGAATTGTTGTTGCGTGGAAACTATACGGCCAAGCTCAAGTCACTGGCTCACTACCATGCTTGGTCAAATGATGATGATAGCTAAAGTTCCCATTTGTGTTGATGGTGTCGACATGATCAGTGTTTGCAAGCAGTTCTCTTTTATCCTTGTAACTCATCCTGTTATTGCTCTCCTTAGCTATCTTGCTGTAGTTTTAACCCTCGCGGATGTTGGGGAACGTAGTAATTTCAAAAAAATTCCTACGCACACGCAAGATCATGGTGATGGCATAGCAACGAGAGGGGAGAGTGTTGTCCATGTACCCTCGTAGACCATAAGCGGAAGCGTTATGACAATGCGGTTGATGTAGTCGTACGTCTTCACGATCCGACCGATCCAAGCACCGAACGTATGGCACCTCCGTGTTCAGCACACGTTCAGCTCGATGACGTTCCCCGGGATCCAATCCAGCAAAGCATCGGGGATGAGTTCCGTCAGCACGACGGCGTGGTGACGATGATGATGTTCTACCGGCACAGGGCTTCGCCTAAACTCCGCGACGATATGATCGAGGTGGAATATGGTGGAGGGGGGCACCGCACACGGCTAAGGAACGATCCGTAGATCAACTTGTGTCTCCTAGGGTGCCCCCCTGCCCCCGTATATAAAGGAGCAAGGGGGGAGGCCGGCGGGCCCCTTGGGGCGCGCCAAGGAGGAGGAGTCCTCCTCCTAGTAGGAGTAGGACTCCCCCTTTTCCTACTCCTACTAGGAGGGGGAAAGGAAGGGGGAGATGGGGAAGGAAAGAGGGGGGCGCCGCCCCCCCTCCTCCTAGTCCAATTCGGACCAGAGGGAGAGGGGGCGCGCGGCCCACCCTGGCCGCCCCTCTCTCTTCCCACTAAGGCCCATGTGGCCCATTAACTCTCCCAGGGGGTTCCGGTAACCCTTCGGCACTCCGGTTTTCTCCGAAATCACCCGGAACACTTCCGGTGTCCGAATATAGTCGTCCAATATATCAATCTTTATGTCTCGACCATTTCGAGACTCCTCGTCATGTCCGTGATCACATCCGGGACTCCGAACAAACTTCGGTACATCAAAACTTATAAACTCATAATAAAATTGTCATCGTAACGTTAAGCGTGCGGACCCTACGGGTTCGAGAACTATGTAGACATGACCTAGAGCTATTCTCGGTCAATAACCAATAGTGAAACCTGGATGTTCATATTGGTTCCTATATATTCTACGAAGATCTTTATCGGTCAAACCGCATAACAACATACGTTGTTCCCTTTGTCATCGGTATGTTACTTGCCCGAGATTCGATCGTCGGTATCCAATACCTAGTTCAATCTCGTTACCAGCAAGTCTCTTTACTCGTTCCGTAATACATCATTTCATAACTAACTCATTAGTTACAATGCTTGCAAGGCTTAAGTGATGAGTATTACCGAGATGGCCTAGAGATACCTCTCCGACAATCGGAGTGACAAAACCTAATCTCGAATTATGCCAACTCAACATGTACCTTTGGAGACACCTGTAGAGCACCTTTATAATCACCCAGTTACGTTGTGACGTTTGGTAGCACACAAAGTGTTCCTCCGGTAAACGGGAGTTGCATAATCTCATAGTCACAGGAACATGTATAAGCCATGAAGAAAAAGTAGCAACATACTAAACGATCGTGTGCTAAGCTAACGGAATGGGTCAAGTCAATCACATCATTCTCCTAATGATTTGATCCCGTTAATCAAATGACAACTCTTTTGTCCATGGCTAGGAAACTTAACCATCTTTGATTCACGAGCTAGTCAAGTAGAGGCATACTAGTGACACTATGTTTGTCTACGTATTCACACATGTATTATGTTTCCGGTTAATACAATTTTAGCATGAATAATAAACATTTATCATGAAATAAGGAAATAAATAATAACTTTATTATTTCCTCTAGGGCATATTTCCTTCAGTCTCCCACTTGCACTAGAGTCAATAATCTAGTTCACATCACCATGTGATTTAACACCAATATTCACATTTGTATGTGATTAATACCCATAGTTCACATCGTCATGTGATCAATGCCCAAAGGGTTTACTAGAGTCAATAATCTAGTTCACATGGCTATGTGATTAACACCCAAGGAGTACTAAGGTATGATCATGTTTTGCTCATGAGAGAAGTTTAGTCAACGGGTCTGTCACATTCAGAGCCGTATGTATTTTGCAAATATTCTATGTTCACAATGCTCTGCACGGAGCTACTCTAGCTAATTGCTCCCACTTTCAATATGTATCCAGATTGAGACTTAGAGTCATCTGGATTGGTGTAAAAGCTTGCATCATTGTAACTTTTACGACTGGCTCTTTTATCACCTCCATAATCGAGAAACATCTCCTTAGTCCTCACTAAGGATATTCTTGACCGATGTTCTAGTGTTCTACTTTTAGATCAAAATTGTATTCCTTTGCCAAACTCAGAGCAAGGTATACAATAGGTCTAGTACACAGCATAGCATACTTTATAGAACCTATGACTGAGGCATAGGGAATGACTGTTCATTCTTTTCTATTTTCTGGCATGGTCGGGTTTTGAGTCTTACTCAACTTCACACCTTGCAATACAGGCAAGAACTCTTTCTTTGACTGTTCCATTTTGAACTACTTCAAAATCTTGTCAAGGTATGTACTCATTGAAAAATCTTATCAAGCGTCTTGATGTATCTCTATAGATCTTGATGCTCAATGTGTAAGCAGCTTCACCAAGGTCTTTCTTTGAAAAACTCCTTTCAAACACTCCTTTATGCTTTCCAGAAAAATTCTATATTATTTTCGATCAACAATATGTCATTCACATGTACTTATCAAAAATGTTGTAGTGCTCCCACTCACTTTCCTGTAAATACAGGCTTCACCGCAAGTCTGTATTAAAACTATATGCTTTGATCAACTTATCGAAGCGTATATTCCAACTCCGAGATGCTTGCACCAGTCCATTGATGGATCGCTGGAGCTTGCACATTTTGTTAGCACCTTTCGGATCGACAAAACCTTCTGGTTGCATCATATACAACTCTTTTTTAAAAAATCCATTAAGGAATGCAGTTTTGACATCCATTTGCCAGATTTCATAAATGTGGCAATTGCTAACATGATTCAGACAGACTTAAGCATAGATACGAGTGAAAAACTCTCATCGTAGTCAACACCTTGAACTTGTCGAAAACCTTTTGCGACAATTCTAGCTTTGTAGATAGTAACACTATCAGCGTCCGTCTTCCTCTTGAAGATCCATTTAATCTCAATGTCTCGCCGATCATTGGGCAAGTCAATCAAAGTCCATACTTTGTTTTCATACATGGATCTTATCTCAGATCTCATAGCCTCAAGCCATTTTGCGGAATCTGGGCTCACCATCGCTTCTTCATAGTTCGTAGGTTCGTCATGGTCTAGTAACATAACTTCCAGAACAGGATTACCGTACCACTCTGGTGCAGATCTTACTCTGGAAGACCTATGAGGTTCTGTAGTAACTTAATCTTAAGTTTCATGATCATCATCATTAACTTCCTCACTAATTGGTGTAGTAGTCACAGGAACAGATTTCTGTGATGAACTACTTTCAAATAAGGGAGCAGGTACAGTTACCTCATCAAGTCCTACTTTCCTCCGACTCACTTCTTTCGAGAGAAACTCCTTCTCTAGAAAGGATCCATTCTAAGCAATGAATATTTTGCCTTTGGATTTGTGATAGAAGGAGTACCCAACAGTTTCCTTTGGGTATTCTATGAAGACGCACTTCTCCGATTTGGGTTCGAGCTTATCAGGTTGAAACTTTTTCATATAAGCATCGCAACTCCAAACTTTAAGAAACGACAACTTAGGTTTACTGCTAAACCATAGTTCATACGGTGTCGTCTCAACGGATTTAGATGGTGCCCTTTTAAACGTGAATGCAACTGTCTCTAATGCACAACCCCAAAACGATAGTGGTAAAACCGATAAGAGACATCATAGATCGCACCATATCCAATAAAGTGCAGTTACAACGTTCGGACACACCATAACATTGTGGTGTTCCAGGTGGCGTGAGCTGTGAAACTATTCCACATTGTTTTAATTGAAGACCAAACTCGTAACTCAAATATTCGTCTCCGCGATCAGATCGTAGAAACTTTATTTTCTTGTTACGGTGATTTTTCCACTTCACTCTGAAATTCTTTGGACCTTTCAATTATTTCAGACTTATGTTTCATCAAGTAGATATACCCATATCTGCTCAAATGATCTTGTGAAGGTCAGAAAATAACGATACTTGCCACGAGCATCAACACTCATTGGATCACATACATCGGTATGTAGTATTTCCAACAAGTCAGTAGCTCGTTCCATTGTTCCGAAGAAAGGAGTTTTAGTCATCTTCCCCAAAAGGCACGGTTCGCAAGCATCAAATGATTCATAACCAAGTGATTCCAAAAATCCATCTTTATGGAGTTTCTTTATGCGCTTTACACCGATATGACCCAAACGGCAGTGCCACAAATAAGTTGCACTATCATTATTAACTTTGCATCTTTTGGCATCAATATTATGAATATGTGTATCACTATGATCGAGATCCAACAAACTATTTTCATTGGGTGTATGACCATTGAAGGTTTTATTCATGTAAACAGAACAACAATTATTCTCTGATTTTAAATGAATAACCGTATTGCAATAAACATGATCAAATCATATTCATGCTCAACGCAAATGCCAAATAACATTTATTTAGGTTCTACACAAATCTCGAAAGTGTAGGGAGAGTGTGATGATGATCATATCAATCTTGAAACTATTTCCAACACACATCGTCACTTCACCCTCAACTAGTCTCTGTTTATTCCGTAACTCCTGTTTTGAGTTACTAATATTTAGCAACCAAACAAGTATCAAATACTCAGGGGCTACTATAAACACTAGTAAGGTACACATCAATAACCTGTATATCAAATATACCCTTGTTCACTTTGCCATCCTTCTTATCCACCAAATATTCAGGGTATTTCCGTTTCCAGTGACCATTTCCTTTGCAGTGTAAGCACTCAGTTTCAGGCTTTGGTCCAGCTTTCGTCTTCTTCACGGAAGTGACAACTTGCTTGTCATTCTACTTGAAGTTCCCTTTCTATCCCTTTGCCCTTTTCTTGAAACGAGTGGTCTTGTCAATCATCAACACTTGATGCTCTTTCTTGATTTCTACCTTCGTCAATTTCAACATCACGAAGAGCTCGGGAATCGTTTTCGTCATCCCTTGCATACTATAGTTCATCACAAAGTTCTACTAACTTAGTGATGGTGACTAGAGAACTTTGTCAATCACTATCTTATCTGGAAGATTAACTCCCACTTGATTCAAGCGATTGTAGTACCCAGACACTCTGAGCACATGCTCACTAGTTGAGCGATTCTCCTCCATCTTTTTAGCAATAGAACTTGTTGGAGACTTCATATCTCTCAACTCGGGTATTTGCTTGAAATATTAACTTCAATTCCTGGAACATCTCATATGGTCCATGACGTTCAAAACGTCTTTGAAGTCCCGATTCTAAGTCGTTAAGCATGGTGCACTAAACTATCAAGTAGTCATCATATTGAGCTAGCCAAACATTCATAATGTCTGCATCTGCTCCTCCAATAGGTTTGTCACCTAGCGGTGCATCAAGGACATAATTCTTTTGCGCAGCAATGAGGATAAACCTCAGATCACGGATCCAATCCGCATCATTGCTACTAACATTTTTCAACACAATTTTCTCTAGGAACATATCAAAATAAACATATGAAAGCAACAGCGCAAGCTATTGATCTACAACATAATTTGCAAAATACTACCAGGACTAAGTTCATGATAAATTTAAGTTCAATTAATCATATTACTTAAGAACTCCCACTTAGAAAGACATCCCTCTAATCCTCTAAGTGATCACGTGATCCAAATCAACTAAACCATAACCGATCATCACGTGAAATGGAGTAGCTTTCAATGGTGAACATCATTATGTTGATCATATCTACTATATGATTCACGCTCGACCTTTCGGTCTTCGTGTTCCGAGGCCATATCTGCATATGCTAGGCTCGTCAAGTTTAACCTGAGTATTCCGCGTATGCAAAACTGGCTTGTACCCGTTGTAGATGGACGTAGAGCTTATCACACCTGATCATCACGTGGTGTCTGGGCACAATGAACTTTGGCAATGGTGCATACTCAGGGAGAACACTTCTTGATAATTAGTGAGAGATCGTCTTATAATGCTACCGTCAAACAAAACAGAATAAGATGTATAACAGATAAACATCATATGCAATCAAAATATGTGACATGATATGGACATGATCATCTTGCGCCTTTGATCTCCATCTCCAAAGTACTGTCATGATCTCTATCGTCACCGGCACGACACCATGATCTTCATCATCTTGATCTATATCAATGTGTCGTCACATGGTCGTCTCGCCAACTATTTCTCTTGCAATTATTGCTATCCCATAGCGATAAAGTAAAGCAATTATTTGGCACTTGCATCTTAAGCAACAAAGCGACAACCATAGAGCTTCTGCCAGTTGCCGATAACTTCAACTAAACATGATCATCTCATACAACAACTTATATCTCATCACGTCTTGACCATATCACATCACAACATGCCCTGCAAAAACAAGTTAGACGTCCTCTACTTTGTTGTTACAAGTTTTACGTGGCTGCTACGGGCTGAGCAAGAACCGTTCTTACCTACGCATCAAAACCACAACGATAGTTCGTCAAGTTGGTGCTGTTTTAACCTTCTCAAGGACCGGGCGTAGCCACACTCGGTTCAACTAAAGTTGGAGAAACTGACACCCGCTAGTCACGGCGGTAAAACCAGTCTCGCGTAAGCGTACGCGTAATGTCGGTCCGGGCCGCTTCATCCAACAATACCGCCGAACCAAAGTATGACATGCTGGTAAGCAGTATGACTTGTATCGCCCACAACTTACTTGTGTTCTACTCGTGCATATAACATCAATGCATAAAACCTAGGCTCGGATGCCACTGTTGGGGAACGTAGTAATTTCAAAAAATTTCCTCCGCACACGCAAGATCATGGTGATGGCATAGCAACGAGAGGGGAGAGTGTTGTCCACGTACCCTCGTAGACCGTAAGCGGAAGCGTTATGAGAACGCGGTTGATGTAGTAGTACGTCTTCACGATCCGACCGATCCAAGCACCGAACGTACGGCACCTCCGTGTTCAGCACACGTTCAGCTCAATGGCGTTCCCCGGGCTCCAATCCAGCAAAGCATCGGGGATGAGTTCCGTCAGCACGACGGCGTGGTGACGATGATGATGTTCTACCGGCGCAGGGCTTCTCCTAAACTCCGCGACAATATGACCGAGGTGGAATATGGTGGAGGGGGGCACCGCACACGGCTAAGGAACGATCCGTAGATCAACTTGTGTCTCCTAGGGTGCTCCCCTGCCCCCGTATATAAAGGAGCAAGGGGGGAGGCCGGCCGGCCCCTTGGGGCGCGCCAAGGAGGAGGAGTCCTCCTCCTAGTAGGAGTAGGACTCCCCCTTTCCTACTCCTACTAGGAGGGGGAAAGGAAGGGGGAGAGGGGGAAGGAAAGAGGGGGGCGCCACCCCCCCTCCTAGTCCAATTCGGACCAGAGGGAGAGGGGGTGCGTGGCCCACCCTGGCCGCCCCTCTCTCTTCCCACTAAGGCCCATGTGGCCCATTAACTCTCCCGGGGGGTTCCGGTAACCCTCCGGCACTCCGGTTTTCTCCGAAATCACCCGGAACACTTCCGGTGTCCGAATATAGTCGTCCAATATATCGATCTTTATGTCTCAGCCATTTCGAGACTCATCGTCATGTCCGTGATCACATCAGGGACTCCGAACAAACTTCGGTACATCAAAACTTATAAACTCATAATAAAACTGTCATCGTAACGTTAAGCGTGCGGACCCTACGGGTTCGAGAACTATGTAGACATGACCTAGAACTATTCTCGATCAATAAGCAATAGTGGAACCTGGATGTTCATATTGGTTCCTACATATTCTACGAAGATCTTTATCGGTCAAACCGCATAACAACATATGTTGTTCCTTTTGTCATCGGTATGTTACTTGCCCGAGATTCGATCGTCGGTATCCAATACCTAGTTCAATCTCGTTACCGGCAAGTCTTTTTACTCATTCCGTAATACATCATTTCATAACTAACTCATTAGTTACAATGCTTGCAAGGCTTAAGTGATGAGTATTACCGAGAGGGCCCAGAGATACCTCTCCGACAATCGGAGTGACAAAACCTAATCTCGAATTATGCCAACTCAACATGTACCTTTGGAGACACCTGTAGAGCACCTTTATAATCACCCAGTTACGTTGTGACGTTTGGTAGCACACAAAGTGTTCCTCCGGTAAACGGGAGTTGCATAATCTCATAGTCACAGGAACATGTATAAACCATGAAGAAAGCAGTAGCAACATACTAAACGATCGTGTGCTAAGCTAACGGAATGGGTCAAGTCAATCACATCATTCTCCTAATGATGTGATCCCGTTAATCAAATGACAACTCTTTTGTCCATGGCTAGGAAACTTAACCATCTTTAATTCACGAGCTAGTCAAGTAGAGGCATACTAGTGACACTATGTTTGTCTATGTATTCACACATGTATTATGTTTCCGGTTAATACAATTCTAACATGAATAATAAACATTTATCATGAAATAAGGAAATAAATAATAACTTTATTATTGCCTCTAGGGCATATTTCCTTCAGCGGTGTGTTCTATATTGTCTCTCCTTTGTCCTCCCTTGTAATTTCCTGGCTCTGCCAGTTTGTCCTCTTAATGAAATGAAACATATCACTCGCTACATTTCCTCAAAAAAACAAAGAGATGTCTCTCATGGACATGATGCAGCTGGAAGGCTTCCTGGACATGGACCACTTCAGATCATTGATGTACAAGTTGAAGAGGATGATAGCCTAGAGGGTGCTGCTCATGGCGAAGATGGTGAGCCAATGCAAGATTGATATAATCTCTTGGCATGTTCTGATGGGAGGAAAAATGTTTCTTTTGGAGTGGATTTGAGAGTCTTATTTTTTGATGCATGGATAACTTTGTCCTCTGTTGGTTGTGGATTTATACTTGTTGGGGTCTGTTGGGCCATGTGGTGTGGAGCACCTGGGTTGGCTATCATGTTGGAGCAACTCTAGTAGAGCCGCCATATCAGGCCGATCAACATAATAATCGCTGCCATATTGTATGATAATGGTGTGGTTATCCATACGGCTACCGCTAACGTCACCACCAATGTTGATAACATTTTTCCATTGGGAAAGAGCACCAATTAATGGAAGTCGCCATGTTTCGCACGTATTTCTCGCCCGCACGAGTCAAATCGGTCCCCGTTTTTCACCGGAGCGCACCTCTTCGTGGATATACAAAATCCCATCACCGCCATGGCCACACAGAGAGTTATGGTAGAGGGTGTGTCACTACTTCAACTGGGTCAATGAAAACTCACATTGTAAGGGTGAATCAGCCGTCGAACACGCCCGCCTACCTGTCGCCCTCGACTACTTCTATCGCAATTCGATGACTACCATGGCAGAAATGAATTGTATGCTCGCATTGGCCTTCAAGAATGTGGCCTTATCCTGCATCGAGGATGAACATGCGTTCGTCAACCATGTGGCCGCGAAAGTCACGGAGGCCGAAGCCTCCCCCTGTGATGTCACTTCAAAGAGCACAAAGAGTCCGTAGTTCAATTAATAGAGAACCTTGGTATTAAGGTTGTTCAAATCGCAAATGTAATCCTTCTTCGAAATCCATTTTATGAATCCATGTTGAAATCCTATTTGAAATCGATGTTGAAGATCTAGTACGGAAAGACTTCCATTATTGATGTGGGGAAGGAAGATGTCACCTAGTCAATGACAAGCGGGTCCTATATAGCAGGAAATTTTGGAGGCTTATACTATAGTGATTCTGACTTTTCACCGCAACCTCCATATCCATATGAAGAACCATTTCATATGCGTTATGGAGGTTGTCGACATGACGACTTTGCTAGAGTTACTATTACAATTCCTCTTAGATTTTATCTTTCTCTCGTGTTTTAAGTTTGTACAAAATGTGTAATGTTCTAATAGAGGCCTATGAAGAAAAGAGTTAGATCCAAAGAGCAAGCACAAGCAACAGAAAGCTACTTTTTTCTAAAATAGTTTGGATTGCTTATCATATATGTTACGTGGTAGCGACAAGAAGCTATTTAGCTACATCCATGACGAGAGCACGTGCATTTTTTGAAACCGCAAAGAAGACTATTTTAATAGTGCTCCATGCTCTGGCCAGACCAACCAACTCACTGCACGCTTCCACCTTGGCTACAACGGCATAGAAGGGGCGGGCCGCAGGCCTCTAGCTCGGCAACTCACTGCACGCTCCCATCTTCGCTATGGAAGTGGATCCCCTAACATGAAGGAGGAAAGTCACCTTAGCTACAGTTCCCTAACTTCCCTCCTTAACATGCATACGATTAAGGCTAAAATGATTTGAATTAATTTGCAAATTACAAATCCACTTTATACATTTACAAAACTTACATACAAACAAAATTATGGTGCAATAAAATTTATTTTAAATTTACTTATATCAACAGCAACTGTGAACAGTGCCTGCTACCGTAGATAAATACTTCGTTTGCTACAGTACCCATGCCATTTCTTCTCTGTTTGACACTAGTTTGCACTGTAAGTTAGGTGAATTCCCTCCTTTATGTTATCTATGTTAGAGGATCCACTTTCCTCGGCTATACGGGGCTTCTTGCTCGGCACGTACGGGATGCATGAATACCTAGGAAACATGATTTTCCCTAAAAAAAAAGGGAAACCCTAGGAAACATGATTAGCCAGCAGACCGAGCGAGCGAAAGGTGATTTGTCTGGGGTGGGGGTGTCAAGTGGATATTGCCTGTTCCGTGCATGAGATCTCGTTGCTGGGTTCCTTTTGATTCTTGTACCGCAACCCAAAGAATCACGGTCACGGCACATGGGGGACCCAAACCAAGCCAAACCCACCATTTGCTCTAGCACTAGCAGTCAGTGCCATGTGCAACGAGACCAAACTGCACTATCGAGGTCCTAAAATTACGTCGTTTTACTCCAGTCTCGGGATGACACGCTAACCAACCTAGCTATTTTGCTGTCCCTCGACTGTGGCGTGCGTGCTCACGTGGCCAAAACAGTTGGATATGTTTTCCTCCAAAGAGACTGACCGAGCTCAAACCAAAATCAACACTGGCGCGGGTCCAAGATTCGGGGCCTGCTATATGTCAGACCGCCTGGAAAAAAAATCAGGGCATTTGATTTTTTTTCCGGCCATGGAATTTGAATTCAACAATTGACCTTCATCTTCCCTCTATCTTTCTCCTATGATCCTTCCCACTCACAAACCGTCGGTCAAACGTCTGCTGCCACCACCGCCGTCAGTGATGCTTCTATGCACCTCACTGTCATCTGCAACCACTCAAAGCCAAACCTCCCACCTCTTTTTTCCTTGTGCTGGCAGCCATACCCCGCATCTGAACCATCAAGCCTTTGACTCGCCTTCACTGGTGATGTTGTTGTCGTATTGACCCGACTCTGGGCCGCTCTCGTCCAAGGCCTCCCCTGCAGCCCCGAGCCTCGATGACACTCACCGCGGCACTCCCCTCGCTGTCTCAGGGCTTCCCCCTCTTCTTTCTGTAATCGATGGACTTCTAATTGAAATTCAGGCAACTTACACCATTTTTTTGAGAGTACGTCCAGACGTGCCAACTACCACTTGCTGCGAACAACGAGCGTAGTGTACACACCAGACCAGAGCAAGGCCAAAGACGGGCAACACCGCAAAACAAGCTACACCGCAAAAGCTCTATCCTAAGCTAAAACACAATACCGCATCCCAACTGACGCCGGACGCCTCCGAAGACCACGAACTTCCGCAGAATAGCGCTTCTCGATGCATCATCCATTCCGAGCACCTAAGAGGAAGTAGCATGGATGGCATGACTCGATCTGATCTAAGGGAGACGCCGTCTTGGACACACCAGCGATGGGCGTACATAGCACCGCCAAGGATCAAAAGAGGACAACGAGGAACCGACTGTGTCTCATAACACAATCCTCCTAACAAAGGTATGACGTCGAGGAGACCACCATTGTGTCGATCCAACACCGAATCGAGGCTTTCGCCCGGACACCGCCACAAACTCCAAGCGAGCGAGGGACAAGACAAACACGCTCGGCGACGTCTCCAGGGAAGGGGGTGATATCCATGGGTAAAATCGCCGCTGGCACGACGGAAGTCGTGCAAGATTTTCATCCGCTTGTCATACATCATCAAAACTCCTAGAATTGGGCAACACCATCCAATTAGCCTCGCACAGGCGCCACCGCAACACTAAGCCGACGTAGCCGCAAAGCCGATCGAGGATCGACGATCGACTGCAGGGCAAATAGAAACCCGGCCACACCACCAACTCCCAGCCTGGACGAGAAACCACAGCTACATTGCACCTCCGAGAAGGTCCAGAACCGCCCACGACGGTAGTCGCCCACTCCAAGGAATAACCTTGCCCGAGCGGACCCGCTTCTCCACCAAGAAGCATGCTCACATGTTGCACCACCGGGAGAGCCCCGCCACTCACCACACCGCTGAGAGGTGATCGGCCACTCGTTGCTCACTAAGGCTCCATCTTGGCCGAGCCATCGCAATGCCGCCGCCACCAGTCTGTTTGTGGGCTCGCTCCGCAGCCTCCATATGTCGTCGCCGCCTGAACTCGCCACTGCACCGCTACCGCCTCCCGCCAGACCCGCCGCCCCACCAAGCCTTCTGTCGTGCTCCGGCCGCCAACCTCCACATCCGGCCAGCACAGCTCTAACCTGTCCGAGCCCCGCCACGAAGAAAAGTGTCGCGCCGCCACCGGATCATGCGCTCCGCCGCAAGCCCGCAACGCATCGCCACCGGCTAGCAAGCTGCACCGTCACACACCGCCATCTGCCTGCGCGCTCCACCCGACGCGTCGACCTCCGAGTGGCCGAAGAAGAATCCTCCGGGGCCCCCACTTTTTTTCCCCAGGGGAGGGCAAGGGAGATCCCGCCGTCACCGCGCGGGCTTGCAATCTAGGCTGCTTATATACCCCTCAAAAAAAATCTAGGCTGCTTATATATACCATGTCACTCTCATCAGAAGACCAACCCATAAATTTCTTCTCCAACTTTTGAACTAAGGCCCTGTTTGGTTCATAAGTCTTAGGACTTTTTTTAGTTTAAACTTATAAGTCCCAAGTCCTTAAAAAATCCTTACCTGTTTGGTTCCTGGGACTTATAAGTCCCTATAAGACCATATTACAACTATAAGTCCCTATAAGTCCCTCCTTGAGAGTCTTATTTCATAAGTCCCAAATGCCCACTTTAAGTCCCTATAAGTCCCTCCTGTTTGGTTTAGATGGGACTTATATGGACTTTTTTAAGTCCCTAAATCAATAAATCCCTGGAAACAAACACCCTCTAACTTGAGCTACATTAACCGCTCCCTTAACACGCGTACAAACATCATTCCAGCTTTCGCATCCCCCCCCCCCCACCCCCCACACTCCATCCCACTCCAGCA
>NC_041381.1:156204053-156251881 GCF_002162155.2 Triticum dicoccoides
GTCAACCACGGAAAGAAGCGGAGCATCTCGCCATGGCGGCCGCGGCCAGGGCCTTCGCCGTGCACGTGCTGCGCGGGAGGTGGTTCATGGCGTACGGCTCCTTCCTCATCATGTCCGCGGCGGGGGCGACGTACATCTTCGCCGTCTACTCCAAGGACATCAAGGCCACGCTCGGCTACACACAGGAGCAGCTCAACACCGTCGGCTTCTTCAAGGACGTCGGCGCCAACGTCGGCATCCACGCCGGCCTCATCGCCGAGGTCGCCCCGCCATGGCTCGTCCTCGCCATCGGCGCCGCAATGAACCTGGGGGGATACCTCATGCTCTACCTCTCCGTCGCCGGCGTCGTCCGCGCCAGGCCGCCGCTCTGGCTCGTCTGCCTCTACATCGCCGTCGGCGCCAACTCGCAGGCCTTCGCCAACACCGGCGCGCTGGTCACCTGCGTCAAGAACTTCCCCGAGAGCCGCGGCGTCATACTCGGTTTGCTCAAGGGCTTCGTCGGCCTCAGCGGCGCCATCTTCACCCAGCTCTACCTCGCCTTCTACGGCGGTGGCGGAGGCGACACCAGGCCACTCATACTTCTCGTGGGCTGGCTCCCCGCCGCCGTCTCCGTGGTGTTCCTCGGCACGATACGGATCATTAGCTCGCCGCGCTCCCCAGCCGCGGCGCGCCGCGAGTACCGCGCGTTCTGCGGCTTTCTATACGTGTCGCTCGCGCTCGCCGCTTACCTCATGGTCCTCATCATCTTGCAGAAGAGGTTCTTGTTCACCCGAGCAGAGTTTGGCGTCAGCGCCGCCGTCGTACTCGCAATGCTCCTCGTCCCATTCACCGTGGTCCTGCGCGAGGAGGCCGCACTGTTCAAGAACACGCTGGAAGCGCAGTCCGTGGTGCCCGTGCCCACCAAACCGCGGACGCCGGTACAAGAGCCAGCGTCCGTTGCGGAGAGGCCAGCGGCCACACTGATGTCGAGGGTGGTGCGTGCTCTGAGGCCGCCACCGCTTGGCGACGACTACACGATCCTTCAGGCGCTGGTGAGCGTGGACATGCTGCTGCTGCTCACGGCGACGGTGTTCGGCATAGGCGGCACACTCACGGCCATCGACAACATGGGCCAGATCGGCGAGTCGCTGGGCTACCCGCAGCGCAGCATCGCCACCTTCGTCTCCCTCATCAGCATCTGGAACTACCTCGGCCGGGTCGCCTCCGGCTTCGCGTCGGAGGCGCTCCTCGCGCGGTACCGCCTCCCGCGCCCGCTCGTCCTCGCCGTCGTCCTGCTCCTCACCGTTCCGGGGCACCTCCTCATATCGTTCGGCGTGCCAGGCTCCCTGTACGTGGCGTCGGTGATCATCGGGTTCTGCTTCGGCGCGGCGCAGCCGCTGATCCTGGCGAGCGTGTCGGAGCTGTTCGGCCTCAGGTACTACTCCACGCTCTACAACCTGTGCGGCACGGCGAGCCCCGTGGGGTCGTACGTCCTCAACGTGCGCGTCGCCGGGCGCATGTACGACCGCGAGGCCGCGCGGCAGGGTGGCGGACACGCCGTGGCCTCGGCGGCCGGGAAGAGGCTCGTGACCTGCATCGGCGTCCGGTGCTACAAGGAGTCGTTCTTGGTCATAACGGCAGTGACTGTGGCCGCCGCGGCGGTGACGCTGGTGCTGGCGTGGAGGACTCGGGGATTCTACGCGGGGGACGTGTACGCGCGGTTTAAGGAGGAGGAGGAGGAGGAGGCGGTGGTGGCTGGGCAAAGCAGAAATGGCGTCGCCGCGTCGGAGATGTCCAGTTAGAAGTGAAAGGGAGTTGCGCTGAACATGGACCTAAGGTCTAACACAACACACGCGATTACAGTGGTGAGGTGGACGAACATAATGTTAGAAAATTATTTTACATGATTAATTCATACACTCCATGCCCTACCCTTATAAGCTCCTTCGAGAGACTGAGCCGGCATATCATCTTGTAATTTATAAAGTCATCGTAGATGCCTCGTCGTCGACGGGAACGTCTCCTCTCCTCCTAGTAAAAGTGTATTGCCGAAAATCCTGAAATAAATTTAGGAATAATGCGAGCACCATGACTTGAACCCTGGTGAGCCGGGGATACCACTGTTCCTAAAATATACTAAATCATGATAAAAGCAACCACTAGCATGCTTATGTCCAACATATTGAAAACACTAAATAGCATGAACAACAACATCAATTGCCTAACCCTAAGCGACACGAGCGACGTCCACCTCCGTGCCGCCTCGGGCACCCCACCTCTGGTTTCTCCTCCTGTTGCCGCTAGCAGCCACCTCCTAGCGAAGCTCGTGTTGTGGGGGTGGTGGCGGGGTCTCCCTCCTTCGAACGAGTGTCCTTGCAACTCCCAACCCAACGTTGTGGTGCCCGTGCGGTTGGCGGCGAGGGGCGGCGTGACCCCTGGTCCAGCGGGCGTCGGCCTCGCGCGATGGCGCGCGTCCCCTTGCATCGCAGATCCGCGGTAGTGGCGTCCCGGTGTCTCCTCTGGCCGTGTCCTACGACGGATCCCGTGGCGGCCTTCTCCAGCCTCGTGGCGGCTCCGCCGGCTACGTCCTCCTCTTCCTTGCCGTCGTCTCCGGCCTGCCGGTGCAGCGCCCCCCCTCCCCCGTGTGCCACCTACTCGAGCCCCTCCATACCTGCAACTGCTTCGGCGAACCTATCGACTGCTCGTCCCAGTGGCCCGGTCCAGCAATGCTTCTCTCCTCTCGGCTGGTTGTGGTGCTACTGGAGGCGGCGAATCTGGGCCTCCTCTTCTCAAATTTGGACTGTCGCGGTTGGTGGAGGATGGATGCATGCGGCAAGGTTTCATTGGTGGTGATGGTTGTAGCTGGTGGTGCATCCGACAACTCCCATGTCACCTTCTTTTCTAGTGATCGGTACACTCTCCTTCCTACAGCGGAGATTCCGTCCAGCGATGTGGTTATCTCCGATTCCTGATCCAACGACATTCGGGTTTGTTCGGTCAAAGGCCGAAGTGAAATCCCTGCTCGGCTTGCCGATGTTAGCAGTGACGACAACGGGTGTCGTCCCCTTCTTGAAGGCGTCACTATTGAAAATATGAGCAATTTACCATATGATTTAATTAATGAAAAATAGTAGATAACTCATGACTACAATAAAATGATAAGACAAGTCATGCAATCTAACAGAGAATATGTAAATAGAATTTGAATAGAACATATGTAGTGCAACCGCTTGAACAAGAAACTCTAGCATGATCTCGAACAGAAGAGACACGGACACATACTGAGCAACGGAGAAAGCATTGGCGTTGGGGTTTGTGTTGTTGCCCATGTTGTCGAAGAGACTGTTGACGTCGGGGAAGAAGTCGTCGTTGGGGAAGTGATCATCAACGTTAGTGATGGCGTTGATTGCTTGTATCTGCGTTGGTATTTTCCCGAAGATGAGAGGATGATGCAGCACAACAACGATAAGTATTTCTCTCAGTTATGAAAGCATAACTAAGGTTATCAATCCAGTA
This sequence comes from Triticum dicoccoides, assembly GCF_002162155.2. Classification (NCBI taxonomy): domain Eukaryota; kingdom Viridiplantae; phylum Streptophyta; class Magnoliopsida; order Poales; family Poaceae; genus Triticum; species Triticum dicoccoides. The sequence continues at coordinate 156,207,549 of NC_041381.1, forward strand.
GGAGAACTAAGCAACACTATGTAAACAGTACCTGCACACATAGAACAAATAATTGCAACCCAACTCGTAAGAGGGTTGTCAATCTCTCCTCTGTATTGAGATATATTAAATTGTATGAAATTTGATAAATAGATCTGACAAAAACAACAAAATAAAATAATAATAAGTGCAGCAATGTATTTTTGGGTGTTTAGAATAATAGTTCTGAAAACAATCTGATAAGAAATAGACTCAGGGGCCGTAGATTTCACTAGTGGCTTCTCTCGAGACAGTAGCATACGATGGGTAAATAAATTACTGTTGGGCAATTGATAGAAGAGCACATAATTATGATGATGTCCAAGACAATGATCATGTATATAAGCATCACGTCCAAGATTAGTAGACCGACTCCTGCATGCATCTACTACTATTACTCCACACATCGATCGCTATCTAGTGTATTAAGTTAATGGAGAAACGGAGTAATACAATAAGAACGATGACATGATGTAGACAAGATCTATTCATGTAGAAATAGACCCCCTAAAGGAAATATGCCCTAGAGGTAATAATAAAGTTATTATTTATTTCCTTAATTCAGGATAAATGTTTATTATTCATGCTAGATGTCAGGACCCCGACTCAATGTCACATCGATCTAGCCTGTAACACCTCATATCACTTTGCGGCCTCACGCACGGTATTCCCACGGGTGTCGCCTTACCTTTGCCCGGAACCGTTTGCGCCTTTTGGCTCACGTATATGATGATGTTGCTAGCATCCATATGATAAGGAGCCCGGGCTGATATGACTAGTCGTAAACCCAAAGTGGCACAAACTTACAGGGACAGGCATCCATGACCCAGCATCGAACGTGTCGGTCATCAGCAAGTGGGTCCGGGCTGTAGCACTGGGCTAGCAGGACTCCGGTAAACCGGGCTGTAGCGGGCTAACAGGGCTCCGGTACTCAATGCGTGACATTTCCCCGAAGGGACAGACACAGGAACGAAGAAGGACACATGCCGGCCAGCCTAAGTGTTCCGGAGCAGTAGCAAGCTACCATGGCTCAATGGAAACACTAGGAGACATTTCCCGGTAAGAGAGGCTACTAAAGATAAACAACTAGATAGTCAGATCCCACACATACCAAGCATTTCAATCATACACACAATATGCTCGATATGTGCAAATACAACAAGGCATCACAACATGACTCTACGACACAAGTACTTTATTTAAAGGCTCAGAGAGCCATACATAACATACATACAAGTACGGGTCACACGACCCACATTCAAGTCATACAGTCATACAAACCAGCAGCGGAAGTAATTTGTCTGAGTACAGACAGCTAGTAAAATAAAAGAGGCTTGGAAAGCCTAGCTATACTACATGGTCCTTCACGTGCTCAGGATCACCACCTGGGCCTTAGTCTACTCGTCGATGTCAACGTCTACGAAGAACCCATCAGAAGGGGTTGCAGCGTCTTCTGTAAAATGTAAATTATAGCAACATGAGTACAAAGGTAACCAGCAAGACTTACGTCAGATCCTACATACATGCACATTATCAAGAAGGGTTGGTGGAGTTATTGCAGCAAGCCAGCTTTGACTCTTGGCTAAACTATCCTACGAGACTCCAACTTGAAATGGTTTTGCGCACACGAGTCCACTACTCACCACTTCAATACACAACCGAGAATCCACCTCCGTCTTCCTACGGAGGGCCATCCTCGGCACTCACGCTTATCTTGAAGCTTTTAGTAGTTTCCAGTTTACTTGTCTATGAACTGTATAGGCAACCAAGTAGTCCTTCACCGCGGACGCGGCTATTCGAATAGATTAGGTTAACCCTGCAGGGGTGTACTTCTTCATACACGCTCTCACCACTTATCGTCGTTTACACGACATGTACTCGGCAACCTTCAAGCGGAAGCCCAACGTGGGTGTCGGCCACGACCTACCTAATCACCTAAGTCTCCAATCCAGGTTTATCGCCTATCCAGGTTCCATCCGCAGGGAGTCCGGCCGAGGTTTCCCATACGGCCCCGAACGATGTGTACAGGGTTCCGTGACACCTAACGGGTGCCCGGTATTCCCGGCCACGTACCTACCGCATCACAGCCCACCCCTACGGTCAGTGCTGTCCACGGCCTCCAATAGGCTACAAACACCAAAAACTATTTGCAACTCCTGGACAGAGAACTAGGGTGAATAAGAAGCCGAGAGGGTCCACTGGTTTCGGGCCCAATGCATGGTAGTAGCTGATTCTTAAATCACACATACAGATCTCAGTGCTTAAGGTCGGCTTCAATGAAACAACCCACCATGTACTCCTACATGGCCTCTCATCGATACCTTTACCAAATCGTGTTCTCCACATCACTCTCAATACCGCCATGATCATTTCACTCTAGCCCATCACCCAGATGAACCAGACCTGACACAACTCTAAGCATAGCAGGCATAGCAAGGTAGGAACAACACATACATATGGCTAAATCAACTCCTACACATGCTAGTGGGTTTCATCTAGTTACTGTGGCAATGACAGGTCATGCAGAGGAAATGGGTTCAACTACCGTAGCACACAGCAGTTTGAAACGCGTTGTCTTAATGCAGTAAAAGAGAGCAGAAGCGAGAACATGGGATTGTATCGATATGATCAACTGGTTGGTTGCTTGCCTGATGGATCGATGCACGGATACGGTTCTTCGCTAGGGTAATCACGGTACTCCTCGGAGGCAGAACCTGCCGCAAAGAACACTGATACACAACCATCACCAAACAATGTGCGACAATATGATGCATGCATGAAACATGACAATATGAGTGTGTTGGGCTAATGCAACTAAGACCAGATGGGTTTGAGCCAATTTGAACCAAAGATTCAAATTCCAAACACATTTGTGATCTTAAATAGTGCTTTATCATGTTTTGCACTAAACAGCAAGTTAACTTGTTTAAACATGCATGAAAACAGTACAGATGGATAGATTGGATTTTTCTGATCATTTTTCATATATAACTTGTTTGATTTGGAGTTACAGATTAAAAGTTATGAATTTTTGAAGTTTGAACTATATTCTGGAATTTCCTATATTAGAATAAATCCAGAAATTAATTTATTGCGTCAGCCATGCGTCAGACTGACGTCAGGGTCAACGGAGACGTCCAGGTCAAACCTGACTGTGGGTCCAGGGTGTCAGGGTAATTAGTTTAGCTAAAGTTTAATTAAAACTAAACCTATTTAGTTAACAGGGCTGGGCCCCACCTATCATTGACTCATCAGAGTCAACCAGGGCCCAACGTGGTCGAAGTCAACATCGGCTGCACCGGCGTCTAGCCGCTGGCGAGCCCGACGCGGCGGCGGAAGTGAGTTTGGCCGTTTCGGCAACCAAACGAGCCGCGGAGGGTGGCTATGGATAGCTGGGAACATGCCGCAGCTTCTGGTGGAGTCTGTTGGGGTCGGGGAGGCCGGAATCGGCGCCGGCGACGACCTAGGCGGCCGCCGGGGTTCGGCCGAAGGCAAACTTGAGGCTAGAGGGGTCGGTGAGGTGCGGGGAGTAGTTGGTTAGGTGCTACGTGACGTGGTGAGCACGATGGACACCAAGTGGTGGCCGAAGGATGGCCGGGAGCACGTCGGCGACGAGATCCACGACGGTGCGTGCGGGTGATCTTCGTGCGGTGGCTACATGGCTCGGGGGCAAGAGAGGAAGAGTAGGAGAGGTAGCTAGGCTCACAGAGCACCCGTAGAGGCCACCGGCGAGGTCGGGGACGAGCTGATGCGGCGACGGCGTTGAAAGGGATATCCGGCGACGGCGGTTCGGTCGAGGTCGGTGCGGTGGACTCGGGCCTTGCGAGCGCTCGGGGCTCGGCTTGCTCGAAGGAGAGGAGGGTGGCGGAGCTCCTGGACACGGTGGCACGGCGTGGGGTTGACGGAGAGCGTGGCTACGGCGAGGGGGTGGCGGCGATGGCGTCGGCCATGGCGTGGGAGAGCGAGGGAGAGGAGTTGGGGGAGAATGGAGGTGTCCTGGGGGTTCACGGCTCGACGTGGAGTTCATCCAAGCCAGCAACGAGGCGAGGAGGTGAAGCAGGGCGACGGCCAGCTGCGTGGCGCACGCTGCGGCCGCCGTCGGGCACCTGCCTGCCTGCCTGGCCGGCAAGCAGCTCGCTGGCGCGGCGCTGGGCTGGGCCGGCAGGTGGGCCGAGTTGCAGGCGCCAGGTAAGTTTCCTTTCTGTTTTTTTTCCTTTTTCTATTTTTTTGCAACTTTGTGGAGTTTTTAAAAAATACTTAGATCGCTCCAAAAATCACCAAACTGCTCCTGGTCCATAGTTGGATTATTTCCAGCATGAAACATTTCTGTTTGGGAATATTTGGGCATTTGCAATATTTTATATAATTTGAACTGCTCAAATTCAAATACTTATGAATTAATTCAAAGACCTTAGGATGACCTAGAAAATGGTGCACCAATTTTGGCAGAGGCTCTGAACCAAAGCAAAGGTGATGAGCATTTTTAAGGGCATTTCAGGTTCATTGAAATAATTTTTAGTAAACCCTAGTTGGATTAAAAGGGGTTCTGGGGGTTTCTGTCCTTCCCCATTTCAAATTCAAATGATATTTAAACATGATGCACACACTAATGCAGGGACTAGCTAGGGTGTGACAACTCACCCCCACTCAAAAGAATCTCGTCCCGAGATTCGGGTTCCTCCGGGAAGAAGGCGGGATACTCGAGTCGAAGATGATCCTCCCTTTCCCAAGTTGCTTCATTCTCAGAATGGTGCGACCATTGAACCTTGAGAAACTTGATATTATGACGTCGAGTGGTACGCTCAGCTTGATCGAGGATACGAACGGGGTACTCTCGATACGTGAGATTATCTTGGAGATCAAGCGTTTCGTGGTCCACTCCACGGATAGGATCCGAGAAGCAACGCCTGAGTTGGGAAACGTGGAAGACATCGTGGACTCTGGAGAGATGCGGAGGTAGTTCCAATTGGTAGGCAACTTCTCCTCGTTTTGCGAGAATGCGAAAGGGTCCAATGTAATGAGGAGCCAATTTGCCCTTGATACCGAAGCGATGGGTTCCCTTCAGAGGAGTAACCCGAAGGTAAGCCTTCTCGTCAACCTCAAAAGTCATAGCCTTATGTTTTCGGTCATATTGACTCTTTTGACGAGATTGGGCTGTTTTCAACTTTTCACGAACGATGCGAACTTGCTCTTCTGCTTCCTGAATCATATCCGGGCCAAAGAATTGTCTTTCCCCGGTTTCTGACCAGTTAAGAGGCGTTCGACACCTTCGTCCATAGAGAACTTCAAAAGGGGCTTTGCCCAAGCTGGATTGATAACTGTTGTTATAAGCAAATTCGGCAAATGGAAGGCATTTCTCCCACTCCATTCCGAATGAGATAACAGAAGCTCGAAGCATGTCTTCTAGAATCTGGTTGACGCGTTCCACTTGATCACTCGATTGAGGGTGGAAAGCGGTACTAAAAGAAAGGCGGGTTCCCATAGCATTTTGGAAACTTTCCCAAAATCGAGAGGTGAAAAGACTTCCTCGATCCGAGTTAATTTCCAAAGGAACACCATGGAGAGACACTATTCGGGAGATGTATAAGTCTGCTAACTGACTAGCAGTTATACTCTCACGAACAGGTAAGAAATGGGCCACTTTGGAAAGACGATCGACAACGACGAAGATAGCATTATTCCCTCTCTTGGTCCTGGGAAAACCGGTAATGAAGTCCATACCAATTTTATCCCATTTCCATTCAGGAATAGCTAGGGGTTGAAGGGTGCCAGCAGGCCGTTGATGCTCTGCTTTTACACGACGGCAGACGTCGCAATTAGCAATATACTGAGCAATTTCTCTCTTCATCCTAGTCCACCAGAACCTCTGGCGTAGGTCCTGATACATCTTAGTGCTACCGGGATGAATAGTGAGAGGAGATTCATGAGCTTCCTTAAGGATCAATCGCCTCAGGTTTCGCACCTTGGGGACCACTAGCCGATTCCCGAAGTATATGACTCCTTGATCATCGATGGAGAAACAATTCGCAACTCCTTTCTTGATGTTTCTCTTGATGCGGGAAATTCCCGGATCTACTTTCTGTGCTTTGATGATCTGATCCGTAAGGGTAGGTTTTGCCACCAAGGTGGAAAGAAATCCTTGAGGAACAATGTGAAGGTTAAGCTTCCGAAATTCCTCATGGAGAAGCGGTTGACTTTGTTGTAACATCAGGTTGTTACAATAAGATTTACGACTTAGCGCATCAGCCATGACGTTGGCTTTCCCTGGGGTGTAAGTTATTCCTAAGTCGAAATCTGTGATCAACTCGACCCAACGTCTTTGCCTGAGATTTAAATCCGGTTGGGTGAATATATACTTTAGACTTTGGTGATCAGTGTAGATTTCGCAACGATTACCGAGAAGGTAATGTCGCCATGTTTTGAGTGCATGGACTACAGCTGCAAGCTCTAGATCATGAGTGGGGTAGTTTTCCTTATGTGGGTGTAATTGCCGTGAAGCATAAGCAATTACGTGTCGATCTTGCATGAGAATACAGCCTAGTCCTTGTCGCGAGGCGTCGCAGTAGATAACAAAGTCCTTAGAGAAATCTGGCGGTACCAATACGGGAGCAGAGGTTAAACGCCTTTTCAGTTCCTGAAAACTATGCTCACATTGTGGAGACCACTCGAACTTTTATCTTTCTTGAGAAGTTCCGTGAGGGGTTTGGCTACTTTGGAGAAATTTTCAACAAAGCGGCGACAATAGCTGGCTAGACCAAGGAAACTCCTAACTTGTTTAACGGTCTCAGGTGGAGTCCAATCGAGAACGGCCTTGACTCTCTCCGGATTGACAACAATGCCCTTACCAGAAATTACGTGGCCTAGGTAGGTCACTTCTGGCAACCAAAACTCGCACTTGGAGAACTTGGCATAAAGACGATGCTCTCTGAGTTTTTCTAACACAAGTCTAAGATGTTCGGCATGCTCTTTCTCGTTCTTCGAGTAAATAAGAATATCATCGAGGTAAACCACGACGAACTTATCTAAGTACTCCATGAAGATCGAGTTCATCAAGCGGGAGAATGTGGCTGGGGCGTTGGTTAGGCCAAAGGACATGACGGTGTACTCGTACTGGCCATAACGAGTGACAAAGGCCGTTTTCGGAATGTCCCCGTTTCTGATTTTGATTTGATGGTATCCTAACCTCAAATCCATCTTGGAGAAGACCGAGGATCGAGCGAGCTGATCATACAGGTCGTTGATCCTGGGGAGCGGATACTTTTTCTTTATCGTGACCAAATTAACGGGACGATAATCTACAACCATCCGGTCCGTACCATCCTTCTTCTTAACGAAGAGGACGGGGCAAGCCCAAGGAGAAGAACTGGGACGGATGAAACCCTTTTGCAAGGACTCATCAAGTTGTTTCTTAAGCTCGGCTAGTTCTAAGGGTGCCATCTTGTAAGGTCTCCTGGAGATTGGAGCTATTCCTGGGATAAGATCTATGACGAATTCGACATCTCTGTCAGGTGGAACACCTGGCAATTCCTCTGGGAAGACATCCGGAAAATCACGGACTACCGGAATGTCCTCAAGGTCTGGCAAAGGGCTGGCGTTAAGAGAATATAACTGTCGCTTGGCTATTCGGGTCAAGACATTGACTATCTTCCCCGAAGGATGGGTGAGTTGAACAGTCCTAGAAAAGCAATCAATTTTGGCATGATGGGCTGACATCCAATCCATACCCAAGATGATATTAATATCCGAAGATTTGAGAGCTATCAAAGATGCGAGAAAAACAAGTCTGTCGACTTGAATTTCATTTCCATGGCTTACTCTAGAGGTTTGCCATCTAGAACCAGGAGTAGAAATTTCCATAGTGGATGGCATGTCACAGAATGCGGTGTTATGCAAACGAGCATAATTTTCGGATATGAAAGAATGAGATGCTCCTGTATCGAAAAGAACAGATGCCGGGTGGCAATTAACAAGGAGCGTACCGAGAACGACGTTGGGATCCTCTTGAGCTTCCTCAGCAGAGATACAATTGACATGGCCACGTGTAGTGGTGGCCGGCTTGGCGTGGAACACTTTCCCTGTCGGCTTGCCGCGGCCAACAGTTTTTGCTGTCTGGTTGGGGTTGGTTTGGGTACACTCGCGCATATAGTGGCCTGATTCCCCACACTTGAAACAAGTCACGGAGCTGGTGCGTGGGGGAGCATTGTTGGTTGGATCACCATAGGGCTTGGCTGGTGCATATGACTGAGCTGGGCGAGGTGCCTGGAAGGATGGCCTCGGTGTGAACCTGGGTGGCAGGGCAGTATTAGGCACCCACACGCGGCGCTTCTGAGGACCAGCACCGGATGAGGAACCCAAGTCACGGCCATGCTTGCGTGTTGCTTCATAATCAGTCTGACCAGTCTCAGCATTGATGGCCTTGTTAACAAGCTTCTGATAAGATGTGCACTCATGCAGACGGAGGTCGCGGCGAAGCTCAGGACTAAGTCCCTTACGGAACCTTGCTTGCTTCTTGGCATCAGTAGAAACTTCCTCCGTCGCATAACGGGCAAGGTTACCAAACTCCCTGCTGTAAGCGTCAATAGAGAGTCGACCTTGAGTGAAACTGCAAAATTCCTCACGTTTACGGTCCATGAGACCCTCCGGAATGTGGTGTTCACGGAAAGCCTCGCTGAATTCAGCCCAAGTAGTGACATGGTCCGCTGGGCGCATAGCTCCATAATTCTCCCACCAGAGACTGGCGGGGCCTTCAAGATGATATGCAGCAAAGGTGACCTTGTCAGCCTCAGCTACTAGCGCAGAACGCAGTTTGTGAGAAATATTGCGAAGCCAGTCATCAGCGTCGAGAGGCTCGACGGAGTGGTGGAACGTGGGTGGATGTAACTTGATGAAATCACTGAGTGACACCAAGTTAGTCCTCTGATGGTGCGCTGTGTTCTGTTCAATACGCTCCAACAAACGGTTGGTCTCCCGCTTGTTTCTCTTAGCCTCTAGCATAACTTCTGCCAGAGAGGGAGGGTGAGGCAGATTTGTATCCCCAACTCTGCTGCCTTCGTCCTGCTCTGGGGAAGCAGGGTTGTTGCGGGTGTTGACCATCCTAGGAAAACAAGACAATGGTTTAGTCCAACATGACAAGATTGCGACATAGAATGTAGAATGTAATGGACAACTCGGAATGCACGATGATCTTCCGTATGACATGGTAGATACAGAAACTACTTCTTTTATTCCATCGTCATACACACCATACAAGGTTTAGTACAAGACCAACAAGTACTACTACGGTGAGAGGAGGATTACATCTCATCAGAGGCATCCCAAGCTCCTATACATTATTTTTCCTACACCCCCGGGATTACTACATGCTAAGTCATATTCCACATGTCACACAGGACGGTGGAAATACAACTATTACAATACCTAGTGGAACTACTACTATCTCAGTCATCTCCGTAGTAGTTCTCATAGAAATCTCCTCCATAGCCTGGAAGTTCAACGTGAGCATCCGAAAACAAACGGTCCTGAGGAGCCTGTGGACCAAAAGGGCTATGGTGAGGTCTTGGACCAACAAACGGTGGCCTGCGAGGACCACGAGGTGGGGTGATGCCTCCCACATCACGCCAATCCATCATGTCCGGCAGAGCAGACCTAACAGGATACAGGTCTCTCATATCCATGCATCCAGCTTGCACAGCCGGTGCAAACCGAGTCAAGGTGGCCCAATGATCAGCGCGGGTGTTGAAAAGCTCCATTCTCAAGGCCCGATTCTCTCGGTCCTTGTCCTCGAGCAACTCAGCAGTGGTGCGAGTTAGTGAGTCCTCCTGACTGGGGTCAACATAGATAGCCCGGAGATAACCGTGCGCTCCAGGAAGTGAAGCCGGCATATACCGAAAGTCGGTGTTGCGAAGCAGGCCAGACCTGACTCGCATGATGGTCATCATAGAATAAGCCGCATCTTGCACAGCCATCTCAATAGTAACACCGAGCCCATAGGAACAGTGAAGAGCCTCGGTAGAACCAGGATAAGAGGGAAATATCCGGACGGTGCAAAGATACTGGCTTTGGTTAAAATCTCGAAACTGCTCTTCGACCGTGTATTCGGGATACCAACAGTAACCCGTCTCGATCATCACTCGGACTAACATAGACGTATGACCGGTCACACCAATGCATCGGGTCAGGCGAACCACTTGATTTTGGTCGCGAGTGGCCATCTGAAAGCACAACCATAATGCAAAGGCATTAGAATTTCTAGCAAAATTTCGACAGCATGACGGCTGTAAATGCTCAAGAAGGGTTTGAGACATTTATCAAAAAAATTGCATAGACACTCAACAATATCATATCAAGGTTCTGGGTTCAACTTATCAGCATAACAAGGTAGTAGAACTGAACTAGGCTTGTAGTCATCAAACCTATAAGGTACTACTGATTCGTAACACGTGAACCTGATAGAGAGAGAAGATCCTAATCCTTAATCCCCGGTAGAAGAATGGACTGACTCAGATCAGAATGCCATGAGATAAAGAAGTAAAAGAGCCTTACGTACCATCCCACAATCAATTCCCATACATATAACTAAAGCATTTCTAGAATCAACATCGACCAGTTTGGCTTGGAGAACCTACAGGCAGTCCGGCTCTGATGCCAACGCTGTCAGGACCCCGACTCAATGTCACATCGATCTAGCCTGTAACACCTCATATCACTTTGCGGCCTCACGCACGGTATTCCCACGGGTGTCGCCTTACCTTTGCCCGGGACCGTTTGCGCCTTTTGGCTCACGTATATGATGATGTCGCTAGCATCCATATGATAAGGAGCCCGGGCTGACATGACTAGTCGTAAACCCAAAGTGGCACAGACTTACAGGGACAAGCATCCATGACCCAGCATCGAACGTGTCGGTCATCAGCAAGTGGGTCCGGGCTGTAGCACTGGGCTAGCAGGACTCCGGTAAACCGGGCTGTAGCGGGCTAACAGGGCTCCGGTACTCAATGCGTGACATTTCCCCGAAGGGACAGACACAGGAACGAAGAAGGACACATGCCGGCCAGCCTAAGTGTTCCGGAGCAGTAGCAAGCTACCATGGCTCAATGGAAACACTAGGAGACATTTCCCGGTAAGAGAGGCTACTAAAGATAAACAACTAGATAGTCAGATCCCACACATACCAAGCATTTCAATCATACACACAATATGCTCGATATGTGCAAATACAACAAGGCATCACAACATGACTCTACGACACAAGTACTTTATTTAAAGGCTCAGAGAGCCATACATAACATACATACAAGTACGGGTCACACGACCCACATTCAAGTCATACAGTCATACAGACCAGCAGCGGAAGTAATTTGTCTGAGTACAGACACCTAGTAAAATAAAAGAGGCTTGGAAAGCCTAGCTATACTACATGGTCCTTCACGTGCTCAGGATCACCACCTGGGCCTTAGTCTACTCGTCGATGTAAACGTCTACGAAGAACCCATCAGAAGGGGTTGCACCGTCTTCTGTAAAATGTAAATTATAGCAACATGAGTACAAAGGTACCCAGCAAGACTTACGTCAGATCCTACATACATGCACATTATCAAGAAGGGTTGGTGGAGTTATTGCAGCAAGCCAGCTTTGACTCTTGGCTAAACTATCCTACGAGACTCCAACTTGAAATGGTTTTGCGCACACGAGTCCACTACTCACCACTTCAATACACAACCGAGAATCCACCTCCGTCTTCCTACGGAGGGCCATCCTCGGCACTCACGCTTATCTTGAAGCTTTTAGTAGTTTCCAGTTTACTTGTCTATGAACTGTATAGGCAACCAAGTAGTCCTTCACCGCGGACGCGGCTATTCGAATAGATTAGGTTAACCCTGCAGGGGTGTACTTCTTCATACACGCTCTCACCACTTACCGTCGTTTACACGACATGTACTCGGCAACCTTCAAGCGGAAGCCCAACGTGGGTGTCGGCCACGACCTACCTAATCACCTAAGTCTCCAATCCAGGTTTATCGCCTATCCAGGTTCCATCCGCAGGGAGTCCGGCCGAGGTTTCCCATACGGCCCCGAACGATGTGTACAGGGTTCCGTGACACCTAACGGGTGCCCGGTATTCCTGGCCACGTACCTACCGCATCACAGCCCACCCCTACGGTCAGTGCTGTCCACGGCCTCCAATAGGCTACAAACACCAAAAACTATTTGCAACTCCTGGACAGAGAACTAGGGTGAATAAGAAGCCGAGAGGGTCCACTGGTTTCGGGCCCAATGCATGGTAGTAGCTGATTCTTAAATCACACATACAGATCTCAGTGCTTAAGGTCGGCTTCAATGAAACAACCCACCATGTACTCCTACATGGCCTCTCATCGATACCTTTACCAAATCGTGTTCTCCACATCACTCTCAATACCGCCATGATCATTTCACTCTAGCCCATCACCCAGATGAACCAGACCTGACACGACTCTAAGCATAGCAGGCATAGCAAGGTAGGAACAACACATACATATGGCTAAATCAACTCCTACACATGCTAGTGGGTTTCATCTAGTTACTGTGGCAATGACAGGTCATGCAGAGGAAATGGGTTCAACTACCGTAGCACACAGCAGTTTGAAACGCGTTGTCTTAATGCAGTAAAAGAGAGCAGAAGCGAGAACATGGGATTGTATCGATATGATCAACTGGTTGGTTGCTTGCCTGATGGATCGATGCACGGATACGGTTCTTCGCTAGGGTAATCACGGTACTCCTCGGAGGCAGAACCTGTCGCAAAGAACACCGATACACAACCATCACCAAACAATGTGCGACAATATGATGCATGCATGAAACATGACAATATGAGTGTGTTGGGCTAATGCAACTAAGACCAGATGGGTTTGAGCCAATTTGAACCAAAGATTCAAATTCCAAACACATTTGTGATGTTAAATAGTGCTTTATCATGTTTTGCACTAAACAGCAAGTTAACTTATTTAAACATGCATGAAAACAGTACAGATGGATAGATTGGATTTTTCTGATCATTTTTCATATATAACTTGTTTGATTTGGAGTTACAGATTAAAAGTTATGAATTTTTGAAGTTTGAACTATATTCTGGAATTTCCTATATTAGAATAAATCCAGAAATTAATTTATTGCGTCAGCCATGCGTCAGAATGACGTCAGGGTCAACGGAGACGTCCAGGTCAAACCTGACTGTGGGTCCAGGGTGTCAGGGTAATTAGTTTAGCTAAAGTTTAATTAAAACTAAACCTATTTAGTTAACAGGGCTGGGCCCCACCTGTCATTGACTCATCAGAGTCAACCAGGGCCCAACGTGGTTGAAGTCAACATCGGCTGCACCGCCGTCTAGCCGCCGGCGAGCCCGACGCGGCGGTGGAAGTGAGTTTGGCCGTTTCGGCAACCAAACGAGCCGCGGAGGGTGGCTATGGATAGCTGGGAACATGCCGCAGCTTCTGGTGGAGTCGGTTGGGGTCGGGGCGGCCGGAATCGGCGCCGGCGACGACCTAGGCGGCCGCCGGAGTTCGGCCGAAGGCGAACTTGAGGCTAGAGGGGTCGGTGAGGTGCGGGGAGTAGTTGGTTAGGTGCTACGTGACGTGGTGAGCACGATGGACACCAAGTGGTTGCCGGAGGATGGCCGGGAGCACGTCGGCGACGAGATCCACGGCGGTGCGTGCGGGTGATCTTCGTGCGGTGGCTACACGACTCGGGGGCGAGAGAGGAAGAGTAGGAGAGGTAGCTAGGCTCACAAAGCACCCGTAGAGGCCACCGGCGAGGTCGGGGACGAGCTGATGCGGCGACGGTGTTGAAAGGGATCTCCGGCGACGGCGGTTCGGTCGAGGTCGGTGCGGTGGACTCGGGCCTTGCGAGCGCTCGGGGCTCGGCTTGCTCGAAGGAGAGGAGGGTGGCAGAGCTCCTGGACACGGTGGCGCGGCGTGGGGTTGACGGAGAGCGTGGCTACGGCGAGGGGGTGGCGGCGATGGCGTCGGCCATGGCGTGGGAGAGCGAGGGAGAGGACTTGGGGGAGAATGGAGGTGTCCTGGGGGTTCACGGCTCAACGTGTAGTTCATCCAAGCCAGCAACGAGGCGAGGAGGTGAAGCAGGGCAACGGCCAACTGCGTGGCGCACGCTGCGGCCGCCGTCGGGCACCTGCCTGCCTGCCTGGCTGGCAAGCAGCTCGCTGGCGCGGCGCTGGGCTGGGCCGGCAGGTGGGCCGAGTTGCAGGCGCCAGGTAAGTTTCCTTTCTGTTTTTTTCCTTTTTCTATTTTTCTGCAACTTTGTGGAGTTTTTAAAAAATACTTAGATGGCTCCAAAAATCACCAAACTGCTCCTGGTCCATAGTTGGATTATTTCCAGCATGAAACATTTCTGTTTGGGAATATTTGGGCATTTGCAATATTTTATATAATTTGAACTGCTCAAATTCAAATACTTATGAATTAATTCAAAGACCTTAGGATGACCTAGAAAATGGTGCACCACTTTTGGCAGAGGCTCTGAACCAAAGCAAAGGTGATGAGCATTTTTAAGGGCATTTCAGGTTCATTGAAATAATTTTTAGTAAACCCTAGTTGGATTAAAAGGGGTTCTGGGGGTTTCTGTCCTTCCCCATTTCAAATTCAAATGATATTTAAACATGATGCACACACTAATGCAGGGACTAGCTAGGGTGTGACACTAGAATTGTATTAACCGGAAACTTAGTACATGTGTGAATATATATACAAAACATATAGTCCCTAGTATGCCTCTACTTGACTAGCTCGTTAATCAAAGATGGTTATGTTTCCTAACCATAGACATGTGTTGTCATTTGATGAATGGGATCACATCATTAGGAGAATGATGTGATGGACATGACCCATCCGTTAGCTTAGCATTATGATCGTGTCAGTTTCATTGCTACTGCTTTCTTCATGACTTATACAAGTTCCTTAGACTATGAGATTATGCAACTCCCGAATACCGGAGGAACACTTTGTGTGCTACCAAACGTCACAACGTAAATGGGTGATTATAAAGATGCTCTACATGTGTCTCCGAAGGTGTTTGTTGGGTTGGCATAGATCGAGATTAGGATTTGTCACTCCATGTTTCGGAGAGGTATCTCTAGGCCCTCTCAGTAATACTCATCATTATAAGCCTTGCAAGCATTGTGGCTAATGAGTTAGTTACGGGATGAAGTATTACAAAACGAGTAAAGAGACTTGTCGGTAACGAGATTGAACTAGGTATTGAGATACCGATGATCGAATCTCAGGCAAGTAACATATCGATGACAAAGGGAACACCGTATGTTGTTATGCGGTTTGACAGATAAAGATCTTCGTAGAATATGTAGGAACCAATATGAGCATCCAGGTTCCGCTATTGTTATTGACCGGAGACGTGTCTCGGTCATGTCTATATAGTTCTCGAACCCGCATGGTCCGCACGCTTAACGTTTGATGACGATTGGTATTATGAGTTTATGTGATATGATGTACCGAAGATTGTTTGGAGTCCCGGATATGATCACGGACATGACGAGGAGTCTCGAAATGGTTGAGACATAAAGATTGATATATTGGATGACTATATTCAGACACCGGAAGTGTTCAGTAGAAGTTTCGGATAAAACCGGAGTGCAGGAAGGTTACCGGAACCCCCGGGGGAACTAGTGGGCCTCGATGGGCCCTAGTGGAGAGAGAGAGAGGGGCCGGCCAGGGCAGGCCGCGCCCCCTCCCCTTGAGTCCGAATAGGATAAGGAAGGGGGCGGCGCCCCCCTTTCCTTCCCCCTCTCCCTCTCCTTCCTTCCCCCTCTCTCCCTTTAGGTGGAAACCTACTAGGACTTGGAGTCCTAGTAGGATTCCCCTATTGGGGCATGCCCTAGGAGGGCCGGCCAGCCTCCCCCTTGCTCCTTTATATACGGGGGCAGGGGGGCACCCTAGGACACACAAGTTGACAATTGTTTAAGCCGTGTGTGGTGCCCCCCTCCACATATTTCCACCTCGGTCATATCGTCGTTGTGCTTAGGTGAAGCCCTGCGCCGGTAACTTCATCATCACCGTCACCATGCTGTCGTGCTGACGAAACTCTCCCTCAACCTCAGCTGAATCTAGAGTTCGTGGGACGTCACCGATCTGAACGTGTGCAGATCGTGGAGGTGTTGTACCTTCTGTGCTTGGATCGGTCGGATCGTGAAGATGCACGACTACATCAACCGCGTTGTCATAACGCTTCCGCTTTCGGTCTACGAGGGTACGTAGATAACACTCTCCCCTCTCGTTGCTAGGCATCACCTAGATAGATCTTGCGTGATCGTAGGAATTTTTTAAAATTACTACGTCCCCCAACAGTGGTATAAGAGCCAGGTCTATGCGTAGATATTATATGCACGAGTAGAATACAAAGAGTTGTGGGCGATAATAGTCATACTGCTTACCAGCATGTCATACTTTGATTCGGCGGTATTGTTGGATGAAGCGGCTCAGATCGACATTATACGCTTACGCGAGACTGGTTCTACCAACGTGCTTTGCACATAGGTGACTGGTGAGTGTCTGTTTCTCCAACTTTAGTTGAATCAAGTGTGGCTATGCTCGGTCCTTGTTGAAGGTTAAAACAGCACACTTGACAAAAAATCGTTGTGGTTTTGATGCGTAGGTAAAAACGGTTCTTGCTAGAATCCTGTAGCAGCCATGTAAAACTTGCAACAACAAAGTAGAGGACATCTAACTTGTTTTTGCAGGGCTTGCTGTGATGTGATATAATTTGTTGTATGAGATGATCATGTTTTGTAAAAAAGTTATTGGAACCGGCAGGATCCATATGGTTATCGCTTTATTGTATGCAATGCAATCACCATGTAATTGTTTTACTTTATCACTAAGCGGTAGCGATAGTCGTAGTCTCTACTCCTAATGGATCAGTTGGTGAATAGTTCGCCGGTTATTTTTCGCTGGTTAGTTTTCGTCTCACCTCCCACTTTCACCGGGTTTTTTTTCGTCCGTACATTTTTTTCTGGCAAAAGCAAATCCCGAAATGCCTCGTCCAGTGCAGCCCCGAGCCCCCGACCTAGCTCCCAGTCCTCCCTCCCAGCGCTGCCGCTCATCGCGCTGGCCACCACCACCTCCCTCCCTAGACAGCCGCCACCACCCCCTCCTCCAGCAGCCATGTACAGCGGAGCAACGACCACGCGGCTGGCCTAGGTGAGTCCCGGCCTCCCTCTTCCCTTCATCCAAGGCCAGGAGTTCCCCTCCACGACCTGATCTGACGGAGCCACATCCGGCTGGGGGAGCCTCCGTAGAGCCTCCACGTCGGCGGAGCAGCAGCAGCCCGATAGAAGGTGGGTGCCCAATCGCCGTCCAGCATCTCGCCGTTTTCTCGATCTGGTGCATGGTTTAACCTGCACGGAGGGCGGTGGAACCGAGACACGGCAGCTTCACCTCCACAGGCTGCTTTCTTATCGACCTCCTATGAGCGGCGGCGGCGGCCAGGTTAGAGCTTGATATATTCCAAGTTCCAAAAAACAAATCCATTAACTCATATGTTTGTAAATTTTGTAGGGAGTGCATATGGCCTGATGTTCCTTGTGTGTATCATGAGGATTTGGGAGCATCGGCGACAGACAATTAACTACCTAATTGTCGTCTCTCAGCTCTGAACGGTACATCATGTGTGTCAACTTCAGGTATTGTTTCTAATTGACCACGAAATGCCCCGATACATGATGTGTGGCAAAAATACTTTAGGTACTGATTCTAACTGAGTGTGCATCTCTACTGACAGCTTTGTACCAGGGAGTGAGGATATGCAGATTTTCGGATGGAGAGTGGCGACCCAATCTCTTGCTACCAAACATAACACCTACAAAAGAACTATTGTATTGGAAGATGTTTGTGACATTTGTGGGACGGAAAGTGAAGACGAGTATCATGTTGTAGTCTCATGTACTCGCAGTAGGGCGATGAGATGTGCTATGAGGGCTTTCTGGGACCTTCCAAAGGAACATGCCTTTGGTCCAACATGCAATGATTGGTTACAATGTTTGCTTATTGAAAGTGTTAGTTATAGACTAGAGGGGGGGGGTGAATAGGCGATTTTTATCAAAGTCTTCAAAACATGGAAGTTTCGAAGACAAACAATAGAAATGACCTAATTGATATGCAGCAGAAGATAAACTACAACAAGCAAGCCATAGTCAAGTATGCAATAATGTGAACGTACAAAGACTAATAGCAGCTAGGTAGTAAGGATCGGGATGGAAGATAGTATGAAGCCAATCAACGATAGTAGTCAAGCAATGAAGTCAAACAGATAAGACAAATAAGCAATGACTTCATGAAGACAAACTCAAAATAAAGGAGGGAAGGGATAGAACCAGTCACTTGTTGAAGACACAGGATTTGCTGGACCAGTTCCAGTTGCTGTGACAACTGTACGTCTGGTTAGGGAGGCTAAGATTCAACTCAGAAGACCGCGTCTTCACCTTATTCCCCTTGAGCTAAGGACACACAGTCCTCGCCCAATCACTCTGGTAAGTCTTCAAGGTAAACTTTCGAACCTTCACAGACTTTGTTCACCGGCAATCCACAATGACTCTTGGATGCTCAGAACGCGACGCCTAACCGGCTGGAGGATACACAGTCCTCAAGTGTAATAAGTCTTCAGGTCACACAGACAGAAAGACTTCAGTGATGCCTAACACTCTTTGGCTCCGGGTGTTTGGGCTTTGTCCTCGCAAGGATTTCTCTCTCAAGGGCTTCGAGGTGGGTTGCTCTCAAAACGACAAAAGCCGTAAACTAACTCTGAGCAGCCGCCAATTTATGGTGTAGGGGGTGGGCTATTTATAGCCACAAGGCAACCCGGCCTGATATGTCCGAAATGACCCTGGGTCACTAAGGAACTTACATGTGTTCCAACGGTCATATTTCAAACACACACGACAACTTTACTTGGGCTACAAGCAAAGCTGACTCATCCAGCTCTGGATAAGATTTGCACTCATTGTCTTTGCTCGAAGACATAGGATTTGGTTGAGCATCACTTCAGTCACTCTGACTTTGTTCACTTGGACCCCACTTAACAGTACGGTGGTTCCTATGACTCAACAAAAAAGAAAAGGAAACAACGAAACAACTCAGTCTTCGCGCTCCATAGTCTTCACTCAATGTCTTCTCATGTCATAATCTTCAATGTGAATATCTTCACACACCACCATTGTCTTCAATGTCTTCATACATTTTTAGGGGTCATCTCCGGTAGGTAAACCGAATCAATGAGGGACACTTCCTGCGTTATCCTGCAATACTCACAAACGCATTAGTCCCTCAACCAACTTTGTCGTCAATACTCCAAAACCAACTAGGGGTGGCACTAGATGCACTTACAATCTCCCCCTTTTTGGTGATTGATGACAAACTGGTTGAAGTTTTCAACGGGAAAGAAGTATGTGAAATTGTAAAGGATAGCGTATTGTCTTCATAAGTGACAAGGGCTCCCCCTGAAGATGTGCATATAAATAATTTGCTTTTGGAATGCAAATGCACATGGCAGGTTGTATTTGTGGAGATCCTCTTCAACTTATGAAGATAATTCATCATGCACGAAATGATATAACTAAGAGAATGACATACATAATGAAAAATGGACGTCTGCAGAATGATCTAAGTGCGGAAGTTATCATCGTACGTGGAAACGAAAATAAGTAGCAGACGACCATCAAGTTTAAGTGTTACAACTCAAAGAACGAAGTGTATCAAAAGAAAGAGTTGTAAGCACTAGGCAAAAATATAAAGCAACCGCCCTTGTGAACCCGCTTGAAGACTATCAACTCATATGCTTCTCCCCCTTTTGTCAGTAATGACCAAAAAGGTTTGAAGACATAGAGCATCTACTCGTCCTCATGAGGAGTAGGAGAAGCAGTAGGGTTGTCGTTGTTGTTTGGCGGTGCAGACGAACTTGGTGCAGTGTCGATGCGTGCAGAAGTAGGGGGCGGTGAAGTTGCATCGTCTTCATCATCGATCACATTGGCATTTACAGTTCCCGCAGAGGAAGAATAGTCAGAGTCTTCAAGAGACAGAGTTCTATGTAGGACAACATTCCATGGAGGAGTGGAGTCAAACTTGAATCTCTCAGTGAAGCCATCATCTTGAAGATCTGCTTCAGCACTGAGCAGGGTCAAACTCTTCCATGATCGCCGACAAGTTTCGTGAGTGACAAATGCATTCTTGGTGGCAAGGTTTCGAATGCGATTTACATCCACCAAGAGGCTTTGCATCTGACGCTTGAGCCAAAGATGATGCTTATCTTGTTTCTGATGCAGGGCCACAAGAAGTTCTCGGTCATTTAGGACCCGAGAGCGCTTCCGAGGCCTTTGAGCAATTGTGCTCTCAGTAGCATCAGTTGGCGCATGATGAAGTAGACGAGTGTTTCCAGCCATTGGATAGACACGAGTTACAACATGGACTCCTTCCATAGGCTGAGTGAAGCTTTGGTGTTCAGCATTGTGAAGACAAAGAGGCTTCTTGGCAGGCTCATGGTATATGGCTTCAACTGACATATCAACCTCCGGTAGGAAGATCACATGATTGCGAGCAGAGGGCTGATAGTTGATAGCAGAATGTTGCTTGACGAGGGGCATGACCCATGGAGCATAGAATTTCAGTCCGAAAAGGTCAGATCCAGATGCAGCCAGTTGCCTGAGGAAGAAATCTTGTGCATTGAAGTTGATGCCATTGAGGATGTAAAAGACCAATGTCTTCATGGCTCCTTCAAGTTTTGCAGCTGATGAATGTCCTTTGATCGGCCATAGAGTCCGCCTGATGATGTGATATATAGTGCGTGGCAGATACTCAAGGTCATCAACAAAGAACTCCTTTGGTATTCAGCGTCATGTGGCAATGGCTTCATCATGCTCAACATCTGGCTCATGTTCGGTTCTGGCTTGTGGAAGATGCTCTCCAGTGCATTGCAGTGGTTTTGACAACCAGGTTCATACAGCTCTCCGGGAGTGGATAGACCTGTAAGCTCAATGATTTCAAGAGCTTTGGCTTCATGATGAACATTTCCTGTCATCCACTCGAGAACCCATGTCTTTGTATCTCTGTTGTAGCCGCAAATGTGGAGCGTAGCATAGAATTGAAGCAAAAGTTCTTCATTCCAATGTTCTTTGTCTGTCACAAAGCTGAGCAGACCAGCATCACGGAAGCAGTCAAGTGCTTCTTCTAAGCATGGCAGTCCAGCAATGGCTTCAGTGTCGAGGCGCATATGAGGGAAAATGCGCCCTTGATCATACAGAACGCAGGAGTAATAGCTTCATTGCTGATGACTCCAGAAACGATCAGATGATATTCTTGGCCTTGTGTAGGGGTTCTTTGAGCTGTCAAAGAAGGTGTTGTGGCTTTTGAAGCCATTTGCATTGAAGGACCCGACAGATGTGGCAGTACCTGGAAACCTTGGCAGTCTTGGCTTTGGCTTCTGGACCTGAGGCCTATGCTCAATGTGATAGTCAAACTGAGGACCAGAGACATTAGGTGTAGGGACCAGAACGGGCCATCTTACTGTGATTAGCTCGCCATGGTTGTATGCTTGCTCAATTGTATAGGGCCTTGGTGGTGGAACAGGAGCAGTGGCAGCAACACTGGCTTCGGGCTGCACAACAGAAGCTTCAGGAGCATTTTCAGCATTGACTTCTGGTACGGTGCTTGGGACAGGCTCCACATTAGCTTCAGCCATGACTATGTCATTGGCTTCATTGGTGTTGGTAGTGACAGCCTCAAGGTTTTCAACCTCCACTTGATGAGCTGGAGGGTCAGGCACAGACACGTTCACTTCATGAACAGCTTCTTCAGGAATAGGGGGAGTAGGGACACGTTCTTCTTGATGTTCGTCATCAGCTGATGCAGCCGGATTGTCTTCAGCAGCTAGGGCTTCAGACACGGAGACATTCACAGTTGGAGTGGCTTCTGAAAACACTTGACGTGCAACAGGTTGATGGTGCACTTCTCCTTCTGGAACGCTCGGAAGAGGGACTTGAGGCCTTGGTCCTTTGCGAAGCCTTTGTAGGACAGGCGACGCCTTGGGAGATGGAGTAGGCAGGCCCTCATCCTCTTCAACTTGCACGGATGGTGTGGCTTGTTGTTGTTGGGGAGTACTGGGGGAGTCTTGTTGTTGCGGGCGATCAACCCATGAAGCATCGTGAGCAATTGGCGTCAGATGACGACCAATGCTGATGATTTTGTTGTTCGTAAGAACAGGCGATGATACCACATTGTATTCAATTTGAGGAAGAACTTTATCATCTTCAACATTGTCATGGTGACCAATGTCTTCAACAGTGATGGGATCAACTGCTGGAATCTCTTCAGCTTTAGGAGCCTCTGTGAAAGCAGGCTCATGAACAGTCGTTCGTAGTTCTTGGGTTGCAGATGCAGGACAAACCACTAAGATGGGTTCAACAACAAGGGGCTCTGTGGGAGCAGCCCGATTTTTCTTGGTCTTGCGCTTCTTCTTGGAGGGAGCAGCATCAGAGGCTTCTGAGGTTTTCCTTTTTCTGGCTTCAGCCTCTGCAGCCCTTGTCTTCTTCTGTTCTGAAGCAGTTGACGTGACTTTTGGCTTCGAGCCAGTCATGCTTCTTGGGAAGACAATGCAAGGTTCATCTTGCCTTGAAGGTGCAGGTTGGACAGTTGGTAGCTTCTTCTTCTTTGCAGCCATCCTGGGATCGATGCTAGGACGACCAAGAGCCTTGCGCTTCTCAGCCTCATTGTAGGCAAGCACACACTTGTCAGCCAGATTTTTCATGCGCTCACGAGAGCCTCTAGCTTCTTCACGCTTCTTGTGAAACGCCTCTTTGAGCTCGTGAAGCATGATCTTCAAGTTCTTGACATCTTGCACGCTGATCTTGGCCACATGCTTCTTGAACTGAGCCTTTTCATAGTCAATCTTGTGCTTCAGTTCGACGATGCACTGAGAAATAGCTAGCTCAGAAGCAATGGCGCCATTGAAGGCGATGCTGAGGCCAATTGGAAGTTGCAGATCATCAAAGCTGAGATTTGGTGTGTCAAACCATTCATCAATGAAGTTATGGATGACTGCCACATCAAAGAGAGGCAAATTATTGAAGATCTCTGCTTCTTCCTTGCTCTTGATCAGTTGCTCAAGAGCATCATCTGCAAGATCGTCATTGCTGGACAGATCAATGTGCTCTTCATGCAGAATAGCAGCAGGAGTCAATGTCTGATCAGTACTCTTGATGATTTTCTTTTTCTTCTCCGTCTTCTTGGAGATGCGTGAAAGATCTTCAGACTGCACACTGTCTTCAGGAGGTGCAGTGGCCAGTGGCTTCACACGAGAAGCTTTTGGAGGCGCAGCTGATGTTGAAGCCTTAATTTTCTCTGGCTTCTGCGGCCTTGGAGGAGGAGCTGGGGCTTCATCAGAATCAACATCATTATCAGAATAATCCACTTTGGCACCTTGTACCAAGATGTAAGAGATGAGGCCATCAAGGTTTGAAAAGGGGCCGATTCTATTTTCTTCCGCTTCACGTGTGCCATCATCACGGGGAGCAGAGGGACCAGGATTGAAGTCTAATCCCCATGACTTCTTGTTTTCCTTTGCCGATGCCTTTGCATACTGGAAGTTGCGCTTGAAGAGATTATCGTCACGACACCAGAGCAATGATGATGGATCGACATTCTCAGGCTGTGGTCCACGGACCATACAAGGATAGAATTCTTGTGCAATGGCTTCAACTTTGTTCTTGGGGGGAAGGCCTCGATAGAGAATATCACCCCAAGGACTCTTGATAGCATTCTTCTCAGCGTACTCCTGGGTCACGAACTTGTACTTGAACCATTGTTCAGCCCAATAGCGTCGAATCCATTGGATTCGTGTCTTGCGCTGATTATAATCCTCTTCAGGATCTGTCTTGTAAAGTTCTGCAAGATCATCAGGCAGATCCATTGATGTTCCCCCTTAACGCTCTGGCACCCTTCCTTACAGATTTCTCCGTAGCCATGAACTTCAAACTGAATGGTTTCAATATGTTCAAAGGCTTCAAAGGCTTTCGCTTGCTGGTCAGACAGGAACTGGCTTCGGGAGATTCAATGTGTTGATGTAAGAATTCTGCAAACGAATGCAGACTATGAGAACCTATGGATTCTCCCACGGACATGTACCTGTGACAACATTAGAGATGCGAGGGAATGGGAAGAGGTCATATGCATTCTTAGAAGATTTTGAAGATAAATCAGTTTGAGGACATTGACCTCATGTTGCGAAGACATTCACTTATATGTTGAGAGTTGGTTCCAGATTTGTACGAATCCGTGAATAAGTACAAGTGAGGAATCTAACTAGATATGAAGCTTAAGTGAATATACTAGGCAGTATGAGATGCAGACAGAATAGATCTAACTTTTTATAGACAGAAACCAATTTTGGTAAATTGGATGAATCATTGAGGATCAAAAAGATGGTAATAATAGAGTTATATTTACCACACGATGAACTGCTAGATGGGATGAATAGGAGACCGAGCAGTTCAATCCACCGTGCCCTAACTTGGCGACGGAGGACACCTACGGCGGCAGCGGAGAGGACGATGCCCGTGGCCGACGTGAGGACGGCGTCGGAGAAGTCGCGGCAGCTAAGCGCTTCGTCACCGGCATCGTCGAGAGCTAGCGGTGGCGCTAGGGTTTTGACGAGGTGGAGAGGTGGAAGAAGGTTTTCTTGACCGCAGGGGGCACGTATTTATAAGAAGGTGTGCGGCACAACGCAATTACGCAGGTGCCCCTGCCTGTTCACATCTGAGGAACACGTGGCAAGCATGCAACATACTCAGAGTTATCCCATGTTCCCACGCCCGCCAAGTTTGTCGGATGGCCGTTCCGGCTTCTCCGGATTTCAATCAATAAGGATGAATCATTTAACAGACTTAATGTTTGTCTCTGTGTCTTCTGCTGACAAGGATGCAGAGAAGACATTCGACAGTTTCAATAGAATGCATATGATTTGGACATATAGAGTTTGAGATAGTAAGCATAGAGAGATTAGGGTCCGATCACATTCACTTAGTTCAAAAGATTCAACAATGAAGACATAGCTATAAGTGAATGTTGTAGAGGACAGAATACTGGTATATATATATGAGAAAGCAATCAAATCAACCTAGTGAAGTAAATCATGAAGATTAGTTGAAATTTTGAAGTCAAATCAAATGCGAAGATATTCAACAATAACGCCATGAGTGAAACACTTCAAACCAAGAAATTTGGTGGTGGCGTTACCCACCGTATAGGAAGTATTAGACCCAGACACAGCGTACAATTATTGTGGCGCTCCAAAGTAAAATTCCACGTTAATGTATTCACACTAGAATGTAAGTCTTCATTGATTGAAGATATACTTTACTTCGTGTGTTGCACATCTAAGTCATCAACATGCATAAGTGTTAGGATGTGTGCTTGATCACAGGACATTTGAGGATTCCAAGATATTTAGCTCACACCATAACTTGCAAAACCTTTTCTCATCCAGGGGCTTTGTGAAGATATCTGCCAGTTGCTCTTCAGTGTTGACGTGAATGATGTCAATATCTTTCTTCATAACACGATCTCTGAGAAAGTGATGACGAATTTCAATGTGCTTTGTCTTCGAGTGCTGAACTGGATTGTTGGCAATCTTGATGGCGCTTTCGTTATCGTAGAAGAGAGGTACTTGTTTCAGATTGACGCCATAGTCCTTGAGAGTTTGCTTCATCCACAGAAGCTGAGCACAACAAGATCCAGCAGCAATGTATTCAGATTGAGCAGTTGAGAGTGATACACAGTTTTGCTTCTTTGAAGACCAATAGACAAGTGATCGTCCCAGAAAGTGACATGTTCCTGATGTAGACTTGCGATCCACCTTGTCACCAGCATAATCCGCATCCGAGAATCCAACCAGATCAAATCTTGAGCCCTTTGGATACCATAATCCGAGTGTTGGGGTGTAAGCCAAATATCGAAGAATTCGCTTCACAGCTAAGTGATGCGATTCCTTTGGTGCCGCTTGGAATCGAGCACACATGCAAACACTAAGCATAATATCTGGCCTAGATGCACATAGGTAAAGTAAAGAACCAATCATGGAGCGGTATACCTTTTGATCAAACTCTTTACCATTGTCGTCGGGACCAAGATGATGTTTGGCTGGCATTGGCGTCGTGTAACCTTTGCAATCTTGCATTCCAAACTTCTTTAGACAGTCTTTGAGATATTTTTCTTGAGATATGAAGATGCCATTTCTTTGTTGACGAATTTGAAGACCAAGGAAGAACTTCAGCTCACCCATCATGGACATCTGATATTGCTCTTGCATCATGTATCCAAACTCATCACTATACTTCTGGTTGGTGCAACCGAAGATTATGTCATCCACATCAGGATGTTTTGGATCTTCAAAGCCAGGTGGTTGAGCAAGATACACTTCTTCTTCAATCTTGCCATTGAGGAAAGCACTCTTCACATCCATTTGATATAGCAAGATGTTGTGGTGATTAGCATAGGCTAGCAGTATGCGAATAGCTTCAAGCCTAGCCACAGGAGCAAATGTTTCATCGAAGTCAATTCCTTCAACTTGAGTATATCCTTGAGCCACAAGACGTGCTTTGTTTCTGACGACTTGACCATGCTCATCTTGCTTGTTCCGATATATCCATTTAGTGCCAATAATGTTATGCTTGCGAGGGTCAGGGCGCTTGACAAGTTCCCAAACATTATTCAGCTTGAACTGTTGAAGTTCTTCTTGCATGGCTTGAATCCATTCAGGTTCCGTAAAGGCTTCAGCAACTTTCTTGGGTTCAGATATTGATACAAATGAAAAATGCCCACAGAAATTTGCTAACTGTGTTGCTCTTGAGCGAGTAAGTGGACCAGGTGCATTGATGCTATCAATTATCTTCTCAATTTGTACTTCATTTGCAACACGAGGATGAACTAGACGAAGCCTTTGCTCATGCTGATCATTGTCATCATTGGGAGGATTGTCTTCGGTCTGAGCATTGTCTTCAGGTTGGTTTGGTGCAGAAATGATAAGTTCCTCTTCAGGCTGTGCTTCAGAGGGCATGATTTCACCAGTTCCCATCAGCTTGATAGATTCGCTGGAAGGAGCTTCATCTAGTGTGCTTGGCTGGAGCTCTCGTTGTGAACCATTGGTTTCATCAAATCGCACGTCCACAGTTTCAACGATTTTGTAGTGAAAGAGGTTGAAGACTCTGTAAGAGTGCGAATCCTTTCCATAGCCGAGCATGAAGCCTTCGTGAGCTTTGGGTTCAAATTTTGACTTGTGGTGGGGATCCTTGATCCAGCACCTAGCACCAAAGACTCTGAAGTAGTTGACATTTGGCTTCTTGCCAGTAAGGAGCTCATAGGATGTTTTGCCCAGAAGCTTGTGGATGTAAACACGGTTGATGATGTGACATGCTGTATCAATAGCTTCAGGCCAGAACTTTCTTGGTGTCTTGTACTCATCAAGCATTGTTCGAGCCATCTCAATGAGGGTTCTGTTCTTGCGCTCAACAATGCCATTTTGCTGAGGTGTGTATGGAGCAGAAAACTCATGAGTGATTCCCATTGTATCCAGATAGAGATCAAGCCCAATGTTCTTGAATTCAGTGCCGTTATCACTTTTGATATGCTTGATCTTGACACCATAATTGTTCATTGCTCGATTGGCGAATCGTCTGAAGACATCTTGTACTTCAGTCTTGTAAGGAATTATGTGCACCCATGTATATCTTGAGTAGTCATCAACAATGACGAAGCCATAGAGACACGCTGTTGTTGTGAGGGTAGAGTAGTGAGTAGGGCCAAATAAGTCCATGTGCAACAACTCGAAGGGTTGAGATGTCGTCATGATTGTTTTTGAGGGGTGCTTGGCCCTCGTCATCTTTCCAGCTTCGCAGGCACCACACAAATGATCTTTCTTGAACTTGACACCTTCGATGCCTATGACATGCTTCTTCTTGATGAGTGTGTGTAAGTTCCTCATGCTAGCATGCCCCAGCCTTCAATGCCAGAGCTAGCATTCTGAAACTTTTGCAAGAAGACATACGGCAAGTTGTGGACCTGCTGAGAAATCTACCATGTATAGATCACCTTTCCTATACCCTTCAAAGACTAGAGACTTGTCAGATTCCATTAGTACAAGGCAACGATATTTCCGAATACCACAATCATGTTTAAGTCACAAAGCATTGAGACAGACATTAAGTTGAATCCAAGGGATTCAACAAGCATCACTTTATCCATGTGTTGATCCTTTGAGATTGCAACTCTGCCTAGACCCAATACCTTGCCTTTACCAGTGTCAGCAAATGTGATTTGACTCTTGTCGGATGGACGTAAGGTTGAGTCCATGAGAAGACTTTGATCACCAGTCATATGATTAGTGCATCCGCTGTCCATAATCCATTCTGAAGCACGAGGTGTCATACCCTACAGTGCAGTTAGGAGGATAGGCTTCACAAGGTATGTTGTGAAGCATAAGCATTTGACGCACACTAGGATTATCACAGCTTAGATGAAAGTTAGAGCACTCAGTATGACATGTAAGCGATTCATATGTGGAATACATAGTAAGTCATTTTATCATGCGTCCCTTTGTGTTTTAGGTCCCCAACAATAATATCGGACGCCTTTGATTGCTGGCTAGAGACCATATTCTGCAAAAGAGAGTTAATTCTTCTTCACCACCCACATCTTCAGGGGTGGCTTAGAAGCAATGAGTCTAAGTGCAGCATCTGAGAATTTCGGCTTTGGAGCCCTAGCAAATAGCCTTGCAGGAGATGAATGATACTCATATGAGTAAGCAGAAAAGTTCTTAGTCCTATGAACATGGCGGTTTGAGGACACACATTCATAGTCATTAGTTTGAGTATGATTTCCTTGCAAAACATTGGCGTTAGGGCGACTCAGGTGAGTCCTGTATTCGTATGAAGCCGTTGGACCATATGATGCCTTTGGTCTGGGGTTTGTCTTCTTCCCAGGTGGTTTCATGATGACATTCACTGGAAGATTCTCAAGACAGCTTTTGGGAACCCAGATCTTCTTCATAGGTGGTCCATTCCTGCAGTTAGTACCAATATACCTGGCAAACACTTCACCATTCTGATTTTTGAACAGTTTATAGTTTGCATCAAAGGATTTATCAATGATAATAGGATTAGCACAGGTAAAGCCAGATAAAGTGGATGGATCCACTGAAGGTTCCTTTGCAGCAACCCATGTGGTTTTGGGATACTACTCACACTTCCAGTAGGAACCATCAGCATTCATTTTCCTCTCGAACCCAACAACCTCTTTCCTAGGGTTTTGGTTCAGAATCTGCTTTTTGAGGACATCGCAAAGTGTCTGATGCCCTTTCAGACTTTTATACATCCCTGTTTCAAGCAATGTCTTCAACCTAGCATTTTCATCAGCAATAGTAGTGGTATCCTCAGCAGAGGGGTTAGTTATCACATCAGTAGTTGAAGACAGAGCAACAGTAGCAGCAGTGGAACATCCAGCAATAGAGGTAGCATTATTACGCTCAATGCATTTTAAACATGGTGGTTCAAATCCATCCTGAGCGGAACTGATCTGTTGAGCGCGAAATGACTCATTCTCTTTTGAAGATCTTCATGAGTCGCTTTCAATTTCTCAAGCTCTTGCTTCCTTTGAAGATAATCATAGGAGAGCTTTTCATAAGTGGTTGAAAGCGTCTCATGAAGACTTTCAAGTTCTTGATACTTAGCATGAAGATTTTTTATGTCTTCAACTAAGGACTGTGAACGTGTCATTTCCGCGTCCAACAGGTCATCGCTTTTGTCTAACAATTTTTGAGTATGTTCCATAGCCCTTTGTTGTTCAGTAGCAATTTTAGCAAGTGTTTTGTAGCTGGGTTTAGATTCACAATCAGAGTCATCTTCACTTGATGTTTGAAAGTAAGCATCGCATGATTTTACCTTGGCACCGTGTGCCATGAAGCAGTAGGTGGGAGCAGGATCGTCCTTGTCATCATTAGCATTGGTGTGGGAGTCATTGTCTTCAGTGTTGAAGATGGACTTGGCAACGTAGGCTATGGCTAGAGCCAGACTTGCAACGCCAGAGTCGGACTCAGCTTCAGATTCCACCTCCGCCTCCTCAGAAGCAGACTCCTCCTCTGAATCCATTTCCTTGCCAACAAAAGCACGAGCCTTGCCAGATGAGCTCTTCTTATGAGATGAAGACTTTGATGAGGACTTGGAAGAAGACTTTGAAGATTTCTTCTTCTTCTTGTCATCAGAGTCATATTCCTTGCTCTTCTTCTTCTTCTTCTCGTTGTCCCACCGAGGACACTCAGAGATGTAGTGCCCAGGCTTCTTACACTTGTGACATGTTCTCTTATTGTTGTCTTGAGTGGAAGCTTCATCATTTCTTGAACTGGATCGTGAAGACTTTCTGAAGCCCTTCTTCTTGGTGAATTTCTGGAACTTCTTCACAAGCATAGCAAGTTCCCTTCCAATGTCCCAATGTCTTTAGGATCATCAGAACCGCAGTCAGATTCTTCTTCTTCAGATGAGGAAACAACTTTTGCCTTCAAAGCACGAGTTCGGCCATAGTTGGGGCCATAGATATCTCTTTTCTCAGAAAGATGGAACTCATGTGTGTTGAGCCTCTCAAGTATATCAGACGGATCGAGAGTCTTGAAGTCAGGACGTTCTTATATCATGAGGGCAAGGGTGTCAAAGGAGCTGTCAAGAGATCTCAGCAGCGTCTTGACGATTTCATGCTTGGTGATCTCAGTGGCGCCGAGAGCCTGAAGCTCATTTGTGATGTCGGTGAGGCGATCAAATGTGAGCTGGACATTTTCATTGTCGTTTCTCTTGAAGCGGTTGAAGAGGTTGCGAAGAACACTGATCCTTTGATCTCTCTGAGTTGAGACGCCTTCATTGACCTTGGGCAGCCAGTCCCAGACTAGCTTTGACGTTTCCAGAGCACTCACACGACCATACTGTCCTTTGGTCAGATGACCACAGATGATGTTCTTTGCAGTCGAGTCCAGTTGAATGAACTTCTTGACATCAGCAGGGGTGACATCTTCACCAGTTTTCGGAACGCCGTTCTTGACGACATACTAGAGGTCGACATCAATGGATTCAAGATGCATGCACATCTTATTCTTCCAGTAGGGATATTCAGTTCCATCGAACACAGGGCAAGCAGCGGAGACTTTGATTATCCCTGTAGTCGACATAGCTAAACTCCAGGTGGTTAAACCGAATCACACAGAACAAGGGAGTACCTTGCTCTGATACCAATTGAAAGTGCTAGTTATCGACTAGAGGGGGGGGGGTGAATAGGCGATTTTTATCAAAGTCTTCAAAACGTGGAAGTTTCGAAGACAAACAATAGAAATGACCTAATTGATATGCAGCGGAAGATAAACTACAACAAGCAAGCCATAGTCAAGTATGCAATAATGTGAACGTACAAAGACTAATAGCAGCTAGGTAGTAAGGATCAGGATGGAAGATAGAATGAAGCCAATAAATGATAGTAGTCAAGCAATAAAGTCAAACAGATAAGACAAATAAGCAATGACTTCACGAAGACAAACTCAAAGTAAAGGAGGGAAGGCATAGAACCGGCCACTTGTTGAAGACACATGATTTGATGGACCAGTTCCAGTTGCTGTGACAACTGTACGTCTGGTTAGGGAGGCTGAGATTCAACTCAGAAGACCGCGTCTTCACCTTATTCCCCTTGAGCTAAGGACACACAGTCCTCGCCCAATCACTCTGGTAAGTCTTCAAGGTAAACTTTTGAACCTTCACAGACTTCGTTCATCGGCAATCCACAATGACTCTTGGATGCTCAGAACATGACGCCTAACCGGCTGGAGGATACACAGTCCTCAAGTATAATAAGTCTTCAGGTCACACAGACAGAAAGACTTCAGTGATGCCTAACACTCTTTGGCTCTGGGTGTTTGGGCTTTGTCCTCGCAAGGATTTCTCTCTCAAGGGCTTCGAGGTGGGTTGCTCTCAAAACGACAAAAGTCATAAACTAACTCTGAGCAGCCGCCAATTTATGGTGTAGGGGGTGGGCTATTTATAGCCAGAAGGCAACCCGACCTGATATGTCCGAAATGACCCTGGGTCACTAAGGAACTGATACGTGTTTCAACGGTCAGATTTCAAGCACATACGGCAACTTTACTTGGGCTACAAGCAAAGCTGACTCATCCAGCTCTGGATAAGGTCTGCACTCATTGTCTTCGCTCGAAGACATAGGATTTGGTTGAGCATCACTTCAGTCACTCTGACTTTGTTCACTTGGACCCCACTTAACAGTACGGTGGTTCCTATGACTCAACAAAGAAGAAAAGGAAACAACGAAACAACTCAGTCTTCGCGCTCCATAGTCTTCACTCAATGTCTTCTCATGTCATAGTCTTCAGTGTGAATATGTTCACATACCACCATTGTCTTCAATGTCTTCATACATTTTTAGGGGTCATCTCCAGTAGGTAAACCGAATCAATGAGGGACACTTCCTGCGTTATCCTGCAATACTCACAAACGCATTAGTCCCTCAACCAACTTTGTCGTCAATACTCCAAAACCAACTAGGGGTGGCAGTAGATGCACTTACACTTATCCCTAATTCCGAGCATATCAGATGCAAAATCCTGATGATTCTTTGGAAAACATGGTAGCTTAGAAATAATGTAATCCATGGAGATGGGAAGGAGACAGTTACTTAGGATCAGTGATGATCTAGAGATGGCTACACTTGCAACTGACAGAACGGGAAGCAAAAGCACCCTTTCTGTGCAAGTCCAGAGCATTTGCAAGCCATTTACCCTTGCTTGCAATCGGTGGCGTGCACCACCAGAAGGAACTGCCAAACTGAATTCTGACGCTGCATTCTTACAGGAGGCGGATGACTGGGGGAGGAGCAGTTGTTCGGGATTTCAGTGGCAATCCTCTTCTGTCTGTCGGCTGTTAGTTACAACAGTGTACGTCGATGGAAGAAGCCGAAGCCTTTGTGGTTCTGATGGGTTTATCTGAGCTAAAGAAATTTTTCACGGGGCATATACTAATTGAGACAAATTATGCCTCCATTGGACGAGAGCTTCAATCGGAAGGAGTGTGCAGATCGCTGTAGTTTGCTGTGATGACAGATATTAAAGAACAGATCAAAATCTTTGCAAGTGTGCAGATTAACATCATAAAGCGGGATCAAAACAAATTGGCCCATGAGATTGCGGTGACGGTGATAAGATTGGGCGATCACCTCCGTTTAATAGATGTGCATGATAATGTTAGACAAATTCTAATGTCAAAGTGTATTCCCACCAATGCATAGCTTGTTGCTTTGGTTCTAGAAAAACAAAAACAAATTACGCTATAGATTTTCACTCTTAGCTAGATGCGTACACATAGGCCTTTATTTAGTGCATTTCAAATAAACCTGGGCATTTAATGGTTTATCGGTTTATGTGTGCAAGATACAAGAAGAAGACTAAGGATCTTATTAAGGAGCATGTTGAGAGCGAAGATGATGCTGCAGAGTAATAATGTTGACAATGTGATCTCTCGATACCAATAGCTTCGGTTTGTCCACGTCATCATGAGGTGGAGTGCCAAAATGCCTGAAGCTTATGACATGGGTGAAGGTATTTAATCAAGAATATAGATTCTCAGTAGTAATGCAGCAGCGATACAGGCATGCATGTCATTTACTTGGATTATCCACTGTGTAGTTTGATGGTAATTTGTCTACTTACTGCAGTTTACATATTTTTCCACAACTTCATTTATACTTTGAGACTTAAAGTTTTGGGGATAGTTTGGAAGTTGTACTCAAGGCATTATAATTGCTCTATGTTATTCTTAACTTCGTTTATACCTTAGGCTACTCGAACTGTCAGCCATACTTTGTGATTAAACAGTTCTTGACTGAATAAATCCATTTGACAGCTGCAAGTGCAATGCAAGTGTTGTGCTCCGTGAACAGCAAGCCCATTTGGGGAATGTATTTGAACAATGACCCAAGCAGTAGCACAAGAAGATCTGCACATATTATACCAAGGTATCGTCTCATCTTTTAATCTTCTTTGCCACTCAAATAATCGGTTTTCTCTGGTTTTATCTTTCATGTGAGCATTTTGATCTTTGTTTTCTAGACTAGAAGCTTGATAAGAAAACTAAAAGCAAATAATGAGAGAAGATTAACCGGGCAGGAGGAGAGGGAAGAAGGGAGAAAAGGAAAGGAAATACATAGTAACGTTATATTGATTAAAGAGTTCTAGCAACGCACCTGCTTCTAACTATATATAAAGATCTCTATATATTTGATAACAATATAGGTGTAGTAGTAGTAGTAATGGAGATAGCGTACTATACTATCAGTCGACGAACGATCATTTGAATTGCTATTGATGTATACATGGGCTTGGCCACTGGGATCATGAGATTGATGCTTGTTTATTTGTTTTGTTCTTAATTTAACTTTCGCAGGTTGCGAACCAGATGCGCCATTGACGGCGATGGCAGGTTTGGATTGGGAAGGAGAAGATGAGAAGATAGTTGGGGAGTAAGAAGGTGTAAAATCGACAATATCGTCGTATGTGCACAAGGATCCTAATGGTATATGTTTGACACGATTGGTGCTAAACTACTAAGATATGTGGTGGCGCGAGGTGGGGGTCGGCAATGAGGCGGCTATGCTGCATGAGGCGGTCAAGTCCGGGGCTGCACTGGGGAGGCACGTGCGGTGCCTGCCCCAAGATCCCGTTGGGGCAAGGCATGGGCGGCACCCACCCTCCCTGTTATTGCCCCACGGGGTCAGGCTGCCCCTCTTCCCAGAGGTCAATGCCGATCAGTGTGCTTCTGGTTTCTACAGTAGCAGAGGCGACCAGGCGGGCACGTATGGGGTGTGTACATTGAAAGGACCACTACGATCATGCTCGATTCGCTTCGAGCAAGACCATGGCGTCAATTCCAACGCCATCTGTGAGATCTTCCTCTTCAAGGATGCGCAACATCCAAACATGGTTAGTACTGCAACCCTCTTGTCTTCCTCTCCCTCCCTGCATGGTGGTCGCTGTCAGCATCAGCATCAAGGTTTTGGGTGCCTTTCGTCCCTCTTGTATGGATGGATAGGTTGGTGTGTTTTGTTCTTTCTTTCTTTGTTGCCACGTAGGTTGCAAGAGGAGGTGCGCACCTGCACAATGAAAAGTGCATATGCCGACTCATCCCGGAGACCAGAACTTCAAATATATAGACACATACACGTAGTCAAGGAAGATGCTAACAAAAAAATTGATTTGATTTTATTTGGCTTGTTTATCAATTTTCTCTTACTATTTCCTAACATTTCCTCAGTTTGGCCCTGAAATACTGATTTACTTTGGTTGTAGCAACTTCCAATGAATTTTAATAGATGGTCGTGGTCTTTGCTTCTATGAAATAGTTTCCAATTGAACAACTTCAATTTTGGGTGCCTACTATTCATTTGTTGACTTGCTTCAAATAATCTTTCGTCGTGCTATATTTGTGAGAGGTAATATTTAGTGTTGTCTGCACACATTATTAGCTCTTCTGTTCTAAATGTAATTTGTGTGTTGTTCCTTAATGCATGAATCAGTTTGAGTGTCGACGGGATTGACTTGTTGTTTCATTCAGTTTGCAAGGGTTACTTTGTGCAAATTCTTAACATAGTCATCATAATTGCATCTATAGCAAATAGCTATTATCAAAATGATAGACCACTCCAAGATTATGATTGTACTATGCCAAATTGCCAATTTCTATTACTAGAAGTAAAATACTTGTGTATCTCTAAAAAAACAACTACTAATGTACTCCCTCCGGAACAAATATAAGACTGTTTAGATCGCTAATTTAGTGATCAAAACTGTCTTTATATTTTTTTACGGAGGGAGTATCATGCAAACATTTGAGGCACCCTAGCGAAGATGCATGGTGGCAGAAGCGACACTCCGAGCACATGGTCGCCGCGAGAGCCTCGCCGGGGTAAGAGAAAAAAATGTTGGATTTCAAGCACATCATGTAGGAGAGACGGGATAGGTCGGTGTCATAGCGGCCGGGTGCAAGCATAGAGGAGTATGGTGTTTACATGATAATTACTTCTACATTAATATAATTGTTTGATGACTCCGAAGGGAGAATAAAATGGCAAAGAATCCATCAAAATTCAAGGTGTTGATGTGGAAGGTTGGGGGATTTTTAGATGGATGCGCCATTGATGGTGGTTGCGATCTTGGCAGCAAGCGCTTGGATCGGGAAGATAGAGATAGTGGGTGAAGAGGAGGAGAAGGAGCCCGAATAAGAAGAGTGCTTTAAGGGTAGAAAAGAAGTCAACAATGATGCTTAATGTGCATTAGGATCCTAAAGATGTATGTTTTGGACAATTAAGCACTAGCATATTTATACCCCTGTTGCAACACATAGGCTGATTAGTTCAAATTTACTTGCTTTAAGGGTTTTTGTAAGGATGGTGTATGTTGCACTACAAAAACGCAATAAATATTAATATTTTGTCTTCACGTCTTGCTTGTGTGTACTGCATAAGTATATTGTCCACAAATAACATACAACAATAATATGGCTCTATCTACCAGTGCATACTTGCACGACAGTCTATAAGAATTAATTAAGGTGTTGAGATATGGAGGAGCCGTCACATGCAAGGGGGGAGGTGGTGTTATCCTACCATCAGAATGCGGGTCACGAGGGTGGGTGAAGACAAAGGGGAGAAGTAATAGGATGCCGCATGCAGAATTCAACTGGCGCGAAAATATGTCAGACGAATGATGTATGGTCCCTACCATAGCATTCACTAAATAAACTGATAAGATGAATTATAAATTTATATGGACATGTCTCTTAATTATCTATTTGATTTATTCACTAATATCTGATTGAGACATGTGCGTGAGAGAGGGAAGAGGAGAGAATCATTGACATTTTGTATGCTTTGGATGAACATTTTTATTCATAGCTTTCTTTTTTCGTGAGAACATGAGCGTATCACTGTCGTGGTAGAGTTCGGGATGAAGGGTGGGTCCAGTATAGAACAAGGAGGTACTAGCACACTAATATGGGAAGACGATTGCCGCCCTTATACCATGCTGCTGGCCGGTGATGGCGATGTTGATCACTGGCTCACTTAAAACACAAGTTGATGGATTTTGTGATAAGAGTGAGCGGGATGGAGGTTAGGGTTGGTCTATTCAGTTACGGGTCCGCCTTCTTGGCTCTGGGGCGTCACATGCGGTGCATACCTCCTCTCCCTTGATGGCGGTGATGGAACGACGTGAACACAGGGGAGAGGATCATGGAAAGCGGGGGCATGCATTACGGGGCACTCCTCCTTGACGGTCTGTGAGGAAGTACAGTCTAAAGGAGAGAGGGTGCCATGGTGAAAGTGAGGTGGGCATCATCCTATTTTAAAGGAGAGGGCTCCAGCATGAAATGTCCCACTACGACGGGAAATCGAGCGGGAAGAGGAGGGCCTGACGGGAAACAGAGAGGGTGCGTCATGGGGGCGGGGTTTTGCGTTGAGACCGTGTGTTGGAGATAACATCAGAAATAGTCTGAATAGTCATATTTCTTCCTCACATGTGCGTTGGACTTGGGGAACCCGGACTGTCCAGATGGTTGAATTTTGGGGAGCATGTTGGGCGCCCGTTTGATGTCGGGACACGTCTGAATGTATGAGAGGAAAATAAGCTTTGACTTTGAAGTCGACTTTAATTATTTTTCTATTTCATTTCCATGCATTGTTGCCTGTAGCAGCCCGTAGCAAAGCACGGACATTCTACTAGTAACAATAGTTCACGAGACGACAACGATGCTACGATGGAGATCAAGGTGTCACGCCGGTGACGATGAAGATCATGATGATGCTTCGGTGATGGAGATCATGAGCACAAGATAATGATGGCCATATCATGTCACATATTTTGATTGCATGTGATGTTTATCATTTATGCATCTTATTTTGCTTAGAACGTCTGTAGCATTATAAGATGATCCCTACTAAATTTCAAGGTACAAGCGTTCTCCCTGAGTATGCACCGTTGCTACAGTTTGTCGTGCAGAGACACTACGTGATGATCAGGTGTGATAAGCTCTACGTTCACATACAATGGGTGCAAGCTAGTTTTGCACATGCAGAATACTCGTGTTAAACTTGATGAGCCTAGCATATGCCGATATGGCCTCAGAACACTAAGACCGAAAGGTCGAGTGTGAATCATATAGTAGATATGGTCAACATAGTGATGTTCACCATTGAAAACTACCCATCTCACGTGATGATCGGACATGGTTTAGTTGACTTGGATCACGTGATCACTTAGATGATTAGAGGGATGTCTATCTAAGTGGGAGTTCTTAAGTAATATGATTAATTGAACTTTAATTTATCATGAAGTTAATACCTGATAGTATTTTGCATGTCTATGTTGTTATAGATCAATGGCACGTGCTATCGTTCCTTTGAATTTTAATACGTTCCTAGAGAAAGCTAAGTTGAAAGATGATGGTAGCAACTACATGGACTAGGTCCATAACTTGAGGATTATCCTCATTGCTGCATAGAAGAATTACGTCCTGGAAGCACCGCTGGGTGCCAGGCCTGTTGCAGATGCTACTGATGACGTTAAGAACGTCTGGCAGAGCAAAGCTGATGACTGCTTGATAGTTTAGTGTGCCATGCTTTACGGCTTAGAATTGGGACTTCAAAGACGTTTTGAACGTCATGGAGCATATGAGATGTTCCAGGAGTTGAAGTTAATATTTCAAGCAAATGCTCGAGTTGAGAGATATGAAGTCGCCAACAAGTTCTACAGTTGTAAAATGGAGGAGAATAGTTCTGTCAATGAACACATACTCAAAATGTTTGGGTATCATAATCACTTGACTCAGCTGGGAGTTGATCTTCCAGTTGATTGTGTCATTGACAGAGTTCTTCAATCACTGCCACCAAGCTATAAAGGCTTCGTGATGAACTATAATATGCAAGGGATGAACAAGAGTATTCCCGAGCTCTTCGCAATGCTAAAGGTTGCGGAGGTAGAAATCAAAAAGGAGCATCAAGTGTTGATGGTCAACAAGACCACTAGTTTCAAGAAAAAGGGCAAAGGAAAGAAAGGGAACTTCAAGAAGAACGGCAAAAAGGTTGCTGCTCAAGAGAAGAAACCCAAGTCTGGATCTAAGCCTCAAACTGAGTGCTTCTACTGCAAAGGGACTGGTCACTGGAAGCGGAACTGCCCCAAGTATTTGGCGGATAAGAAGGATGGCAAAGTGAAAGGTATATTTGATATACATGTTATTGATGTGTACTTAACTAATGCTCGCAGTAGCGCCTGGGTATTTGATATTGGTTCTGTTGCTCATATTTGCAACTCAAAACAGGTGCTACGGATTAAGCAATGATTGGCTAAGGACGAGGTGATGATGCGCGTGGGAAATGGTTCCAAAGTCGATGTGATCGCGGTTGGCACGCTACCTCTATATCTACCATCGG
Source organism: Triticum dicoccoides (assembly GCF_002162155.2). Lineage (NCBI taxonomy): Eukaryota > Viridiplantae > Streptophyta > Magnoliopsida > Poales > Poaceae > Triticum > Triticum dicoccoides. The sequence goes on from NC_041381.1 coordinate 156,247,130, forward strand.
GATTAGTTTTAGACCTGAATAATTGTTATTTGGTGCCAGCGTTGAGCATGAACATTATATCTGGATCTTGTTTAATGGGAGACGGTTATTCATTTAAATCAGAGAATAATGGTTGTTCTATTTATATGAGTAATATATTCTATGGTCACGCACCCATGCTGAGTGGTCTATTTTTGTTGAATCTCGATAGTAGTGATACACATATTCATAGTGTTGAAGCCAAAAGATATATGTTTAATAATGATAGTGCAACTTATTTGTGGCACTGCCGTTTGGGTCATATCGGTGTAAAGCGCATGAAGAAAGTCCATGCTGATCAACTTTTGGAATCACTTGATTATGAATCACTTGGTGCTTGTGAACCGTGAGATGACTAAACCTCCGTTCTCCGGAACAATGGAACGAGCTACTGACTTATTAGAATTAATACATACTGATGTATGCGGTCCAATGAGTATTGAGGCTCGTGGTGGGTATCATTATTTTCTTACCTTCACAGATGATTTGAGCAGATATGGTTATATCTACTTAATGAAGCATAAGTCTGAAACATTTGAAAAGTTCAAAGAATTTCAGAGTGAAGTAGAAAATCATCTTAACAAGCAAATAAAGTTTCTACAACCTGATCGTGGAGGAGAATATTTGAGTTATGAGTTTGGTCTTCATTTGAAACAACATGGGATAGTTTCACAATTAATGCCACCTGGAACACCACAGCGAAATGGTGTGTCCGAACATCGTAACCGTACTTTATTAGATATGGTGCTATCTATGATGTCTCTTACTGATTTACCGCTATCATTTTGGGGTTATGCTTTAGATACGGCTGCATTCACTTTAAATAGGGCACCATCAAAATCCGTTGAGACGACGCCTTATGAACTGTGGTTTGGCAAGAAACCAAAGTTATCGTTTCTTAAAGTTTGGGGTTGCGATGCTTATGTGAAAAAGCTTCTATCACAGATCCAAAGGCAAAATCTTTGTTGCTAAGAATGGATCCTTTCTAGAGAAGGAGTTTCTCTCAAAAGACGTGAGTGGGAGGAAAGTAGAACTTGATGAGGTAACTGTACCTTCTCCCTTATTGGAAAGTAGTTCATCACGGAAATCAGTTCCCGTGATTCCTACACCAATTAGTGAAGAAGCTAATGATGATGATCATGAAGCTTCAGATCAAGTTATTACCCAACTTCATAGGTCTTCCAGAGTAAGATCCGCACCAGAGTGGTATGGTAATCCTGTTTTGGAAGTCATGTTACTAGACCATGATGAACCTATGAACTATGAGGAAGCGATGATGAGCCGAGATTCCACGAAATGGCTTGAGGCCATGAAATCTGAGATGGGATCCATGTATGAGAACAAAGTATGGACTTTGGTGGACTTGCCTGATGATCGGAAAGCCATAGAAAATAAATGGATCTTTAAGAAGAAGACTGACGCAGACGGTAATGTTACTGTTTACAAAGCTCGACTTGTTGTGAAAGGTTTTCGACAATTTCAAGGAGTTGACTACGATGAGACTTTCTCACCCGTAGCGATGCTTAAGTCTGCCCGAATCATGTTAGCAATTGCTGCATTTTATGATTATGAAATTTGGCAAATGGATGTCAAAACTGCATTCCTGAATGGATTTCTAGAAGAAGAGTTGTATATGATGCAACCAAAAGGTTTTGTCGATCCAAAGGGTGCTAACAAAGTGTGCAAGCTCCAGTGTTCCATTTATGGACTGGTGCAAGCCTCTCGGAGTTGGAATAAACACTTTGATAGTGTGATCAAAGCGTATGGTTTTATACAAACTTTTGGAGAAGCCTGTATTTACAAGAAAGTGAGTGGGGGCTTTGTAGCATTTCTAATCTTATATGTAGATGACATATTGTTAATTGGAAATGATATAGAATTTCTGGATAGCATAAAGGGATACCTGAATAAGAGTTTTTCTATGAAATATATCGGGGAAGCTGCTTAAATATTGGGCATCAAGATCTATAGAGATAGATCAAGACGCTTCATTGGACTTTCACAAAGCACATACCTTGATAAAGTTTTGAAGAAGTTCAAAATGGATCAGTGAAAGAAAGGGTTCTTGCCTGTGTTACAAGGTGTGAAGTTGAGTCAGACTCAATGCCCGACCACTGCAGAAGATAGAGAGAAAATGGAAGTCATTCCATATGCTTCAGGCATAGGTTCTATCATGTATGCAATGCTGTGTACCAGACCTGATGTATGTCTTGCTATAAGCAGAGCAGGGAGGTACCAAAGTAATCCCGGAGTGGAGCACTAGACAGCGGTCAAGAACATCCTGAAATACCTGAAAAGGACTAAGGATATGTTTCTCGTTTATGGAGGTGAAAAAGAGCTCATCGTAAATGGTTATGTCGATGCAAGCTTTGACACTGATCCGGATGACTCTAAGTCACAAACCGGATACATATTTTTATTGAATGGAGGAGCTGTTAGTTGGTGCGGTTCCAAGCAGAGCATCGTAGCGGCATCTACTTGTGAAGTGGAGTACATTGCTGCTTCGGGAGCAGCAAATGAAGGAGTTCATATCCGATCTAGGTGTCATACCTAGTGCATCGGGTCCAATGAAAATCTTTTGTGACAATACTGGTGCAATTGCCTTGGCAAAGGAATCCAGATTTCACAAGAGAACCAAGCACATCAAGAGACACTTCAATTCCATCTGTCATCAAGTGTCAGAAGGGGACATAGAGATTTGCAAGATACACACGGATCTGAATGTTGCAGACCTGTTGACTAATCCTCTTCCACGAGCAAAACATGATCAACAGCAAAGCTCCATGAGTGTTAGAATCATTACTATGTAATCTTGATTATTGACTATAGTGCAAGTGGGAGACTAAGGAAATATGCCCTAGAGGCAATAATAAAGTTATTATTTATTTCCTTAATTCATGACAAATGTTTATTATTCATGCTAGAATTGTATTAACCGGAAACTTAGTACATGTGTGAATACATAGACAAAACATATAGTCCCTAGTATACCTCTACTTTACTAGCTCGTTAATCAAAGATGGTTATTTTTCCTAACCATAGACATGTGTTGTCATTTGATGAACGGGACCACATCATTAGGAGAATGATGTGATGGACATGACCCATCTGTTAGCTTAGCATTATGATCGTGTCAGTTTCATTGCTACTTCTTTCTTCATGACTTATACAAGTTCCTCAGACTATGAGATTATGCAACTCCGAATACCGGAGGAACACTTTGTGTGCTACCAAACGTCACAACGTAAATGGGTTATTATAAAGGTGCTCTACAAGTGTCTTCGAAGGTGTTTGTTAGGTTGGCAAAGATCGAGATTAGGATTTGTCACTCCGTGTTTCGGAGAGGTATCTCTGGGCCCTCTCGGTAATATTCATCACTATAAGCCTTGCAAGCGTTCTGACTAATGAGTTAGTTGCAGGATGAAGTATTACAGAATGAGTAAAGAGACTTCCCGGTAACGAGATTGAACTAGGTATTGAGATACCGACGATCGAATCTCAGGCAAGTAACATCCCAATGACAAAGGGAACAACGTATGTTGTTATGCGGTTTGACCGATAAAGATCTTCATAGAATACGTAGGAACCAATATGAGCATCCAGGTTCCGCTATTGGTTATTGACCGGAGACGTGTCTCGGTCATGTCTACATAGTTCTCGAACCCGTAGCGTCCGCACGCTTAAGGTTCGATGACGATTGGTATTATGAGTTTATGTGATATGATGTACCGAAGATTGTTCGGAGTCTCGGATATGATCATGGACATGACGAGGAGTCTCAAAATGGTCGAGACATAAAGATTGATATGTTGGACTACTATATTCGAACACCAGAAGTGTTCCGGAGAAGTTTCGGATAAAACCGGAGTGCTGGAGGGTTACCAGAACCCCCGAGGGAACTAATGGGTCTCGATGGGCCCTAGTGGAGACAGAGAGGGGCCATCCAGGGCAGGCCGCGCCCCGTCTGATGAGGATACATACCTGGGGTAGGGTCATAGGCCTGACTTACACACCCTACCCAAGGTCACTACCCCATTAGATGAGAAGACCAAGAATCCACTCGACGATTCAATCACTCGACCAGAATTCTCTACCTTCACTCGACCATATGGGAACCACTCGACTACGTCAGATACCAGGAGTCGGTAGGACGCACAACGACCAGATATTCACTCCTTAGTCTTCATGGGCATTAAGAGTACTTAATGCTAGCGTTACCAGTAACGCCCCTTACTTTACGTACATTAGTTCCCTTGTAATAGAGGCGGGCTGGGGTCCTAGCGCACTCTATATAAGCCACCCCCTCCTCTGGCACAAGGGTTCGCACTCTCTGTAATACAACACACATAATCCAATCGACCGCCTCCGGGCACCGAGATGTAGGGCTATTACTTCCTCAGAGAAGGGACTGAACTCAATCCCGTGTGTACATCTTCGCCATAGCTAAGATCTCGCCTCTCCATACCTACCCCCCTTTCTATTGTCAGGCTTAGAACCACGACAGTTGGCGCCCACCTTGGGGCAGGTGTCTTAGCGACTTATTCATGAAGTTGCAAGTTTTTCCGATCACCATCATCATGGTTTCCGGCGGCGGATTGGCTGAGGGCCTCGAGATCCGTCTCGGCGCGCTCGTTTTCGTCGCTGACGACTCTGTGTGGCTCCCCTGGACACTGAGGCGCTCCCCGTCCGAGGAGCGACGCACTTCCACGCGTGCGTTCATGGTGTTCTTCTTCG
>NC_041381.1:156252165-156258600 GCF_002162155.2 Triticum dicoccoides
AAGCGATCCGGTCGATCGCGGCTTCAGCGATGGGTGAAACACGTGGTGGCTCAGCAATCGACCACCCATCAAGTCGCGGCAATCGAGTCCGACGAAACTCTCCACGGCATGTTCGATCTGTTGACTGGCTCCGCGGAGACCGCATCCGAATGCGATAGCAGCGATCCTGCGGCCGAAGTCTTAATGGTCGATGGGCATCACAGCCCACCTGGTTTCCGCCGCGAGGGCGGCGGAGAAAGAGGCGGCGATCCGTCGCACGCCCATGAGGAATACCGACCCGAGCCCCTCTCTTCTCAGCAGAGGGAAGAACTTCGTCGCCGTAACATGGATGCACCCCACACGCCCATCGTAGGAGAAACCCCCAAGGCTCGGGCCTTGGAGGAGGTGCGCTTAGCTAATCTGGCTGAGCGCACTCGACTGGATAACCTCCAGCGGGCTCTTGACGAGCGCGCTCAGGAGCAGATCCATGAGTCCAGTCGATGACAACTCTTTCTGCCTCCACCTAAGGTAATACCGCACTCTGATTCATAATCTCACAGCCGCAGCCCGCATAGCAGAGTCTATCCAACCTTCCCAGTCAGAGGCTGACAGAGGGTTGATGCAAATCTGGGCCCTGCTCAAGGCGGTAGGAGAGCAGAATACAACAATATCTAAGTTGCAAAACAGGATTCACAGCAGATCCGTTGCAGTAGACACGGTTCAGTCGGCTCACAGCCCCAAATCACCTCCCCGGCGTGAAGGGCGTAGGCATTATGATCATCCACTCGACCGTGACAATCACCATCGAGGACCCACGCCTCCCCCGAGGTGTGCATCGTATGTGCCTCGGTGGAATGATGACACGCGTCATCATAGTGGTGAGCGCAGAGCTTCAGTCAACCCAAGGGAGCCAGGCTTTGATGCGAGATCTATCCTCGTTCAAGGTCTGGTCGACTGAAACAGGGCGCACACAGAAGACCCAGGCAGAGACCGTCCAAGTGGCAGTCGAGTGCATGTTTCTGGTCCCGGGTGTTTTAGCAGAGCCATCGGAGCAGCAGTGATTCCACCCAACTTCAGGTTGGCGTCCGGGGTCAATAAGTTCACCGGTGAATCCAAGACGGAAACTTGGCTTGAAGATTACCGAGTGGCTGTGCAGATTGGGGGCGGCAACGACGAGATAGCGATGAAGCATCTCCCTCTTATGTTGGAAGGGTCGGCCCGAGCGTGGCTGACTCAGTTGACTCCAGGCAGTATTGACAGTTGGGAAGAGCTATCCCGAGTGTTCGTGAGAACTCTCGAGGGCACGTGCAAGCGACCAGTAGGTTTGCCCGAGCTGCAGCATTGTGTGCAGAAGCCGAATGAGACTTTGAGGGAGTTCATCCAGAGATGGTCCACTTTGCATCACACCATCGAGAATGTTTCAGAGCATCAAGCTGTATGTGCCTTGAAGGAAGGCGTTAAGTAGAGGGAGTTGGTCTTGAAATTCGATCGGACTGAAGATATGACTCTGGCTCGGATGATGGAGATAGCCACTCGCTACACTAACGGAGAAGAAGAGGATCGACTCCGTAGCGGGAAGTGCAAACCAGTCGGCCAAGACGCAGGTGGAGGTAACTCCAGTCGGAAGCAGAAGCGTAAAGCTGAGCCAGCAGCTCCTGGAGAGATCGCAGCAGTGAATCAAGGAAAGTTTAAGGGAAAATCTAAGGGACCCTGGGCCCCTAAAAAGGTGAAGGACAAAGAAGGAAATGATGTGCTGGATTTGCCATGCCACATCCACACGAAGAAAGATGAAGAAGGTAATCTAATTTACCCGAAGCATACCACTCGACAGTGTCGACTCCTAATCTAGCAGTTCCGAGAGAAACCGCCCAATGAGAAGGAGAATGAGTCGGACAAGGAGGAAGATGCAGCGGAATACGATGGTTATCCCAAACTCAATTCCACTCTGATGATTTTTGCTGATGTTGAAAGCAAGAGTCGATTGAAGGTCATCAACAGAGAAGTGAACATGGTCGCCCCTGCAGAGAAGACCACCTATCTAAGATGGTCTCATACGGCCATCACATTTGACCAGTCGGACCATCCCGCTCGTGTGGCCACCACTGGGAGGCAAGCACCGGTGGTCGACCCTGTGGTTGGGGGCACTCGACTGACCAAAGTACTGATGGATGGTGGAAGTGGCCTAAACATCCTTTACGCTGAAACCTTGAAGGGGATGGGCATTCCCATGTCCAAACTTAGTGAGAGCAACATGAGTTTCCACAGTGTTATCCCTGGGAAGAAAGTCGAATCACTCAGCCAGATCGCCCTCGACTTGGTTTTCGGTGATTCCAAGCATTACCGTAAGGAGAAGTTGACATTTGAAGTCGTGGGTTTCCAGAGCGCCTATCATTCCATTTTGGGTAGGTCAGCCTATGCATGTTTTATGGCTCGACCATGTTATGTGTACCTCAAGATGAAGATGCCTGGCCCCAAAGGTGTGATCACAGTAACTGGCAATTGGCAGAAGGCGGAGGAATGCTTTCAGAAAGCTTCCAAAATCGCCAATGCTCAGATGGCAGCAGTCGAATTGCAAGAGTATCAGAAGAGTGCAGATCCGAGTGATTTGCTCCGATCCAAGAAGCCTGCTACAGACTCTGCATTTCAGTCGACCGGTGAAACGAAGCCTATTCATATTCACCCGACCGATCCCAACGCTGCGCCGACTCATATTTCAACGACGCTCGACAGCAAATAGGAAGAAGTGCTCAGCCAGTTCCTCCGTGAGAACTGGGGCATCTTCGCATGGAAACCCTCTAACATGCCAGGTGTACCCAGGGGACTGGCTGAGCACCATTTGCGTGTCGACCCCAAAGTAAAACCCGTCAAAGAGCACCTTCGGTGGTCCGCCGTGCAGAAGAGAAAAGCAATTGGCGAAGAAGTAGCTCGACTGTTGGCAGCAGAGTTCATCCGTGAAATCTACCACTCCGAGTGGTTAGCCAATGTAGTTATGGTTCCTAAGAAGGATGATTCACTTTGTATGTGCATCGATTTCAAGCATATCAATCGGGCCTGTCCGAAAGATCACTTCCCTCTCCCTCGCATCGATCAGATTGTCGACTCAACTGTGGGGTGCGAGCGCTTGTCTTTCCTAGATGCGTATTCCGGATACCATCAGATCCGACTGTATGGTCCCGATGAAATAAAAATAGCCTTCATCACCCCATTCGTGTGCTTTTGCTATGTTACCATGCCATTCAGTTTGAAAAATGCCGGAGCCACATTCATGAGAATGATTCAGAAGTGCCTGCTCACTCAAATCAGTCGGAATGTGGAAGCGTACATGGACGACATTGTGGTCAAGTCTCGCAAAGGTTCCGACCTATTGACTGACCTTGCAGAAACCTTTGCCAACCTGAGGAGGTACGATATCAAGCTTAATCCATCAAAATGCACGTTCAGAGTTCCAGGAGGAAAGTTACTCGGTTTTCTCGTTTCCGAACGAGGGATCGACGCTAATCCAGAAAAAGTTGATACCATCCTCCGAATGAAACGCCCCGTGCAAGTGCATGACGTTCAGAAGCTGACTGGTTGTCTGGCCGCCCTGAGTCTGATTCATTTCTCGTCTCGGTGAAAAGGCCTTGCCTCTTTACCGACTGATGAAGAAGTATGATAAGTTCGAGTGGACTGATGAAGCTCGCGCATCGTTTGCAGAGCTCAAAACCCTTCTTTCCACCCAGCCGATGCTCGCTGCACCAATTAGCAAAGAGCCTTTACTGCTTTATATTGCAGCCACTGGACAAGTTGTTAGCACAGTAGTCACGGTCGAGCGAGAAGAAGAAGGAAAAGCTTACAAGGTTCAACGCCCGGTCTATTATCTCTCTGAAGTTTTGACTCCATCCAAGCAACGATACCCACATTATCAGAAGTTTGTCTATGAAATATACATGACCATGAAGAAATTCGCGCACTATTTGTCTGACCACTCCATTACAGTCGTCAGTGACGCGCCACTATCTGAAATTCTGAATAACAGAGACGCCACTGGTCGAGTAGCCAAATGGGCGATTGAACTCCTTCCATTAGATATCAAGTTCGAGGCAAAGAAGGCCATCAAGTCCCAAGCAATTGCAGATTTCCTTGCCGAGTGGATTGAGCAGCAATTGCGGACTCAAGTTTACTCAGAGCATTGGACTATGTTCTTTGATGGCTCCAAGATGTTGAATGGTTCAGGCACTGGAGTAGTTCTGGTATCCCCCCGCGGAGACAGGCTCAGTTATGTTCTCCAGATTCATTTTGATTCCTCCAATAACGAAGTCGAATACGAAGCACTCCTATACGGGTTGCATATGGCCATATCACTCAGCGTCCGTCGCCTTATGGTCTACGACGACTCAGATTTGGTGGTCAACCAAGTGATGAAGGAATGGGATGTCAGGAGCCCAGCCATGACTGGTTACTGCGACGTGGTGAGAAAGTTGGAGAAGAGGTTTGAAGGGTTGGAGCTCCACCATATTCCCCGACTGAAAAATCAAGCGGCAGATGAGTTAGCCAAGATAGGTTCAAAGAGAGAGGCCACTCCCCGAAACGTGTTTCTGGAACATATTCATTCACCTTCAATTCAGGAAGATCCTTTCACCGAGGAGTCACCGCAGCCCAAGAGCGCCACAGATCCGACTGAAGTTGAAATCCCAGCCGTGGTCGACTTAGTCATGGAGGTTTTGGTCATCACTCCCGACTGGACAGTGCCATACATCGCTTAAATTCTTAGGAAGGAACTCCCAGAGGATGAGGAAGAGGCTCGACAGATCGTCCGACGGTCTAAAGCCTTTACTGTGATAAAAGGACAGTTGTTCAGATAAAGTGCGACTGGGGTTTGCCAGAAGTGCATCACGCCAGAAGAAGGTCGAATGATCCTCAATGAAATTCACTTGGGGACCTGTGGTCACCATGCGTCCTCTCGGACCATCGTGGCCAAAGCATACCGAGCCGGATTTTATTGGCCGTACGCCAACGAGATGGCAAAGGAGATAGTGGATAAGTGTGAAGGGTATCAGTTTTACTCCAACATGTCACACAAACCCGCATCAGCTCTAAAGACTATTCCACTCGTCTGGCCTTTTGCCGTTTGGGGATTGGAATGGTTGGACCTCTAAGGACCGGCAGGAGCAGATTTACCCATGTGCTGGTAGCAGTCGACAAGTTTACTAAGTGGATCGAAGCCAAGCCCATCAAAAACCTTGAAGCAAGCACTGCTGTGAGTTTCATTAGAGAGTTGATATTCAGATATGGTGTACCACACAGCATCATCACAGATAATGGGTTGAACTTCGACTCCGACGAGTTCAGAACCTTTTGTGCTTCCCAAGGCACGATGGTCGATTACGGTTCGGTTGCCCACCCTCAGTCGAATGGACAGGCCGAGCGGGCGAATGGATTGATTCTCAAAGGATTGAAGCCAATGTTGATGCGTGACCTCAAGCACGCGGCTGGAGCTTGGGTTGATGAGCTCCCGTCAGTGCTGTGGGGGCTGAGGACGACTCCCAATCGGTCGACTAGGCGGACTCCATTCTTCTTAGTCTATGGAGCCGAAGCCGTTTTGCCGAGCGATTTGCTTCACAACGCTCCCCGAGTCGAACTCTTCTCAGAGGAGGAAGTAGAGCAAGCTCGACAAGATGCAGTCGACCTCCTGGAGGAAGAAAGAGAGATGTCCTTGATCCGGTCGACCATTTATCAGCAAGACCTGCTTCGATTCCATGCCAGGAACGTAAGGGGTCGGGCATCCTAGGAAGGGGACTTGGTCCTCCGACTGGATCAGCAGAAGCCACACAAGCTCGCCCCCGCTTGGGAGGGCCCTTTCGTCATCACCAAGGTGCTCCACGACAGAGCATATCGTCTCTTCAACATCGAGCACAACAAAGATGAACCACGCGCCTGGAACGCGGAACTGCTCCATCCTTTTTACTCTTAAGTATTAGGACTAATGAGATGTAATAAGAACTACCTCTTAGTTTGTTTATCAAAAGACATCATTTTACAGTCTTCCAAACGATTGTTGTCTATTTCTTTTGTTTGTGTTGCCTTAGAAGCGAACCTGTTTTTGCCTAAGATAAAGTTATAAAATCCTACCCGAGTGGTGAGTCCGCCTCCCACTCGGGGGCTTAGCTGCAGCCCAGTGCTCGCCTAAGTTTATAAAATCCTACCGAGTGGTGAGTCCGCCTCCCACTCAGGGGCTTAGCTGCAACCCAGTGCTCGCCTAAGTTTGTAAAATCCTACCGAGTGGTGAGTCCGCCTCCCACTCGGAGGCTTAGCTGCAGCCCAGTGCTCGCCTAAGTTTATAAAATCCTACCGAGTGGTGAGTCCGCCTCCCACTCAGGGGCTTAGCTGTAGCCCAGTGCTCGCCTAAGTTTGTAAAATCCTACCGAGTGGTGAGTCCGCCTCCCAATCGGAGGCTTAGCTGCAGCCCAGTGCTTGCCT
>NC_041381.1:156259038-156280266 GCF_002162155.2 Triticum dicoccoides
CTAAGTTTGTAAAATCCTACCGAGTGGTGAGTCCGCCTCCCACTCGGAGGCTTAGCTGCAGCCCAGTGCTTGCCTAAGTTTATAAAATCCTACCGAGTGGAGAGTCCACCTCCCACTCGGGGGCTTAGCTGCAGCCCAGTGCTAGCCTAAGTTTATAAAATCCTACCGAGTGGTGAGTCCGCCTCCCACTCGGGGGCTTAGCTGCAGCCTAGTGCTCGCCTAAGTTTATCAAATCCTACTGAGTGGTGAGTCCGCCTCCCACTCGGGGGCTTAGCTGCAACCCAGTGCTCGTCTAAGTTTGAAAAAATTCTACCGAGTGGTGAGCGAACCTCCCACTCGGGGGCTTAACTTCAGCCCAATGCTTGCCTAAGTTTGAGAAAATCCTACCGAGTGGTGAGCAAACCTCCCACTCGGAGGCTTAGCTGCAGTCTCGCACTCACCTAAGTTTGAAAAAATCCTACCGAGTGGTGAGCAAACCTCCCACTCAGGGGCTTAGCTGCAGCCTAGCGCTCACCTAAGTTTGAAAAAAATCCTATCGAGTGGTGAGCAAACCTCCCACTCGGAGGCTTAGCTGCAGTCTCGCACTCGCCTAAGTTTGAAAAAATCCTACCAAGTGGTGAGCAAACCTCCCACTCGGGGGCTTAGCTACAGCCCAGCGCTCGCCTAAGTTTGAAAAAAATTCTACCGAGTGGTGAGCAAACCTCCCACTCGGGGGCTTAGCTGCAGCCCAGTGCTCGCCTAAGTTTGAAAAAATCCTACCGAGTGGTGAGCAAACCTCCCACTCGGAGGCTTAGCTGCAGTATCGCACTCGCCTAAGTTTGAAAAAATCCTACCGAGTGGTGAGCAAACCTCCCACTCAGGGGCTTAGCTGCAGCCCAGCGCTCGCCTAAGTCTGAAAAATCCTACCGAGTGGCGAGCAAACCTCCCACTCGGAGGCTTAGCTACAGTCTCGCACTCGCCTAAGTTCGAAAAAATCCTGCCGAGTGGAGAGCAATCCTCTCACTCGGGGGCTTAGCTGTAGTCTCGTACTCGCCTAAGTTTGAAAAACCTTACCAGGTGGTTGACAGGAACGTCAAGGTCATTGCGGAGTGCCTTGCTAATGAGCTGATCAATGCTACTAAGGATCACCCGATCGATCGACTGGAACGTCGAGACCATTGCTTAGTGCCTTGCTGATGAGCTGATCAATGCTACTCAAGTATCACCCGACCGGTCGACTGGAACGTCAAGACCATTGCTGAGTGCCTTGCTGATGAGCTGATCAATGCTACTCAAAGATCACCCGATCGGTCGAATGGAACGTCAAGACCATTGCTGAGTGTCTTGCGGATGAGCTGATCAATGCTACTCGAGGATCACCCGATCGGTCGACCGGAACGTCGAGACTGTTGTTGAGTGCCTTGCTGATAAGTTGTTCAATGCTACTCAAGGATCACCCATCCGGTCGACTGGAACACAAAATCATTGATCAGGCGACTGGCCCTCCTCTTCCAGAAGCTGCATTAAGAAAACAAACAGCGGTTCGAGAGAAAAGCGGATCTCGGTCGAAAACAGACGCAATATGTGAGATGATAAATTCGGAGGTTCTTCACCGCAGAATAAAGTGCTCAGGCATCAGGCCCGAAGGAGTTTTAACGGTTACAAATCCACTCGGCATTCCGAGGAAAATAAAAGCGGTGGCATAGTGTTTCTTAATCACTCGACAGGTGAAGGACTGGCCAGGTCGCAGAAGCTGTCCAGATCGATGCTGTCAGCGATGCGAGTGGCTGCCTCGAGGAAAGTGTCCATGAAGTCCTGGAAGGAATGCTTCTTAGTGTTTGCCACCTTGAGGGCTGCCAGCTTGTTGTCCTTAGGTTCCTTGCAGTGCACTCGGACCAAAGACAAGGCGACATCAGCACCACAGCGGGCAGCAGATTTCTTCCACTCTTGCACTCGACCTGGAATCTGATTCAGCCGAGTCATTAAAGACTCGAGGTCTTGAGACATTTCCGCCTAAGGATAGAGTTCGGTGTCCACTCGAGCCATCGCCGCCTTCAGCCGAGCCAGATAGTCGACTGCACCGTCCAAGCATGATTCCAATCGAAGTAAGTTCATCGCGACTTCGTCTTTCATGGGATAGTTGATGGGGTCGAGACCTGTCTCGACCCGTCCAGTCTCGGCTTCAAAGTCCTGATAGACTTCTGGTCCATCACAACAAACAATGAGTCGACAGTATCATAAATTTCAGTCGACAACAGTTATCTAACAGAACAGTCATACCTTCAAGCTTCGAGACGAGCTTCGCCGCAAGTTGTTCCAAATGAGACTCTAGCTTTCCCGTCTTGGTCTTGAGACCATCAACTTCAGCGGTCAGATTCTCCTTGTCCTTCCTTAGTTGTTCGACTTCACGATTGGCTTCCGACACAGCCGTCTTCAATTTCGCGTTCTCATCCTCCAACTTGCCGACTAAAGCCAGCTTCTCGTCCGCGAGCTTCGTCTTCTCACGTGCCTCCTTCTGAGCAGCCGCCAGATCCAGATCCTTCTGCTCCAAAGCTTCCTTCATCCTCTCTAAAGAAACAACACTCTTCAGACGAGACTGAAGTTGGCGATTTTCACTATGCACATCTGCTTATGTGAAGTCACTCGGTTCAAAGAGGCTAAAAGAAAGGTAGCGGAAAGTCCACCAGGCAGACGAAATAGTCGAATGGTTACCTCCCATGATGGCCATTTCTTGTTGGGCAGTCTTTAGATTCTTCTTCGCCAATTCGAGGTCAAGTTCAACGCTGATATGCTTCTTCTTCAACTCGGTGAGCCGAGCTCCAAGATCACAAGACCTCTACAGTCGGAAAGACAAGCATTTCAGTCGACAGAAATAAGAGACTGTGAAGGAAAAGATTTACTCTAAGACTACTACCGAATTAAATATTCAACAGTAGTCTCGGGGACTACACACAGTGGGTGCGCTTAGCGTGCCCCCACTGGATCAGATGAATACTCAACATGAGTTCAAAAAAAGAGAGGGGACAGAGAGATATATTATCAGACCCCAGTCGACTGCCAGCAGCCGACCGTGGTCTCAGGGACTACATCCAGTGGGTGCACTCGACGTGCCCCCACTGATTTGGAAAGTGCAAAATTGAAGATCTCCTGAGTTCTAATCGAAGGAACACCCAGTGGGTGATTAGATATAAAGCAACGCTCAAAGATTCGGTCAGAATTCTACTGACCTGGACATTGGTCTGGAGGGTAGTGCTGGCATTGTAGGCTATATAACTAGCTTCATGCATCACTTTCACCTGCTCCATGACAAGATTCGCCTGGCGAAGAGCTTTCCTAGCGGCACTCGGCGAGTCGTTCGGAGTTTGATATGCAGCAAAGAGGGATGGATCCAGAGGGGTCGAAGCAGTTGCTGGATCAGATGAGTGGAGTTGCACCGGTGCAGCGGGCGTCTGCGCAGTCGACCCCGACGGACGATCAGTCGTTAATAGGTTAGCAAACGTGACGTTAGCCCGAACCATCGCCCCAGGCGCCGGTGTCGACTGCACCGGTGTCGACTGAGGGATTTGGACTTCAAGCCTCCTCCTGCTCGAACCTCCACTCTTCTTCCTCCTCTCCCGTAGAGGCGCTTCTTCTTCTTCATCGTCGGGAAGCACAAAGACGTCTTGCGGAGCTACATAAGAAGAGAAGTATCAAATTTTCAGTTAATCGACCGCCCACTCGGTTAAGCAGAGCTGAGTTAATGAACTTACGAGCTTGTGAGGTGGCTTCTTCGTCTCCTGGCGCCTTGTCAACATCCATGTCGGTGGCAGCAGAGGTAGGGCTGAAAGGACACAAGAGTTGGTCGGTCAGATCAAGAAAACTTTCAGTCAACTTACAGAAACTTAAACAAGATACTCACCCTGAGGCAATGGGGACGTCCATCTTGATTCGCGGCAAGGTCTTTCGGGTCTTGGGGGAGCAACTTTAGGCTGCTTGGCCACCTTCTCCGTCGGCTCCGGAGTCGACGTCCGAGTGTGCTTTTGAGTACCGACACTCGGACCCTTGCCTTTCCCACGCCCGCCGACCAGATCATGCTGTTGTTTGGATCGACGTTCGGAGCGTGGCGGCGAGTCGACTTCCTCCTCCTCATCTGATTCCTCGCTCTCCTCCTCCTCGTCGCTTCCCTGAGAATCCCACTCGACACTATCCTCCGCGCTGTCCTCCCCCTCCTGGGCCTGTTCCAAGGCCTGTTCACCGTTGGGCATCGAATGCATCTCAGTGAACACCTACAGAGCAAATTGGTCGAACGAGAGTCAATCAATATCAAGTGCAGTTGGAGCATGAATGAGAAATAGTCGGAACGAAAAGAGAACCTTGTCGGGTGGATTTGCATTGCTAAAGGGAATGACCCGCCTAGACCCTCTGGGGTTGTCCTGATTGCCTATGATGCTCCTCAGCCACGAGGCTACTGTTGCAGGCGGCACTTCTTCCGGATGGGTTCGGGCGGTGTCATCCGGCCCGGAATACAGCCACATCGGGTGATCGCGGGCCTGGAGGGGCTGGATGCATCGACTAAGGAACACCTCCAACATATCCAGACCCGTGACGCCATCGTTGATAAGCTGAACCACCCTAGCCACCAACATCCTCGTCTCCATGATCTCACCAGCAGTCACTTTTAGTGGAGCAGGAGTCTGGACTCGGTCAAACGAGAAGTGGGGGAGACCGGTCGACTGACCAGGGGTCGCGACATCTTAGCAATAGAACTAGGTCGACTGCCAGCCTCTAACAGAGTCGGGAAGGGTCATGGCAGGAAAGGCACTCCCTTTTCTCTTTTGGATGCCTAAACCCCCACACATCTGGATGACATGGGTTTTCGAGTCACTCGACTTGGCCTTTTTTATCGACTGAGAACGAATAGTGAAGATGTGTTTGAAAAGACCCCAGTGCGGTCGACACCCCAAGAAGTTCTCACACATCGACACGAAAGCAGCTAAGTGCGTAATGGTGTTGGTGGAGAAATGGTGGAGTTGAGCGCCGAAAATGTTCAGAAACCCCCGAAAGAAAGGATGCGGGGGAAGCGAAAAGCCACGGTCGACGTGGGTGGCGAGCAGAACGCACTGACCCGGTCGAGGTTAAGGACTCATCTCCCCCTCCGACAGCCTTGCCGCTCCCTTGGCGATCAACCCCGACTCCATTAGCTCGTCCAGGTCCGCCTACTGAATCGAAGACCGGATCCAATCTCCCTGGATCCAGCCCGGTGGCAGCCCCGCGCGCGACAACGACCCGCACTGCTGCTTCTTGCCCTTCGCCGCATCCTTCGTCTTCTTTGCGCGCTCTAGCGCCGCCGTCTTGTCCTTCACCATAGCGACGGGGCAGCGGCGTTGGAGCGGAAGAGTAAGGCGCGACGGAGAATCAAAGAAAGGAGGAAGAAGAGAAAATGCGCACAGTGCATATGCCTCGGTCCGGACGCCTTATAAGAGGTCATTTCCGAGTGACTGGCGAGTGGGGCCGGGCGATCCCGTCAAATCTTGCAACAGTCGCGCACAACATACGTGGCGAAAAAGGCGGCATGGTAATCGAGGAATCACTGCTTATCCACTCCGCCGCTTCGGCCTCCCCTGTTTGGCGCGCTTCCCTGAAATTTCGTATCCTGCAAAATCCGGGATACGCTGCAGACTATCGCGCCCAAAGATCCCGTGCTCCAACATAACACTCGGCACATGAGGTCAACAGTTCATTCGACTGTCCGCTGAATGGATCAAGGCAACTGAGTCGACGTCAAATATCAACGCATGCGTTCAGACTTACAGAAAGCACTCTCGAAGTCCCGAAGCTCGGAACAGGTTCAATTTCAACCTACATTGCACTCACACCTTAATCCATTCGGGGGCTACTTATGAGGATACAGACCTGGGGTAGGGTCATAGGCCTGACTTACACACCCTACCCAAGGTCACTACCCCAGAAGATGAGAAGACCAAGAATCCACTCGACGATTCAAGCACTCGACCAAAATTCTCTACCTTCACTCGACCATATGGGAACAACTCGACTACGTCGGATACCAGGAGTCGGTAGGACGCACAACGGCCAGATATTCACTCCTTAGTCTTCATGGGCATTAAGAGTACTTAATGCTAGCGTTACCAGTAACGCCCCTTACTTTATGTACATTAGTTCCCTTGTAATGGAGGCGGACTGGGGTCCTGGCGCACTCTATATAAGCCACCCCCCTCCTATGGCACAAGGGTTCGCACTCTCTGTAATACAACACACATAATCCAATCGACCGCCTCCGGGCACCAAGACGTAGGGCTATTACTTCCTCAGAGAAGGGCCTGAACTCGTAAATCCCGTGTGTACATCTTCGCCATAGCTAAGATCTTGCCTCTCCATACCTACCCCCTTTCTACTGTCAGGCTTAGAACCACGACACCGTCCCCTTGAGTCTGAATAGGACAAGGAAGGGGGGCTCCCCCCTTTCCTTTACCCTCTCTTCCTTTAGGTGGAAACCTACTAGGACTTGGAGTCCTAGTAGGATTCCCCTATTGCGGCGCGCTCTAGGAGGGTCGGCCGGCCTTCCCCTTGCTCCTTTATATACGGGGGCAGGGGGCACCCTAGGACACACAAGTTGACAATTGTTTCAGCCGTGTGCGGTGCCCCCTCCATAGATTTCCACCTCGGTCATATCGTCGTAGTGCTTAGGCAAAGCCCTGCGCCGGTAACTTCATCATCACCCTCACCACACCTTCTTGCTGACGAAACTCTCCCTCGACCTTAGCTGGATCTAGAGTTCGTGGGCATCACTGAGCTGAACGTGTGCAGATCACGGAGGTGCCGTACCTTCCATGTTAGGATCGGTCGGATCCTGAAGACGTACGAGTACATCAACCGCGTTGTCATAACACTTCCGCTTTTGGTCTACGAGGGTAAGTAGACAACACTCTCCCCTCTCGTTGCTATGCATCACCTAGATAGATCTTGCGTGATCATAGGATTTTTTTTGAAATTACTACGCTCCCCAACACCCCCATCTTTTTATCCTTAATGGCAATGATACATGCGTGTTACTTCTTCTGTCACTGAGATTGAGCACTGCAAGATCAAACCCATCACAAAGCACCTATTCACATTGCAAGAAAAATCAATCTAGTTGGCCAAACCAAACCAAAGTTTTGGTGAAGAAATACGAGGTTATAATAATCATGTATATAGGAGATCAAAGAAGACTCAAATGATACTCATAGATAGAACTGATCATAAACTCGCAATTCATCGGATCCCAATAAACGCACCGCAAAAATTCATTACATCAAATAAATCTCCAAGAACATCGAGAAGAACATTGTATTGAGAATCAAAAAGAGAGAAGAAGCCATCTAGCTACTGCGTACGGACCCTTAGGTCTGTGGTAACTACTCACACATCATCGGAGGAGCACCAATGAGGATGATGAACCCCTCCGTGACCGTGTTCCCCTCCGGCAAGGTGTCGGAATAGGGCTCTAGATTGGATCTCGTGGTTGTGGAATTTGCGATGGCTGTAATTGTTTTTCGTCGACTCTCCTAGGGTTTCTAGAATATTTGGGTATTTTACAGAGCTGAGAGGCGGTGGAAAGGACTCCCGTGGGCGCCACTACCCACTAGGGCGCGCCTGGGGCCTCTGGCGCACCCTGGTGCCTTGTGGGCCGCACGGGCCTCCCCTATTGCACTTCCTTGGTTTCCAAGTTGTCTTCTGGGCAGAAAAAAATCTCCAAAAAGTTTCGTTGTGTTTGGACTTTGCTTGATATAGATATTCTGCAAAGTAAAAAAACAAGCAAAAACAGCAACTGACACTGGGCACTATGTCAATAGGTTAGTCCCAAAAATGATATAAAGTTGCTATAAAATGAATATAAAACATCCAAGAATGATAATATAATAACATGGAACAATGAAAAATTATAAATACATTGGATACGTATCAGGCGCCATGATGAAAATCCAATAATCGTGCAGAGAGCTCCCCAAAATACCTTATCAGCCTTCTCCCATACATGACTCAAAGTGGTGGGGTTTCGAAGGCCTACTATACCGACCTGCGATGCACACCGCAAGCCGGGATGGGAAAGAACCTTGCAGTAGTAGCTCAGTGCTTAGGAACTCGGTGGTGTGAGGCAGGTGATGTCTGGCATGTCTCTCTTATAGGTAGAGGAGGATGAGGACGACTAGCAGCGGTTGCAGCTTTCTTAATAATCTCCATTACAGAAAAAATCCAGCTCCCATGCGATCTTTCATATGCTAGTCATGCGGGGCAAAAGGATAGGCAATGGCTCAGCTCATTCCCACAACCCGCGGCGCGCGCATCGTGACGAGGCATGGCGATGAAGAGCGCACATGTGGGGAAACAACCTTGCTTATAAGGAGATCCAACTCCTACTCAACTAGCAATTTGGGACTAAATGATGAGTGTTATTTTTACACACCTCTAACCTGAGTTCAAACTGATATATTTCATTAAAACCGAGATATTTGCTCTGATATTGCCACTAATGACTAATGAATGCATAGCATTCCAAATCCTTTTTTATTTTTTTTTCCACTGAAAATGGGCTATTTATGGACGAAATCAAGTAAGAACAAGAAAAAGGAGTAAAGGAGGATATAGAAGAAATCAAGTGGGAGGCGTAGCAGAAGCTCGAGAGCAAAATACGATGTTCCATGCGCCCGCTCTCGCTCGCATGAGCGGTTGTATGGTGTGGAAACTATGTTTCTCATCCACCTGAACATACTTTATAAAGGGGTCAAGGCTGAAATGTCGACAGAGGAGCCGCAGAACCACAAAAAAGAGAGTTGCTTTCATCCCATTTTCATCAACCCTAGCCACCGCCATTCCCCATCTCCATAGCCACCATCTCCATCTCCACCATAGTTCTTCCTCCTCTAGTCATACTTTTAGTCATGTATCACACGCGGCATCCATTGTAAGACCTATTATCAATCAATCTACCTTCATTATGTGTTCTTTGTGTGATCCAATTTCTTTTTGTGAGTAGTCCTGTAAGGTATGTGTTGAGCCAAGAGCCTTGCAGCCTGATGTATTTGTGGGAAGGACCAATAGAAGATCTTTGAATTAACGTTCGCATGTGTGAAATAATTTTTTTTGTAGTTGTCTCTTGTCTAGGACGCGTTCTTAATCCCTGCAGGCACACATGATCATGGAGAACGAGCCACGAAGTGGCCAGGGGCAGGAAGACTTTGAAGTGTTATTCTGGATACCAGTGACAGAAAGGTTTTGTACAGCAATATGGATCCTATCTCTAGGGATTCAAGAGGTGCAGTTATTAAATGTCCAATATTTTTGTCTGATTATTATAATCTTAATTATCGAGGCAACTCCGTGAGACGGATAGGGCCTTCGCTTGGACAACTGACTCTAGGATTTATTTGGAATTTAAAAAATGGTTATTGGGCTGGTCCTATTCGAACATTTGTTAAATCCACACCGACGTTTTCAAAATACATGGTAAACATATTTTAAATGCATGTCAAAGATTTTTTAAATACATGGGGAACATTTCTACATGTCAACATTTTCTAAGTACGGGGCAAACATTATTTAAATGCATGTGAACACTTTTTTAAATATATGATAAACGTTTTTATGTCATGAATAATGTTTACAAAACTTGCAAGAATAAAACGTTTAATTTTTATGAACATTTTTCAAAATCTTATTAAACATGTGGACAATTTTTTGGATACATTTAAAACAATGATGAACAATATTTTGAACGTGTAACATTTTTTGAATGTTATGAATATTTTTTGAAAATGTAAGAATATTATTCATAAAATATCATGAAACGAAAAAACCCTACAATAGATACTACTGTATATAAACGTCCCAACAACAGGTAAAATCGGTGCTACGTTTTACTGGACCTGCACATTTTTTGTTGTCTTGAGACACCGCGTTCTTCTGTCTCACTAGAAGACCTACTATTTGATGCTCACGGCATCAAATAGGTGGCTTGACGCACAAGGCGCTCCTCGGACTGGGCCGATCCTTTGCGATTGTACTGTAGCAATTTGATAGTATAGCGAATCGGTACTATACCTGCTCCTGCTTGCACACTGTATGATTTCTTTTTCCGCTAACAAAAGCTGTATGATTTCTTTTTCTAGCCGTTTTCCTGTTTTCATCGAATTATATTGTTTAAAAAGTTAAGTTATTTTTTTTCATTTTTTCGAAATTTTCCGAACAGTTTTAAAAAAATATGCGAATTTTTAGAATACTAAATATTTTTAAAAAGATTGTTTACACCTGTAAACTTGCAAACTTTTTTGTTAACATTTGTAAACTTGCAAACATTTTTTTGACAAAATGCAAACATTTTTTTTGAAAATTTTAGTTATTGTTTTGGAAAATATGATTCTTAAAATATTTAAGAACAAATTTTGAAAACATCTGCTTTTTTAAGAATGTTTGTGAATAAATTTTAAATAAACATTTTTTTTTGAAAATACAATGACATATTTTGACAGGATGAAACTATATGAACATTTTGTCATTTGAAATGCAAACATTTTACCAGAGCATTATCATTTTTTAGTAGTTATGAACATAATTTGAAATGTTTTTAAAATGTGAAAAGCTACTGCAATTTTAAGCATTTCCATTGTAAACGACGAAACATTTTTAGAATTTGTGAAAATGTTCAATAACAAAAACAGTTCCGAAAGTTTAGGAACATTTTGAGGAAATGTGAACATTTTTAGAAACTGGAGGAAAAGTTTCTCAACAATGGAATAGAAACTAAAAAAGAAAAACAACATTGAAGAACAAATAACCTAAAACCCATGAAAAAAAACGTAAAAAAAAAAACTGACCAAAACCGGTTTGGATATCAAGTATTAGCTATGGATTTGTAGAAAACGAGTTTTAAGCCGGTTTTTAGCAAAATCGGTTTTACTAATTGTTTTCTGAATAATCGGTTTATAGGAAACTATGTTTGGAGTTAGGAAAGTATAGAACGAGTTGGTCGGGTTCCTTGTTTGTATAGTGATTCACGTGGCCTTCTCTTTCTCGTGTGCACTTACGTCAATTTCGCTACTGGTGGATATTGCAAGTTCCGATACCCATCACCGAGATGCTTCTCCGCGGGCCTCGACGACTTGGCGTGCGTGGACGCCGGCCGTCGCTTCTTCTCACTCCTGGGTCGTCGCGCCTACCGTCCGGCGTCCGCCGTCCTCAGCCCCTCGACGCCGGCCGCCCAAGCTACAAACGGGAGCCGCCAAGACCCAGGTAGAGCACAACTCAGGAGAGTGCTCAATGCCATCCATCGGGACGTCCATGGCAGTCAGCTACGCGACGGCGGCCAAGCTGGGGTTGGAGCTCGGCCATGCCATGGCAGTCATATATGTGTCGTTGTTTGTTGAGAAATAAACGGGAGCGAGGAAAACTGTTGAGATCTGAGAATACGGGAAACGCGTTTTTAGAAAAACTACTAATACCCGTTTTCCCACAAACCCAAAATATTGGATTCCTGGAAACCAAGTTTCCTATATCCATGGATTGGATAGAGCGGCCAAACAAGATTTTATTCGGTTGGACAGTTTTTCAGGTTTACGGAGATCTGGTTTTGTATATTCGGTCTATCCAAACAACCCCTTAAAAGGTTCCTTAAACCAGAATCACTTCTGTGCATATGCTAACTAGTGGGCCGTCCCACTTGAGCACTTGCTTTGATCCTCCCATGCGAGAGCCCGAATATTTCTGATGCAAGAATGCGTAAACATGCGGCACGCGGCGGATCGAGGGCATGTGGAGCTTCAGCTGAGTGGCATGAATAGTAACAACTCTCCTGCTATCTTTCAAAAAAAAAAAACAGTGGCAAGAAATTTATTGTGCACCAAGTCGTCTACCGATAAACAGTTAGCCAGGCTGAATTTTGGTTAGCAAAGAGATTAACAGAACAGATAAACTCTAAGATTATAGCCAGTTTGGAGAGCTTGTTTTGTGAGAAACAGCACAATGCAAGTGCCTCGGTAGCACACGGCATGATGTTTGCCAGTCCTAAGAAATAGGTATTGTGCACGTAGGGCGGTTCAGACAGGGCGTGCAGCGCATCTCTCTATCCAATCTGCCGATCTGGCCACTCAACATTCTCTAATCTCTAGCACACGTGCCGTTCATGGAAAGATCAACACTAGAACCGGCCGGAAGTTGCAACCGCTTTGCTGTCGAGGCGAGATTTGCTGGAATCACATTCCTCTCTCCCGTTTGCTGCTGCTCTACCAGCTTCAGGTAGCAGCTGATGCGATTAGCACTTCGACGGCTGATATATGTGTAACAGAAAAAGCATGGACCTATCTTCGTACTAGAACGATTAACTGGCTGATATATGTGTAATTTTCACGTGGTCTGAGCAAGCACTTGCCACTGGTTATTTTGGACGCGTTTGGTAGGCTGCTTACAACCCAACCAGGTCCGGACATGATGAAATTGGGCCGTTTGGTTGCCTGCAAGCCGGCCTGGCTCGCATCTGCCCCGACATTAAAGTGCCCCTCAGCCTGGCTCGATGGGAACGCTCGAATCGGCCGTCTCCAGCGAGATGGGCTGAGTGGGGCGGAAAACGAAGACACGGCGTAGAGCGCGGTGTAGGGGGCATGCGGGCGTAGACGGCGGGAGGAGAAAATCGGCCTAGGCGAGGTGACGCCAAATATACCCTCACCACCTCATTTCCTCGCTCACCTCTATAGCTGTAGGACAAACCCTCCTGTGTTGTTGGCACCGGTGACGACGGCGACTCAGATCTACGGCTAGGATGGCGACGACGACTGAGATCTGCGGCTGTGACACTCCCCTGCAGCAGCAAGAGGCGGCATGCGCACTCCCCGACGGCGGCAGCTGCATCTCCCTTTCTTCTTCGTCCCCGTCCAGCCCTCCTCGTCTCCGCCATGTCTCCCCCGACCTCGAACTTGGTAAGCTACCCCCTCCCCCTCCTCCTGTTCTGTGATGAGGACATCAATATCATTGTTACACCCACAGCCCCTGCTGCTATACATACTGGATCAATTACTAGAGCTCGCGCACGCCAATTAAATTACCAAGTACTTTCGTTTCTTGGTAATGATTCTAATATTCATAGAATATGATGCTGCCTAAATTGGATACATTTGTCTTGCTTACAAATGAAGGGCTTAGCTTGGACAAGAAGGATGAACGTTGGAGCAAGATCAAGCATGGAGATGATGACATGCACAAGAGAAGTAAGAACTAAGTTACAAGTGATGATTCCAGGACTTTGAAGCCATCATAATGAGTGCATGAAGCCTTGGACGGAATATACAAGATGTCACGTCATAAATTTCGTCCAGAAACTATTATAGGTGTTGCGTCACCTTATTATTGGGCCAGCCCCATGTAATTTCGAAATACTTGAGTATAGGCTATTTTTAGAGTCTGTATGTGTGGGGAAACAAGAGTTAGGGTTGGTTTCGGACCCCTCCTCCAAGGGCCACGAAATTCCCCCCTTTTCCTCCATATATACAACCCTTAGGGCGCCGTTTAGACTTTGGGTTTGTTTAGATTAAAAGTTTGTCATAGCTGCAACTTTGTGTACTTCGTTTGTGTTCAACGATCAGACCAAGACGTCACAGAACCCCACCTTGATCAATAAATCTTTCATCTTATATTCGCAATATCCATATTGCAATCTTAGTTTCTTGCTTGTTCTTCGTTTGATTGCAGGAAATAGACCTTCGTGGTCAGGTTGATCGCGCTCCGGCGTGGTCAATAACCCTCAGAAGTTAGTTTAGCGATTGTTAAGGCGCGACGTCTCGCACATTCATAGTCAGATCGTCAAAGTCTACTCCCACAGAAAACGATAATCACCTTCTCATCAAAAGACGAGACACCTTTGCCTCAATGAAGTGGTATCAGATTTCCAGGTTGCTCGGTAAGATTTTATAGTTTTTCATAGTTTAGATCGAGTCTGTTCTTCATACCTACAGTCCACGAAAAAGCCAAAAAAATTAGGGTTAGTTCATCATATCCAAACCAGTCTGAGCCATTGCATAATCTTTTCTGTATTTGCTTTGTTGAATTTACGATTGCATCATCGTGTCAAGTTGCTGGTCTTAGTGTCTAGTCCTTTAGAGTTTCGAGTTCTGGTCACAAGTTGTCATGCTGCCGTCGCACCACCATCATCGCACTGCCATATACCACCACCGCTTATCCGCCACCTCTCCGACTCCATATACCACCACCGATCTGAGTCCATATACCACCACCGATCCGAGTCCATATACCACCACCGATCCGAGTCTATATATCCGCCACCAATCTGAGTCCATCACATATTAGCTTTGCTGTCGAGATCCATCTGTTTCCAGATTCGTGTTCCCTTATCTAAGTAGGTTTCGGATTTCATCAATCTTCTTCCATCCCGTAGAAGAAGGTGATTTCCAAAAAAAGAGTCTGGAAACCACTCTCTAGGCCCAAAATTTTCCAAAAACGCACTTGTCAAAAAAAAAATTCGGCTATCCTATTTTTAGGTGTTTCTGAGCGTTTTGAGATAGGTGTTATTATAGAAAGTTTTTTTGAGTAGTTTCCGGATTTTGGTCCGGGCAGTCAGAAAAAAATTATTGGTAAAAATTTCGTGTCTATCCTGTTATCTTGACTTGGGAAGAGTTTTGAGACACTCATCATTATAGTGATTTTTGGCAAAAAAAAAGGGAGTGCAAAAAATCCCCCAAAAAACAGAGTGATTTTCCCTTGTTTTCGTGCAGTGCCGTGATTTTGTTAGTGTTCTAGGCTCACCTCTCTAGTACGGTCTAGCCTAGGACCGGTACAGTACCGTCGTTGAGCGTTTATTCAACTTTGCATCTCTGAATTGATTATTGTTGATCCTTTTTGCTACCATATTATAAGCCTTCCCAGCTCCACGTACATCTACGTCGTGCATTTAAATCTCCTTGGTAATTGCTCTATCCAAGCTTTGAGGGTTTTGACTACAACAGTCGCCGATCACCACCTGCTGCTTGGTAAGAATTGGTAAGAATTTGAGATTCGCTTGACGGATTTGTGACTTACCATAACACCACCGCCACTTTCTAGCAGTCTATAGGATCATATTCTTGTGTTTTTCTCTTGCTGCTAACCATGCCAGGATCACAAGCAGATCAGCTGGACTGGGAGAACATGACGAACAATGAGCTCCATGATAAATTCCAGGAAATGTTGAGCCAATAGGTAGAAGACGTGATGGCCGGTTTTGGCAAGGCATTAGCAAGGATTGATGACATTGAAAAGACAACTGACAACAAGTTGGATGCCAAGTTTGCTGAAGTGCTTGCGCGTCTACCTCCACCTACTGCCTCTGCTGCACCATTGCAACAACAACAACAACAACAACAACAACAACAACAACAACAACAACAACAACAACCTCCACGTCGTGAAATAGCCCTCCACCAAGCGAGCCGTGTTCCAATTGGGCCGGGCCAAACTTCTGGTGCCGCTGCTACTGCTGTTGATGCTTCTATGGCTCATGCTGCTGCGGAGGAGGAGGAGGAGGAGGACGATTATGTGGGCGACTACGAGGATGAGGTTGATCAAAATCAGAACTACGTGCAACCACCAGCACCATCACCGCCAGGTCGTCCTCATGCTTATAATTGTAACGGTAGGGCACAACACCACCTCAGGTACGAGATTATGACCATGTTCCTAAACTAAAATTGAATATTCCATCGTCTGAGGGTAGATACATTCCTGATGTATATCTTACTTGGGAGTTAGAAACTGAACAACGTTTTACATGCTTACAATATCCCGAGGATAGACGTGTTGCTGCTGCTGTTTATGAATTCACTAGTTTTGCTTCTGTTTGGTGGTCTGAACATTGTAGATTATATCATGATAATATCCCTACTACTTAGGCTACTTTAAAAACTGATATGCGTACTCGTTGGGTTCCACCATATTATCAACGTGAATTACTTCAAAAACTGCAGCGTTTGAGACAAGGAAAAAATACTGTAGAGGAGTATTATCAGGAATTACAAATTGGAATGATTAGAGGTGGTATTGTTGAGGATAATGAAGCTATGCTTGCACGTTTTATGGGTGGATTAAATAAAGAGATTCAAATCCTTCTAGAGTATAAGGAGTATAATAATATAACTCGTTTATTCCATCTTGCTTGCAAAGCTGAACGTGAAGTGCAGGATCGACAGACATTGGCGCGAACTAATTTTTCTGCAGGTCGATCTTCATCATGGACACCATGTACATCCTCTACTCCCACATGTCCTACTTCAGCACCACCGACTTCAGCCGCCAATTCCAACCGAGATACAAGAAAACAGGCACCACCACCACCACCTGCCAGGAGTGCACCTTCCGGTCCCACACAGAGCTCTTCTTCATCCATGGCATCAACATGGCAAACACATGAGGTTATATGCCGTTGTTGCAAGGGTGGAGGTCACTATGCGAGCAAATTTCCATCTCCGCGTGTGATGATTGTTACTGAGGATGGTGGGTATGAGTCCGCTAGTGACTATGATGAGGAGACTTTGACTCTTATTGCAAGTGGAGAACATGGTGAAGATGATTCTGAACATGAGACGCAATACATGGCTGCTAAAGATGCTGACAGGTATGAGAGTTTAGTTGCTCAAGGTGTTCTGAGTGTGCAGGTAACACACGCTGAGCAAAATCAGAGGCATAATTTGTTCCATACAAAGGGAGTTGTGAAGGAACGTTCTGTCCACGTCATCATTGATGGAGGGGGCTGCAACAACTTGGCTAGCATGGAGATGGTGGAGAAGCTATCTCTCACCACAAGACCACATCCACATCCTTACTACATCCAATGGTTCAACAACAACGGCAAGGTTAAGTTCACACATACTGTTCGTGTGCATTTTAGTATCTCTACATATGCTGATTCTGTTGATTGTGATGTGGTACCCATGCAAGCATGTTCCTTATTACTTGGTAGACCATGGCAATTTGATAAAAAATCTATCCACCATGGTAGAAACAATCAGTATACTCTTGTTCATAAGGATAAACATATTACTTTGCTTCCTATATCTCCTGATTCCATTTTGAAAGATGATATTAATAGAGCTAATAAAGCAAAACAGGAGAAAAGTAAGAGTCAAAATCAGGTTGTGCCAAAATAATTTGAGCAACAATGAAGCCTAATAATAAACCATCTAGTGTTGCTTATGAAATTAAATTGAAAAGTTCATGTTTACTTGCCACCAAATCTGATATTGATGAGCTAGATTTTAGCAAATCTGTTTTCTATGCTTTTGTGTGCAAAGAGGCATTATTTTTCATTCGAGGACGTGCCTTCCTCTTTGCCTCCTGCAGTCACTAATATTTTGCAGGAGTTCACTAGCGTCTTTCCACAAGATGTGCCATCGGGATTACCACCTATTCGAGGGATTGAGCATCAGATTGACTTAATTCCCGGTGCCTCGCTGCCAAACCATGCGCCATACCGTACCAATCCAGAGGATACGAAGGAGATTCACTACAGGAATCATGCTGACGGCAAAGGCATGCCAGTCAGACGGCAACGACCTTTGCCGCCAGCCAGCAGACGGTAACAGGTTCGGCTGAATAGGCTACGGCAAAGGCCTCTCTGTCGTCTGCTGGCGGATAGCAAAGATGCAAAGGCCTTTGCCGTCTGCTGGCAGACGGCAAAGAGCCTGGACGACACACGTGGTAGTTCAGGTCCGTTAAGTGGTTAATGGCGTGCTTTGCCGTCAGCTGGCAGACGACAAAGGCCTTTGCAAGCAAACGAAGAACAAGAAAGAAACAAAAGTACATTGTAATTTAATTGGCGCGTGCAAGCTCTAGTAATTGGCGTGCGCGAGTTCTAGTAAAAGGACCATCGGCATGTGGCATTAGCTTTGATTTGCGCAAATCAAGAAATCTATCCTTAAGCAAATGTAACCAAACAAAATCTCGAGGTGCAAACACAACATGTTTTCTGCCCTTATCTCCAACAATTTTATATTTAGCATTCATACGCTCAATGTTCTCCTTAGTTAACTCATGCATTTTTAAGATTAATTCATCACATTGTTTAGCATCAAAATTAACCTTCTCCGAAGATGGAAGAGGCAACAAATCAATAGGTGCACGAGGTAGAAAACCATACACAATCTCAAAAGGGCATATCTTAGTAGTAGAATGCAGCGAATGATTATAAGCAAATTCAATATGGGGTAAGCATTCTTCCCATATTTTCTTTTTATTCTTAAAAACAACCCTAAGCATAGTACACAATGTTCTATGGACTACTTCAGTTTGTCCATCGGTTTGGCGGTGACATGTAGTACTAAAAAGCGGTTTAGTCCCCAACTTAGCCCGTAAACATCTCCAAAAGTGGCTAAAAATTTAGTATCATGATCTGAAACAATTGTATTTGGCACACTATGCAAGCAAATAATTTCACGAAAGAACAAATCAGCAACATTAGCAGCATCATCGCTTTTATGACATGGTATAAAGTGTGCCATTTTCGAGAATCTATCCACGACAACAAATATGCTATCCTGTTATGGATATTACGAATATAAGATGGAAAGGCCTTTGCCATCTTATATACGCAATATCCAGACTGCAATCTTAGTTTCTTGCTTGTTCTTCGTTTGCTTGCAGGAAATAGACCTTTGTGGTCAGGTTGATCATGCTTCGGCGTGGTCAATAACCCTTAGAAGTTGGTTTAGCGATTGCTAAGGCGTGACGTCTCACACGTTCGTAGTCGGATCGTCAAAGTCTACTCCCATAGAAAATGATAATCACCTTCTCATTGAAAGACGAGACACCTTTGCCTCTATCACTCTGTTATGTGTTAGGTCATTGGACAAGAGTGTTTAGGGTCGATAGAGCCATCACCGACCGCATCATGGATGTCGCTTAGGTTGTGGATGAATGGAAGAATCTTCTAGTTCAGGCAGCATCGCTGATAGCTGTAGTTCAGGCCTGGATCTTGTTGGTTCATAAGAGAGATGTTCATCGAAATGAGAGACCTCGCATCCGGTATGATCTGATGTTAATCCAGGATCAAGAGAGGATAGTGAATCTGAACTACATCTACAACTGCAACGACACAAAGGCTCTGTGGATACTTTGAATGAAAAGAGCACCTTTCGCCAGGCTTGCGCATGCGTTTAGGAGCAAGGGGCTGCTAGAAGATAGCATCCACACCACCGTGGAAGAGCAAGTCGCCATGTTCCTCCATGTTGTTGGTCATAACCAGAGGTTCAGGGTTGTACACAACACCTTCAGGAGATCAATGGAGACCATCTCCAGGTACTTCGAGAAAGTCTTGTATGATGTTGGGGAGCTCAGAGGAGAGATGATCAGGTGACCAACTGGTCGGACTCCTATGAAGATTCACACTAGCCCAAGATGGTATCCATACTTCAAGATGAGCACTTGATATGTTGTTGTAGTTCATGCCTTGATATGTTATTATTGTTCTGTAGTAGACTAACAACATATTGTAATGCCATTACAGGATTGCATTGGAGCAATAGATGGTACTCATGTCACTGCCAGAGTGGCGAGGTCACAAGCTGCATCATATAGAGGGAGGAAGCACTACACAAGCCAGAATGTGCTAGCTGCTGTTGATTTCGATCTGAAGTTCACATATGTGCTGGCTGGCTGAGAAGTATCATCACATGATGCTAACACTCTCAGTGACAGCATGAGTCATCATGATGGCATCAACACCCCTGATGACAATTTCTACCTTGGATATGCTGACTATGCATGTCAACCAGGTGTTCTTCCACCCTTCAGGGAAAACAGGCACCATCTGAACGAGTTTGCTGGTAGGAATTATCCTAGGACTCCTCAACTATTCAATCTCAGACACTCTAGCCTTAAGAGTGACTGTTGAGAGGACCTTTGGAGCTCTAAATAACAGGTTTAAGATCCTGGATCAGAAGCCATTCCACCCTTACCCTACCCACATGAAGCTTGTTCTTGCATGTTGCATCATTCATAACTGGATCCTGCAATGGGGGGTTGATGAATTTGTGCTGGAGGAGGAAGATGTCACTCCTGATGAGGTGATCAGCTCCGGCCATGGTGTGAAGGCTTTCAACAACGAAGCATGGAAGAACAAAAGGTTGGAGTGGGCTCATGCAATGTGGGATAAAATAGGTTAGACAAGGATCTGAAGCCGAAGAACAAGAGGAAGAAGAAGAAAGAGGGAGCATCAGAAGCGAGGAAGAGGGAACAGCAGAAGCGAGGAAGAGGAAGCAGCACATAAGCAGCAGAGGAAGAGGAAGCACCTAATTAGCATCATTGAACTATCTTTATTCAGCCATGTTTGCTCTTAATAACGTGTACTGTCATTTTCTAGTAGCTAGGATAAATTGCCATTTGTTTCCTAGCTAGGACAAAACAATGTTCATTGTGTGTGGTAAGATCACCATTAGTGATAAGTGGTGATCACATCTTTAGCCGTTTGCAACCAAACAACATGTTGTTTGTTAACAACAATGACGCGGGCAACCAAACAACATGCTAACTAGTTTATTCCCTCATGCAGAAAGCCTAATGCAGGCAACCAAACTACATGCAGATGTTGGTTTTTAGCCTACATTTGCCCAATCAGGCCTAACTGGAACAAGTATACAAAATGCCCTAAAACAGAGATGTGAACCAAACACACCCTTTATGGTGCCAATCAGCAATCACAGCTACGTCAACACGGGCCTCATTATTCTGTGAGAGTAGTAGCCGCATGTTATTCATGGTGTTGCAAAACAATCTCTACTCTCTTCATAATTAATACATGAGGCAAATTTGTTGCTTCCTTTTCAAAATGGAAAACTGTTGGGGAACGTAGCAGAAAATAAAAAATTTCTACGCATCACCAAGATCAATCTATGGAGTCATCTAGCAACGAGAGAGATAGGAGTGCATCTACATACCCTTGTAGATCGCGAGCAGAAGTGTTCAAGAGAACGGGGTTGATGGAGTCGTACTCGTCGTGATCCAAATCACCGAAGATCCTAGTGCTGAACGGACAGCGCCTCCGCGTTCAACACACGTACGGTTGGGAGAGACGTATCCTCCTTCTTGATCTAGCAAGGGGGGACTAGAGGTTGATGGAGATCCGGCAGCACGACGGCGTGGTGGTGGAAGTAGCGGGGAATCTCGGCATGGCTTTGCCAAGCTCAGCGAGAGGGGGACGTGTTGCGGGGGGATAGGGAGGCGCCAGGGACTAGGGTGCGC
>NC_041381.1:156280640-156292737 GCF_002162155.2 Triticum dicoccoides
CCTGGGGGGGGGGGCGCCGGCACCCTAGAGATCCAATCTTAAGGGGGGGGGGCAAAGGGGGGGACTTTCCCCCCTAGTCAGGTGGGGCGCCCCCACCCCTAGGGTTTCCAGCCCTAGGCGCAGGAGAGGCCAAAGGGGGGCGCACCAGCCCACCAGGGGATGGTTCCCTTCCCACTTCAGCCCATGGGGCCCTCCGAGATAGGTGACCCCACCCGATGGACCGCTGGGACCCTTCCGGTGGTCCCGGTACAATACCGGTGACCCTCGAAACTTTCCTGGTGGCCGAAACTGGACTTCCTATATACAAATCTTCACCTCTGGACCATTCTGGAACTCCTCGTGACGTCCGGAATCTCATCCAGGACTCCGAACAACTTTTGGGTTACCGCATACTAATATCTCTACAACCCTAGCGTCACCGAACCTTAAGTGTGTAGACCCTACGGGTTCGGGAATCACGCAGACATGACCGAGACAGCTCTCCGGCCAATAACCAACAGCGGGATCTGGATACCCATGTTGGCTCCCACATGTTCCACGATGATCTCATCGGATGAACCACGATGTCGAGGATTCAAGTAATCCAGTATACGATTCCCTTTGTCAATCGGTACGTTACTTGCCCGAGATTCGATCGTCGGTATCCCAATAACTCGTTCAATCTTGTTACCGGCAAGTCACTTTACTCGTACCGTAATGCATGATCCCGTGACCAACCACTTGGTCACATTGAGCTCATTATGATGATGCATTACCGAGTGGGCCCAGAGATACCTCTCCGTCATACGGAGTGACAAATCCCAGTCTCGATCCATGTCAACCCAACAGACACTTTCGGGGATACCTTTAGTATACCTCTATAGTCACCCAGTTACGTTGTGACGTTTGGTACACCCAAAGCACTCCTATGGTATATGGGAGTTACACGATCTCATGGTCTAAGGAAATGATACTTGACATTGGAAAAGCTCTAGCAAACGAACTACATGATCTTGTGCTATGCTTAGGATTGGGTCTTGTCCATCACATCATTCTCCTAATGATGTGATCCCGTTATCAATGACATCCAATGTCCATAGTCAGGAAACCATGACTATCTGTTGATCAATGAGCTAGTCAACTAGAGGCTCACTAGGGACATGTTGTGGTCTATGTATTCACACATGTATTACGATTTCCGGATAACACAATTATAGCATGAATAATAGACAATTATCATGAACAAGGAAATATAATAATAATCATTTTATTATTGCCTCTAGGGCATATTTCCAACAGTCTCCCACTTGGACTAGAGTCAATAATCTAGTTACATTGTGATGAATCGAACACCCATAGAGTTCTGGTGTTGATCATGTTTTGCTCGTGGAAGAGGTTTAGTCAATGGATCTGCGACATTCAGATCCGTATGCACTTTGCAAATATCTATGTCTCCATCTTGAACATTTTCACGAATGGAGATGAAGTGACGCTTGATGTGCCCAGTCTTCTTGTGAAACCTGGGCTCCTTGGCAAGGGCAATAGCTCCAGTGTTGTCACAGAAGAGAGTGATCGGCCCCGACGCATTGGGTATGACTCCTAGGTCGGTGATGAACTCCTTCATCCAGATTGCGTCATGCGCTGCCTCCAAGGCTGCCATGTACTCCGCTTAACATGTAGATCCTGCCATGACGCTTTGCTTGCAACTGCACCAACTTACTGCCCCACCATTCAAAATATACACGTATCCGGTTTAAGACTTAGAGTCATCCAGATCTGTGTCGAAGCTAGCGTCGATGTAACCCTTTATGACGAGCTCTTCATCACCTCCATAAACGAGAAACATATCCTTAGTCCTTTTCAGGTACTTCAGGATATTCTTGACTGCTGTCCAGTGTTCCATGCCGGGATTACTTTGGTACCTTCCTACCAAACTAACGGCAAGGTTTACATCAGGTCTGGTACACAGCATGGCATACATAATAGACCCTATAGCCGAGGCATAGGGGATGACACTCATCTTTTCTCTATCTTCTGCCATGGTCGGGCATTGAGCCGAGCTCAATTTCACACCTTGCAACACAGGCAAGAACCCCTTCTTGGACTGATCCATATTGAACTTCTTCAATATCTTATCAAGGTATGTGCTTTGTGAAAGACCTATGAGGCGTCTCGATCTATCTATATAGATCTTGATGCCTAATATGTAGGCAGCCTCTCCAAGGTCCTTCATTGGAAAACACTTATTCCAGTAGGCCTTAATGCTGTCCAAAAGTTCTATATCATTTCCCATCAAAAGTATGTCATCTACATATAATATGAGAAATGCTACAGAGCTCCCACTCACTTTCTTGTAAGCGCATGCTTCTCCATAAGTCTGCATAAACCCAAATGCTTTGATCATTTCATCAAAGCGAATGTTCCAACTCCGAGATGCTTGCACCAGCCCATAAATGGATCGCTGGAGCTTGCATACCTTGTTAGCATTCTTAGGATCGACAAAACCTTCCGGCTGCATCATATACAATTCTTCCTTAAGATAGCCGTTAAGGAATGTCGTTTTGACGTCCATTTGCCATATCTCATAATCGTAGTATGCGGCAATTGCTAACATGATTCGGACGGACTTCAGCTTCGCTACGGGAGTGAAAGTCTCATCGTAGTCAACCCCTTGAACTTGTCGATAACCCTTAGCGACAAGTCGAGCTTTATAGATGGTAACATTACCATCCGCGTCCATCTTCTTCTTAAAGATCCATTTGTTTTCTATCACTCGCCAATCATCAGGCAAGTCTATCAAAGTCCATACTTTGTTTTCATACATGGATCCTATCTCAGATTGCATGGCTTCTAGCCATTTGTTGGAATCTGGGCCCGCCATCGCTTCTTCATAGGTCGAAGGTTCACCGTTGTATAACAACATGATTTCCAGGACAGGGTTGCCATACTATTCTGGTATGGAACGTGTCCTTGTGGACCTTCGAAGTTCAGTAGCAACTTGATCCGAAGTACCTTGATCATCATCATTAACTTCCTCTCTAGTCAATGCAGGCACCACAGGAACATCTTTGTGAGCTGTGCTACTTTCCGGTTCAAGAGGCAGTACTTCATCGAGTTCTACTTTCCTCCCACTTATTTCTTTCGAGAGAAACTCTTTCTCCAGAAAGGACCCGTTCTTGGCAACAAAGATCTTGCCTTCGGATCTAAGGTAGAAGGTATACCCAATGGTTTCCTTAGGGTATCCTATGAAGATGCATTTTTCCGACTTGGGTTCGAGCTTTTCAGGTTGAAGTTTCTTGACATAAGCATCGCATCCCCAAACTTTTAGAAACGACAGCTTAGGTTTCTTCCCAAACCATAATTCATACGGTGTCGTCTCAACAGATTTAGACGGTGCCCTATTTAAAGTGAATGTAGCTCTCTCTAGCGTGTATCCCAAAATGATAGCGGTAAATTGGTAGTGACATCATAGATCGCACCATATCCAATAGAGTGCGATTACGATGTTCGGACACACCGTTACGCTGAGGTGTTCCAGGCGCCGTGAGTTGTGAAACAATTCCACATTTCCTTAAGTACGTACCAAATTCGTGACTTAAATATTCTCCTCCACGATTTGATCGTAAGAACTTTATTTTTCGGTCACGTTGATTCTCTACCTCATTCTGAAATTCCTTGAACCTTTTAAAGGTCTCAGACTTGTGTTTCATCAAGTAAACATACCCATATCTACTCAAGTCATTAGTGAGGGTGAGAAGATAATGATAGCCACCGCGAGCCTCGACGCTCATTGGACCACACACATCAGTATGTATAATTTCCAATAAGTTGGTTGCTCGCTCCATTGTTTTGGAGAACGGAGTCTTGGTCATTTTACCCATGAGGCATGGTTCGCACGTGTCAAATGATTCGAAATCAAGAGACTCCAAAAGTCCATCTATATGGAGCTTCTTCATGCATTTGACACCAATGTGACCAAGGCGGCAGTGCCACAGATATGTTGGACTATCATTATCAATCTTACATCTTTTGGTATTCACACTATGAATATGTGTAACATCACGTTCGAGATTCATTAAGAATAAACCATTGACCAGCGGGGCATGACCATAAAACATATCTCTCATATAAATAGAACAACCATTATTCTCGGATTTAAATGAGTAGCCATCTCGTATTAAACGATATCCAGATACAATGTTCATGCTCAAAGCTGGCACTAAATAACAATTATTGAGGTTTAAAACTAATCCCGTAGGTAAATGTAGAGGTAGCGTGCCGACGGCGATCACATCGACCTTGGAACCATTCCCGACGTGCATCGTCACCTCGTCCTTCGCCAGTCTCCGCTTATTCCGCAGCTCCTGTATTGAGTTACAAATATGAGCAACCGCACCGGTATATAATACCCAGGAGCTACTACGAGTACTGATAAGGTAAACATCAATTACATGTATATCACATATACCTTTAGTGTTGCCGGCCTTCTTGTCCGCTAAGTACTTGGGGCAGTTCCGCTTCTAGTGTTCGCTTCCCTTGCAATAAAAGCACTCAGTCTCAGGTTTGGGTCCATGCTTTGGCTTCTTCCCGGCAACTGGCTTATCGGGCACGGCAACTCCCTTGCTGTCCTTCTTGAAGTTCTTCTTACCCTTGCCTTTCTTGAAACTAGTGGTTTTATTGACCATCAACACTTGATGTTCCTTTTTGATTTCTACTTCCGCTGATTTCAGCATTGAAAATACCTCAGGAATAGTTTTCACCATCCCCTGCATAGCATATTGTAGTTCATCACAAAGCTCTTGTAGCTAGGTGGGAGCGACTGAAGGATTCTGTCAATGACCGCCTCATCCGGGAGGTTAATGTCCAGCTGGGACAAGCGGTTGTGTAACCCAGACATTTTGAGTATGTGCTCACTGACAGAACTATTTTCTTCCATCTTACAACTGTAGAACTTGTCGGAGACTTCATATCTCTCGACCCGGGCATGAGCTTGGAAAACCATTTTCAGCTCTTCGAACATCTCATATGCTCTGTGTTGCTCAAAACGCTTTTGGAGCCCCGGTTCTAAGCTGTAAAGCATGCCGCACTGAACGAGGGAGTAGTCATCAACACGCGACTACCAGGCGTTCATAACGTCTTGAGTCGCGGGGAAAACGAGTGCTTCACCTAGCGGTGCATCTAGGACATATGCTCTTTTGGCAGCTATGAGGATGATCCTCAAGTTCCAGACCCAGTCCGTGTAGTTGTTGTCATCGTCTTTCAGCCTGGTTTTCTCTAGGAACACGTTGAAGTTGAGGGCAACATTAGCGTGGGCCATTTGATCTACAAGACATATTGCAAAGGTTTTATACTAAGTTCATGATAATTAAGTTCATCTAATCAAATTATTTAATGAACTCCCACTCAGATAGACATCCCTCTAGTCATCTAAGTGATCCATGATCCGAGTCAACTAGGCCGTGTCCGATCATCACGTGAGACGGACTAGTCATCATCGGTGAACATCTTCATGTTGATCGTATCTTCTATACGACTCATGTTCGACCTTTCGGTCTCTTGTGTTCCGAGGCCATGTCTGTACATGCTAGGCTCGTCAAGTCAACCTAAGTGTTTTTGCATATGTAAATCTATCTTACACACGTTGTATGTGAATGTTAGAATCTATCACACCCGATCATCACGTGGTGCTTTGAAACAACAAACTTTCGCAACGGCGCACAGTTAGGGGGAACACTTTCTTGAAATTATTATGAGGGATCATCTTATTTACTACCGTCATTCTAAGCAAATAAGATGCAAAAACATGATAAACATCACATGCAATCAAATAGTGACATGATATGGCCAATATCATTTTGCTCCTTTTGATCTTCATCTTCGGGGCACCATGATCATCATCGTCACCGGCATGACACCATGATCTCCGTCATCGTGTCTTCATGAAGTTGTCACGCCGACGATTACTTCTACTACTATGTCTAACGGTTTAGCAATAAAGTAAAGTAATTACATGGCGTTATTCAATGACACGCAGGTCATACAATAATTAAGACAACTTCTATGGCTCCTGCCGGTTGTCATACTCATCGACATGCAAGTCGTGATTCCTATTACAAGAACATGATCAATCTCATACATTACATATATATCATTCATCACATCCTTTTGGCCATATCACATCACAAGGCATATGCTGCAAAAACAAGTTAGACGTCCTCTAATTGTTGTTGCATGTTTTTACGTGGCTGCAATAGAGTTCTAGCAAGAACATTTCTTACCTACATCAAAACCACAACGTGATATGCCAATTTATATTTACCCTTCATAAGGACCCTTTTCATCGAATCCGATCCGACTAAAGTGGGAGAGACAGACATCCGCTAGCCACCTTATGCAACTAGTTCATGTCAGTCGGTGGAACCTGTCTCACATAAGCGTACGTGTAAGGTCGGTCCGGGCCGCTTCATCCCACGATGCCACCGAAACAAGATAAGACTAGTAGTGGCAAGTAAATTGACAACATCTACGCCCACAACAAAATTGTGTTCTACTCGTGCATAGAAACTACGCATAGACCTAGCTCATGATGCCACTGTTGGGGAACGTAGCAGAAAATAAAAATTTTCTACGCATCACCAAGATCAATCTATCGAGTCATCTAGCAACGAGAGAGATAGGAGTGCATCTACATACCATTGTAGATTGCGAGCGGAAGCGTCCAAGAGAACGGGGTTGATGGAGTCGTACTCGTCGTGATCCAAATCACCGAAGATCCTAGTGCCGAACGGACAGCACCTCCGCGTTCAACACATGTACGGTTGGGAGAGACGTCTCCCCCTTCTTGATCTAGCAAGGGGGAAGGAGAGGTTGATGGAGATCTAGCAGCACGACGGCGTGGTGCTGGAAGTAGCGGGGAATCTCGGCAGGGCTTCGCCAAGCTCAGCGAGAGGGAGAGGTGTTACGGGGGGAGAGGGAGGCGCCAGGGACTAGGGTGTGCAGCCCTCCCCCCTCTTTATATAGGGGCCCTGGGGGGGCGCCGGCCCCCTAGAGATCCA
Source organism: Triticum dicoccoides (assembly GCF_002162155.2). Classification (NCBI taxonomy): domain Eukaryota; kingdom Viridiplantae; phylum Streptophyta; class Magnoliopsida; order Poales; family Poaceae; genus Triticum; species Triticum dicoccoides. The sequence continues at coordinate 156,287,675 of NC_041381.1, forward strand.
ATCTCAAGGGGGGGGGGCAAAGGGGGGGACTTGCCCCCATGTCAGGTGGGGCGCCCCCACCCCTAGGGTTTCCAACCCTAGGCGCAGGGGAGGCCCAAGGGAGGGCGCACCAGCCCACCAGGGGCTGGTTCCCTTCCCACTTCAGCCCATGGGGCCCTGCGGGATAGATGGCCCCACCCGGTGGACCCCCGGGACCCTTCCGGTGGTCCGATACAATACCGGTGACCCGCGAAACATTCCCGGTGGCCGAAACTGGACTTCCTATATACAAATCTTCACCTCCGGACCATTCCGGAACTCCTCGTGACGTCCAGGATCTCATCCGGGACTCCGAACAACTTTTGGGTTACCGCATACTAATATCTCTACAACCCTAGCGTCACCGAACCTTAAGTGTGTAGACCCTATGGGTTCGGGAATCACGCAGACATGACCGAGACAACTCTCCAGCCAATAACCAACAGCGGGATCTGGATACCCATGTTGGATCCCACATGTTCCACTATGATCTCATCGGATGAACCACGATGTCGAGGATTCAAGTAATCCCATATACAATTCCCTTTGTCAATCGGTACGTTACTTGCCCGAGATTCGATCGTCGGTATCCCAATACCTCGTTCAATCTCCTTACTGGCAAGTCACTTTACTCGTACCGTAATGCATGATCCCGTGACCAACCACTTGGTCACATTGAGCTCATTATGATGATGCATTCCCGAGTGGGCCCAGAGATACCTCTCCGTCATACGGAGTGACAAATCCCAGTCTCGATCCATGTCAACCCAACAGACACTTTCGGGGATACCTGTAGTATACCTTTATAGTCACCCAGTTATGTTGTGACGTTTGGTACACCCAAAGCACTCCTACGGTATCCGGGAGTTATACGATCTCATGGTCTAAGGAAATGCTACTTGACATTGGAAAAGCTCTAGCAAACGAACTACACGATCTTGTGCTATGCTTAGGATTGGGTCTTGTTCATCACATCATTCTCCTAATGATGTGATCCCGTTATCAATGACATCCAATGTCCATAGTCAGGAAACCATGACTATCTGTTGATCAACGAGCTACTCAACTAGAGGCTCACTAGGGACATGTTGTGGTCTATGTATTCACACATGTATTACGATTTCCGGATAACACAATAATAGCATGAATAATAGACAATGATCATGAACAAGGAAATATAATAATAATCATTTTATTATTGCCTGTAGGGCATATTTCCAACAAAAACATGGGTCAAACACATGCCCATGGGGCTATGAAAGTGTGGTTTGTAGCACACGACCCTTTAGAGCATCTCTAGCAGACCCCGTATAATGGCTAACCAGCAAAATAACTGCCAAAATACGGGTCCACGCAAAAAATGTTGCCCGACCAAACGCTATAAACGTGTCAGATCCATAATTTTTTTTGAGGGGCGCGGTAAAATCCCATCTCCAACCCGCGAAAACGCAGGTTTTCCCCTCGACCCAACAGTGCCCAATATCCCAGAAAAGAGGTTGGCAGGAGGGACATTTCAGCCCGCGCTCGTTCCCCACTCCCTTCCGTAGCCGCGTGCCATTGGTTCCGCCCGGCCGCCGCCGGTGATTCCAGCCAAATCTACCAAGGGAATCACGCCGTGGGGGCGACCCTCACCATATTCCACCAAGCCGCTTCACCGGCTCCCCAGATCCACCGAGCCGAGCCACCCCTAGTCGCCGTCGCTGCCCCGGGATCCACTACCGCAGGGCCACAACCCCGAGCTACCGATGAGTACTTCTGCTTGTGCTTTTGGGATGCTCTATGCATAGTTGTCTCGTGCGGCGTTTGTATTTCTGAATTTAGATGGAATTGAGCCCTTGCGAGAGGTTTTTGCTTGAGGATTCATCCAATTCGGATGACTCGGATGTTGAGACGCTGCTTGTGAACCATCGGCAGCAGATGTTGGTGATGGCCCTCGCCGTGAAGGAGCAGGAAGATGAGAACCGAAAGAGACGGCGAGGATTGACTATCGGTCGTCTTTGCATTCCTCGAAATCGCCATGTCGGGAACGATATGTTGATGCAAGACTACTTTGCGGACAATCCAACATATCCACTGCACCTCTTCCGGAGAAGGTGCCGAATGCGTTGATCCCTCTTTGTAAAAATAGTGCAAGCTTGCGAGGCCAATTGTCGGTATTTTACTCAAAGAAGAAATGCCGCGGGCTTGAAGGGATTTAGTGCATATCAAAAAATCTCGGCAGCTTTGCGGGTAATTTCATACGGCATTCCGGCTGACTATGCCGATGAATACCTTTGGGTGAAGATACTACAATTGAGTTAGTGCGTAGGTTTGTCAAAGTGATCATCCGTGTCTTTGGTCCTGAGTATCTTCGGGCACCCAACAAGAAAGGCACAAAAAAGTTGATGGCATCAAGTGGGAGAACAGGTTGACCTGGCATGCTAGGAAGCATTGATTGTATGCATTGGACTTGAAAAAACTGCCCGAAGGCATGGCAAGGAATATATTGTGGGAAGTCTCGTGATGCAACAATTGTGCTAGAAGCCATAGCATCCGAGGATTTATTGATTTCACATTGCTTTTTTGGTATGCCGGGTACTCTCAATGATATCAATGTGTTGCAACGGTTTCATTTGTTTGCTAGGCTTGCTAGTGGTGATGCTCCTGCTTGCAACTACACTATCAATGGGCATGAATACACAAAGGGGTACTATCTTGCAGATGGTATCTACCCTTCTTGGTGCACATTTGTCAAGAGCATCAAAGACCCTCAAACTAGGAAACAATGTGAATTTGCCAGGGTACAAGAGGCAGCCCGAAAAGATATTGAAAGAGGATTTTCGGTTTTGCAATCTAGGTTTGCCATTGTTCGTGGTCTTGCTCGTTTTTGGGACAAGCGATCCTTGAAAAACATCATGACATGATGTGTTATTCTTCACAATATGACTCTTGAAGATGAAAGAAACATGAACTTGGAGTTCTTCTACGATAATGTGGGTAGCCGTGTCAAGCCAGCTAGAGATCCTAACCGCATTAGAGCATTTCTTCAGATCTACAGGGAGATTGAAAATGCAAACACCCACTTCCAGCTTCAGGAGGATCTCATTGAGCACCATTGGAAAAGGTCTGGGCTGTAACACATTCCATTTTTTTCATTCATTTAATTTAATTCATGCGTGATTTGTATTCGGGACAAGTCTTGTATTGAATTGTTTAGTTTGCTTCGGTGATTTCAACAATTATGGTAATTTGGATGATTGTTGCATTGTAATATTGACATTTTATCTTATATTGAATTACTGATTATGAATATGTGGCACATGTGTCAAATTCATCTGATTTGCGGGCCGGCGCAGGCGCCGGCCGAGCAGACCCCACATAGCGAAACTGTAAAATGGAATATTCGCACGCAAAACCATTTTTCCATAAACTGTAAACAAGTTTTGCGGGTCGGCGATATACATGGTCTGCTAGAGATGCTCTTAGCAAGGGCAAAGCTAGAGACAAATAGACAAAAACATTACCATATATGCCTGTGTGGCATTCTTTTTCCGGCCAACACATCCTAGATGGGCCCGGCCGATTAGTGACGTCATCCAAACGCTTAGCATGTACCATCAATTTTTGCCACGGTCATATGTGGTGCATTCTGTAATATTTTGTAAAGTTTTAGTTTTTTTTGTATCATGTGACACGAATGTGGTGGTTCTGTATATTTTACTTCCTAATGCAAGCACCCAGAGCAAATGCTTCAGGTAGCAGCTGAAGTGCTTTGCAAGTAACTTGTAGTATCACCTAGCCTTGTTGGCTATTACTGCAGAAACAACATTGTAAAAAATAATATTATGAAATAATTTTATTACGAGTCAAGTGGTACCATTTTCCTATTACAAATCTAGAATATTTTTAACATATTTAAAGTCAAAGATGGAAAACTGTCAAAGCGCTTCTAAGAATTCATCTATTTATGAACCGGGAATATTATTTTTAAATAACAGCAAATACAGATGGTACAACCAGATTATTATCTCGTGTATGATATGGTATGCTACTTCCTCAGTCCCTTAAGGTGTAAGCTACTCCCTCCGATCCAAAATAAATGTCGCAGTTTTAAATTGCTAGTTCAATCTTAGTTTAAAAACTAATTTTAGTTCAAATCTGTGACACTTTTCTTAAATCGGAGGGAGTAGTACTTATTAATTTTCACAATAGTCAAACTTCCTATAGTTTGACCAAATTTATAGAGAAAGTGCATATCATTTGGAAATATATTTCATGAGGATTCTAATAGTAGATTTGGTGTTCTAGTTATAGACAAGTCAAAGCCTACAAGTTTGAGGAGTGAAATATTTTTCAATACAAAGAGCAGTATGTATTGCGCGGTACAAATAATAGGTAAAAGAGCTCAGCTGGTCATCACAGAAGAACTTTGAACACTGACTGATTTGTGATGCTGTATCTGTAATGCCCCGGATTCGTTGCGCCAGGTGTCTGCCAGTTATTCGCCGTTGTTGCCATGTCATTGGCTTGCATGTTGTATTTTGCCATGTCATCATGTGCATTTCATTTTGCATACGTGTTCGTTTCTTGCATCCGAGTCTTTTCTCCGTTGTCCGTTTTGCAATCCGGCGCTCCTATGTCCTCCGGCGTTCCCCTTTCGTCTCTCATTGTGAGCGGGTGTTAAACGTTCTCGGAATATACCGAGTCTTGCCAAGTGGCCTTGGTACACCATCGGTAGACCGCCTGTCAAGTTTCGTGCCATTTGGAGTTCGTTTGGTACCCCAATGGTTAACCGGGTAACCGTAAAGTCCTCTTTTGTGTGCAGCCCAACACCCCTTCCAAAGTGGCCCAAAACCCATCTAACTCCCCTTCATGCTCTCGGTCGTTCGATCACGATCGTGTGGGCGAAAACCGTGCTCCATTTGGACTCTCCTAACTCCCTCTACCTATAAAACTAGACCTCACTCGAAAATTTTGCAGTCCAAACCCCCGAAACCCTAGCAGATTCGTCCCCGCCGCCACCGGACACGTCCGGCCGCAGCCGGACACGTCCGGGTCGCTCCGCC
>NC_041381.1:156293304-156316872 GCF_002162155.2 Triticum dicoccoides
GCGCCCGGCCCCGTCGCCCTCCGCCACCGACCGGCGCCTCCAGCCCGGCTCCGCCCGCGCCTCCCCGCGCCGCCGCGCGTCTCCATCTCTCCGGCGCCGTCCCCGCCGTCTCCGGCGAGCTACTCCGGCGAGGTCCGTGGATCGGGATCAGATCCACCACCTCGCCCATCCAAACGCCTTCCCCACGCCCGGATCCCTCCATCCCGGGTCGAACCCGTCCCGCGTTGACTTTCGCGGAGGTATAATTTGCCCAAGTCCCCGAATCTGCAGTAATTTTCATGCCATGTTCGTCATGCCGTATCTCTGCATCCGTAGCTCCGTTTCGTGCATGTAATATGTCATATTGTTCGACTCAACGAGTAGATCATTTCATCTCATTGCATCATTTTCATTTGAGCTCATCTTGATGTCTGAATCTTTGTTGCTAGAGTGCTTCATGATGTTTTCTGCTGTCTGTTAACAGAACGAGCTCTTTTGTCATTTTTGCCATGATTGATGTGTGCATCCTATGAGGTTGACGTCTTCATGTGTTTTGATATATGCTATGTCTTCTTTATAGAGGTGCTTACCATGTATTTTTTGTGATCAATGTGGTGACTAGCACAAGCATGCAAACTAGGCATCGTGATGTTGCTGTTTTAGTCCCTGTTCTGCTGTTATTTTGATGCCATGTAAACTTGATGCTACAGAGAGATCCATGCATATTTTGAGATTCTTCAGTAAGGGTGTTTTGAACATGTGGTTATTTTCTATCCATTCATGCCCTTTCTTGCAATTATGGAGTAGTCTAGCATGTCATTTGAGTGCTCTACTTTTGCTTCTAAATGTTTCCTGGCAGATTGTTTACGTGTTATTCAATTTGGCCAAGGTTGCTATAGTTGATCCTTGCATGCTACGAACTTGTTCTTGCCTTGGATTGTTACACAAACATGCCTTCTTGATGATGTTATGCTTATCTTGTCATGCAATGACTTGTGGTGAGTGAATCGAGCTTGTTAAGTAGTGTACATGATGTTGCTGTTTTGCTAGGCTGAATCTGTTATTTCGTGATGCTATATAAACATGTTGCTACTAATCATTCTATGCATAATCTGGAGATGTTTTAAATATGTTTTGATCTACATATCATGCTCTATCCATCCATGCCCCTGGTTGCATTTATAAGTTGCTGTAGCTTGTTCATATCTTGCTCCAAAGTTGCTTCATAATGTTGTTGTCAGCCTGTTAACATTAAGTTCACTTGTTACCATGTGTTTTCCTAGTGATCCATGCACCCTATGAACTTTCTCTTGCCATGCTTAGCTTCACAAATATGTCTTCTTACTGTTGGGTGCCTTGCCATGCCATGTACTGCTCTGTAGTGAGTTGCACAAGCTCATGTACATGCCTCCATAATTATGTTTCTGCCATGTATGAATCTATATTATAACTTGCTATGTTTACGTGGGTGCCATCATATTTTCTGATCTTTTTTGGCTTATGGTCACTAAGGGACTTTTGATCTATGCTTTGAGTAGAATCATGCCATGCCTTTGTTTGCCATGATAAGTTCCTGTAACATGTTGTTTGATAGCTCTAAACATTGCATCGTGATGTTATTTTCTACAAAGTCTGAAATTGTTATAACTTGTAACCTTACCATGTGTGTTTGAGCATGTTCTACTGATTTCTGAAAATAGCTCAGTGTTCATGTTTTGTTGTGCTTTACCTGTACATCATGTCCATGCCTTTTGTTATTATGTTGAGGTGCTGTCGCATATTGTTTTGATGCTTGCAATATGCCTAGTCGCTGTTTTGGACAGCTTGTCCTTTAAACTTGTATAGAGTGCATGTGTTGAACCGTTGCTCCGTTTTGAGTGTGCTCTTTATGAAACTTGCTTGATTTTGCATGTAGCTTCATATTATCATGTTGCATCCTTGTTTTGAGGTGTTTGCTTGATGTTTGGATGCATTTTGCATCAATGTCATGTTTAACTTGTTTTGCTCATATCTTCTAGTCCGTAGCTCCGAACTAAATGAACTTTATATGTAACTTGACTAGAATTTCGTGTAGATCATCGTGGTGCCTTTTAAATTGATGTTTAACAACTTGAACATAAGGTTTATTCAGATCTGGACCAACTTCGAAATTTGCATATGAGGACTTACCGGAATTGTTATATGTTGTTCCCGGCCTCATTTAAACTTGATTTGATGTGTTGCTCTTGTTTGCATCATCTCTTGCCATGAGTAGCTTCATGTAGCTTTGTCATGCATCATGCTTGTTGTGCATCATGCCTTGTTCATGTGTGGTGTGTTTACTATGTTGTGTGCTTCTTCTTGTTAGTTCCTATTTCGTTGCGATCGTGAGGATTCGTTTGTCTCCGCTTGGTTCGGCTTCATCCGTTTGTCTTCTTCATGGACTCGTTCTTCTTCCTTGTGGGATTTCAGGCAAGATGACCGCTACCCTGGATCTCACTACTATCATTGCTATGCTAGTTGTTTCGTTCTATCACTATGCTGCGCTACCTATTACCTGTTTATCAAGCCTCCCATATTGCCATGAACCTCTAACCTTTGACACCTTTCCTATGCAAACCGTTGTTTGGCTATGTTACCGCTTTGCTCAGCCCCTCTTATAGCGTTGCTAGTTGCAGGTGAAGTTGAAGATTTCTCCATGGTGAACAGGATTTTGGTTGGGATATCACAATATCTCTTATATTATTAATGCATCTATATACTTGGTAAAGGTTGGAAGACTCGGCCTTTTGCCTGGTGTTTTGTTCCACTCTTGCCGCCCTAGTTTCCGTCATACCGGTGTTATGTTTCCGGATTTTGCGTTCCTTACGCGGTCGGGTGATTTATGGGACCCCCTCGACAGTTCGCTTTGAATAAAACTCCTCCAGCAAGGCCCAACCTTGGTTTTATCATTTGCCTCACCATCACCTATCCCTTTCCCTTGGGTCGGCCAACCCGAGGGTCATCTTTATTTTAGCCCCCCCCCCCCCGGGCCAGTGCTTGTCTAAGTGTTGGTCCGAACCGGGCAGACTGCGGGGCCACCTCGGGGCAACTCGAGGGCTGGTTTTACTCGTAGGCTGACCCATCCGGTGTGCCTTGAGAACGAGATATGTGCAGCTCCTATCGGGATTTGTCGGCGCATCGGGCGGCTTTGCTGGTCTTGTTTTACCATTGTCGAAATATCTTGTAAACCGGGATTCCGAGTCTGATCGGGTCTTCCTGGGAGAAGGTCTATTCCTTCGTTGATCGCGAGAGCTTGTCATGGGCTAAGTTGGGACACCCCTGCAGGGTATAATCTTTCGAAAGCCGTGCCTGCGGTTATAGGCAGATGGGAATTTGTTAATGTTCGGTTGTAGATAACTTGACACCAGATCCGAATTAAAACGCATCAACCGCGTGTGTAGCCGTGATGGTCTCTTCTCGGTGGAGTCCGGGAAGTGAACACAGTTTCTGGGTTATGATTGACGTAAGTAGGAGTTCAGGATCACTTCTTGATCATTGCTAGTTGACGACCGTTCTGCTTGCTCTCTTCTCGCTCTTATTTGCGTATTTTAGCCACCATATATGCTTAGTCGCTGCTGCAGCCTCACCACTTTACCCCTTCCTTTCCCTTTAAGTTTTGCTAGTCTTGATACCCATGGTAATGGGATTGCTGAGTCCTTGTGGCTCACAGATTACTACAACAACAGTTGCAGGTACAGGTTCCGCGATGTTCATGACGCGAGAGCGATGCTTGCTTGCGTTGAGTTCTTCTTCTGCTTCTTCGACCAGGGGATAGATTCCAGGTCGGCAGCCTGGGCTAGCAGGGTGGATGTCGTGTGAGTTTCTGTTTGTGTTTCATCTGTAGCCGGAGGATGCTCTTATGTATTGTGATGTTGTATTTGTGTGGCATTGTATGCCTCTTGTATGTATCCCCATCTATTATGTAATGTTGATGTAATGATATCCACCTTGCAAAAGCGTTTCAATATGCGGATCAATCCTTGGTGGGACTTTCGAGTTCCTTTTGGATAGGGTCGCATATTGGGCGTGACAGTATCCCTAGAGGGACAAGGTGACAAACAGAAGGAGGATCGATTGCACGTCGCCACGACGTTTCTTGTGGCCCGTAAAGTACAAGCTCCATTCCTTGGTCAACTGTTTTCCTGGTAGCCAACAACGTTTTCCTCGTAGTTTCCCTTGAGTAGGCAGCAAAAGCTATCGACGAACTAATATTCTGGAGCAAGGACAGGATGTCAAAGATACGCCGGAATATTTTGATCTTCTGAACATTGTTTTTCGTCGACGGTGCGAGGCTACGGCAGGCCAACTGAAAAAGAAACGAAACAGTGCCCCGTAACGTCAACTGATAGACACGACAGGTAGGCTGAGTTGTTAGCAAACAGGAGATCTAAACTCTAAGATCATAACCAGCTTGCTTATTTATTTTCTTGGTAAGCAGAGCTGTCACAGGCAAACATCATAATGCAGGTGCATCTGGAGCACAGGACAAGATGTTTGCCGCTCCTAGACCTGTAAATTCCTACTCTAATAAAAGAGCATTGTGCACGTAGGGCGGTTCAGACTTCAGACAGAGCGTGCAATTGCATAATCTCTGCATCCGACCTGTCGATCTGGACACTCAACGTTATCTCATCTCTAGTGTAGCACGTGTCGTTCATGGTAGGATTAACAGAAATAAACTCCAGAACCGGCCGGACGTAGTAATCGCTTTGATGTGGAATGTGGTTCCTTTTTGCCGTATGCTGCTGCCCTACCAGCTTTCAGATAGCCGCTGGAGCCAACGGCTTTGCCTGCTTTGCAAGCAGCTTCCAGTGTCACCCAGCCTTACTCCATTTAATTGGCTTCAGCACTTTGACGGCGACCATTCACAGAAACGTTTAACTGGCTGGTATACGTGGCGTTCTCATGTGGCCTGAGCGAGCACTTGTCAGTTGTCACTAGTTAATTTGAATCGCCAATCACAGCTAACGAACGTCAACACGGGCGCGCATACGCCCCCGGTTCAAGCAACCTCACGTTTTCCACCCGTTTCGCTGCGCGCTGGGTCAGCGTCACTCACGTAGATGAGCAGGGAAAGCTTTTCTTTTTGAAGCAATTTACACAAAGAAATTGTGACTCACTCAACACCGGATTCAAATTTCCAGGCCCAATAAGATTTTACCATTCTCTGGTGGCATTTCGCTCGCATGTTCGGTTTTATACGAGAGGAGAGGAACATGTGAAAACTCAAAGTTCAGGAAGCTCAACAACTATGAAGGAAGTATTATGCATGTGTGGATGCTCTCGCATGCTCGACTTCACAGCCGCATTCTTCTTCTCTGCTCTGTTTCTTGTTCTTCTTTTTCTGTAATTTGTGCACGAATTGGACAAAATGGTACATTGTGCGGAGGCTGAGGTTGCTACACAGTCAAGTTGTTGCTTCGAGAGAGAAGGCAGAGAAGAAGAACGCGGAGATTGCATGAGATGAGAGATGAAAGAGATGATGTTGTTGTATGCCATGATGATCTTTCTGCTAGGTTTAGTTGCAGGAGTGATGTTATGCTAGTTGATGTCCTAGTGTTGCAGTGTAACGGATTTGAATCATGTTTTAGTGCAACTCAACTTTCAAATTTGACCACACAATATTGTGTATGTTGGCATTTTTTCTTTGAGTTGTCCATTTTCACAGCAGGTATGCAATGTTATTTCTAACAAGAACAATATCAACCTGAGGCAATATAACATGAAATTGGAATATCATTCTGACAACAATTAAGCACTAAGGAAAAAAGGAAATAGATAGTGACCAAAGTCAACCAATAAACATGATTGGTAGGTTGAATTCAAGTTAGCAAACAGAACATCTACTCTAAGATTTTACTCCATCCGTTCCTAATTAATTGTAGTTTGAAAATTATCCTAAGTCAAACTTGTTAAACTTTCTACCGCAAATGAAAAAAAACAACGATGGAACTTTGAATAACATTGAATGGAGGAGCAGCCAGTTGCTTATTTATTTCTCTCACAGACACCATAATTGCAAATGCCTCTGCAGCACAAGACAAGTTGACAAGTTGTTTGCCACTAATTTAGCTGTAAATTCTAGAAAAAAGTATTGTGCACGTAGGGCGGTTGAGAGAGAGCGTGCAATGCATGTCTGCATCCAACTTATAGATCTAGCACGTGTCGTAAATGGAATGATTAACAGAGTGGCCGGCGCATAAACACGAGAACCGGCCGGAGGTTTGTAACCGCTTTGCCACGAGGCGAGATTTGCTGCGAGCAGATCCTTTTTCCTTTTAGATATTGACGCTCGAGCCAACGGCTTTGCTAGCTTTGGAAGCAGCTTCCATTATCTTTTTTTTTTTAAACGGAGGCAAAAGATTTGTCTCATATATAAAATGAGGAGGAGAAAGAGTTTATTACAACACAGTGCTAAGAAACGGCATGGCAACTACTCTCGCAATAAGAAAGACCTTAAATTTTTCGCCCCGGCTTTAACCCAAAGGTTAGACTCTTCGATCACATTGTTTAGCAAGACATGCGGAGGAGCACTCTTGTGTCTAAACACCCTTGCATTACGCTCATTCTAGATCACCCATGAAACCAACATGGTTATCGAAGCCTTCGCTTTTCGGTTGGCGGTGCCTCGGCGCTCAAACTCGCCCACCATTCTTTGATGGAGTCGTACAAGTGCCATACAGACGTGTCCACGTGGATGCGGAGCTTCTGAATCACCATGTTCCAGAGCCTGAGGGTGAAGCGGCATCTGAAGAATAGATGGGGACTGCATTCCTGCACCCCTCTGCACAAGGGACAAATGCCACAGTTTGGCCAGCCTCGCCTCTACAATCTGTCTGCAGTCTAGATCCTATCTTGAAACATGAGCCAAACAAGCAGCTTCCATTATCACCTAGCATGATGGCCATCACTTCACTCGATATAAAGAAACCGGATTGAGATCCAGTGACTTGCCACCGGTGAAACCAAGCTTTGCTGGCCAGGACTGCCGAAGCAACATTTACTGATTGGCTTTCGCACTTTGACGGCGACCATTCACTAACAGAAAAACATAGGTGGTGTTTGTTTCTCTAGTCCTAGGACTTTTTCTAGTCCCTGAGACTTTTTGAAAAAGACTCTCAAGGAGGTGCTTCTAAGGACTTTTAGCAAAAAGTCTCAAAAAAGTCCCACCCTGTTTGGTTTGCTAGGGACTTTTTCTAGTCCCTACACCTAAAAGTCCCTGGAAACAAACACCCTTATAGGCCTAGCGAGAATAGGCAAACATCTTCGTACTAAAGCGTCAAAAATGTCTTTATTGGAAAAGAAATATCTTTGTACTAAAACATTTAAGTAGCTGATACTTGTGGAATTTTCACGTGGGCCTGTGCGAGCGCTTGTCACTAGTTAATTTCACAGTTAACATCAACATCAACATAGAGAACGTTTCAAAAGAAATTTACAGCTAACATCAATACGGTGCACGCATATGCCCCCATTTCAAGCAACCTCGCGAGCAAGGAGAGAAACTATGACGCGCTCACGCACCGGGAGCCGGATCCGAAACCGGGCGGTAAGATTTTGCAGCTCAACAACCCATCTACTCTTCTTTTCTTTTTTGAATATTGAAGGGGCTTGAAAGCTCCAGACGCTTTATTAATTGTCAACTAATGGCACCGAGCATCTTATAGCAAGACCCAAGAATTTTTTTTTACAAACAGGCCCCTCAATTATGCAAGGTGAAAGCAAATTTCAATCAGGTCAGAAACAACCCCCCTACAGAGTTAAGTCTGCTGGCACCGAGGACGAGACCACTTGGTACGGCAAGCCGTCCATGGCTGGATGCCGTGGACTCCGCATAGAAGTTGTACTTACTCCCTTTCGGTAGCATGGTCGTGAGGAATGAAAGGCCGCCATTCCGCCTTAGAGTGCAGCCGAACGCTGGAGCCTGGAGGAGACCGGCAAGCTATTGTGGGCGCCGTAGTCTCTCCAAGTCCATGGAGGGTGACAACAATGGAGCGATCAAATCTGGGCTTGCCCACCACAGCGAAAGCAGAGAACTAGAGGAGCACCCCAGCGGCGTCCCCTGGTGCCACCACCGCGAGCTTTTGTCTAAAAGGTAAAGTTACTAAAATACCGTTTGCGTGTCATAAGGAACGAGCAACTAACTTATTGATAATTATACATACCAATGTGTGCAGTCCAATAGTGATTCTCCTTGATGTTGAAAAAGGTTCAAAAGGATTAAGTTTGAGGTTATGTAGTACAGAAAAATGTGTGGAGCAAGCCTAGTTTCAATAGTAAAATTATTAGGGTTACTTGTGACCCGGTCAAGGAAGTCATGTCAAAGCACTTAAGCCATTTACAATGCAAGGTGTTTAGAGAAATAAATTGATTTTTCTTCAGCATTGATACTACTCTCTAGAGACAAGCACCGATGCTTACAAAAAATTTAATTTAATTTATTAAACACCATGCATTGTAGAAAGCCCAATGCAAGAACCCAGAGCAAACGCTGCAAGTAGCAGCTGATGTGCTTTGCAAGTAACTTCTAGTATCACCAGCCTTGTTCGCTCGGCCTGCAGAAACAACACTGTGAAAATAATATTATGAAATAATTTTATTACAAGTCCAATAAAACCATTTTCCTATTACGTGCCAAACCAGATTATTTTTAACATATTTAAGTCAAAGTTGAAAAACGTGTCAAAGCGCTTCTAGGAATTCATCTGTTGAAGAATCGGGTATATTATTAAATAACGCCAAATGCAGATGGTACATTCCAATATTATTTCGTTTTGATCTGCTATATAACTCCCTCTATCCCATAAGATGTAAGGTAGAACTTATTACTCCGTCCCCCCCCAAAATGAAAGACGCCTTTTGACAGTATCATTGTATGAAAAACCGTCTTACATTTCGGGATGGAGGGAGTAGTTTTCACAAAAGTTAAACTTCACAAAATTTGACCAATTTATAGAAAAGTGGATATCATTCGGAAATATATTTCATGAGGATTTTTTTTGTGGAGTATATTTCATGAGGACTCTAATAGTATTGATTTGGTGTTCTAGGTATTGATAAGACAAAGTCTACAAGTTTGTCTTGAAAGGAAAAAAATCTAACACACACAATATTTTAGGACGGAGGAGTGAAATTATTTTGAATATAAAGATCAGTATGTATTGTGCGGTAAAAAAAAAGATAGAAGAGCTCAACTGCTCAGAACATCAAGAATGAAGCTAAACTTTGGGTAGCCGTGGGAGCCAAAAAAAATTAGGTGCAATTACGCCGGGAGATTAATAACCTTATGTAATTGGGGATTATGGTCAATGAAAGACACTCCAATTCTCTCTGAATTAGTGGATGAGGCAAAAAAAAAATTGCCTCCTTAAAAAAACAAAGATGTAAGGTAATTTTCTTATTAGTTTTCCAAAAAGTCAAACTTCATAAAATTTGGCAAAATTATAGAAAATATATATTTCATGATGATTCTAATAGTATTGATTTGATATTCTAGGTGTTGATAAAGTTTTGTATAAACTTGGTCAAAGGTTACAAAGTTTGTCTTGAAAAAAAAATATCTTGTACACCCTATATTTTTAGGACGGAGGAGCGAAATAATATTCAATGCAAACACCATTCTATTTGCGCGATGCAAAAAAATGGCAAAAGAGCTCAACTGCTCATCACAGAAGAAGTTTCAACACTGACAAGGTGACAAACAGAAGCAGAATCGATTGCACGTCGCCACGACGTTTCTTTACCCGTAAAGTACAAGCTCCATGACCTTGGTCAACGCTTCTCCTGTAGTCCCGTCAAACAACGTTTTCCTCGTAGTTTCCCTTGAATAGCTAGCAAAAGCTATAGACGAACTAATATTTCGGAGCAAGGACAGGATGTCAAATATACGCCGGGATAATCTGCTAGTTCAATTTTAGTTTAAGTCCGCGACACATTTTTTAGATCGGAGGGAGTAGTACTTATTAATTTTCCCAATAGTCAAATTTGACCAAATTTAAAGGGGAAAGTATATATCATTTGGAAACATATTTCATGGGGATTATAATAGTAGATTTGGTGTTCTAGTCATGGACAAGTCAAAGTCTACAAGTTTGTCTTGATTTTTTTTTCTAATACATGCTACATTTCAGGACGGAGGAGTGAAATAATTTTCAATACAGAGACCAGAATGTCTTGCGCGGTAAAAAAAAAGGGGGGGTAAAAGAGCTCAACTGGTCATCACAGAAGAACTTTGAACACAGACTGATTTGTGATGCTGCATCCCTAAAGGGACAAGGTGACAAACAGAAGGAGAATCTATTGCACGTCGCCACGACGTTTCTTGTGCCGTAAAGTACAAGCCCCATGCCCTTAGTCAACCGTTCTCCTGTTAGCCCCGTGAAACAACGTTTTCCTCGTAGTTCCCTTTGAATAGCTAGCAAAAGCTATGGGCGAACTAATATTCCGGAGGAAGCACAGAGGATCTCAAAGATACGACTGAACAATATGATCTTCTGATCATTCTTTTTCGTCGACGGTGCAAGGCTACGGCAGGCCAACTGAAAAAGAAAGGAAACAGTGCCCCATAACGTCAACTGATAGACACGACAGGTAGGCTGAGTTGTTGTTAGCAAACAGGAGATCTAAACTCTAAGATTATAACCAGCTTGCTTATTTATTTTCTTGTAAGCAGAGCTGTCACAGACAAACATCATAATGCAGGTGCATCTGGAGCACAGGACAGGATGTTTTGCACCCCTAGACCTGTAAATTCTACTCTAGGAAATAGTATTGTGCACGTAGGGCGGTTCAGTTCAGGCAGAGCGTGCAATCCATAATCTCTGCATCCAACCTGTCGATCTGGCCAGTGGACTCTCAACGTCATCTCATCGCTAGTGTAGCACGTGTCGTTCATGGAAGGATTAATAACAGAAATAAACTCCAGAACCGGCCGGACGTAGTAATCGCTTTGACGTGGGATCGGATTCCTTTTTGCCGTTTGCTGCTGTTCTACCAGCTTTCAGATACCCGTTCGAGCCAACGGCTTTACCTGCTTTGCAAGCAGCTTCCACTGTCACCCAGCCTTGCTCCATTTAATTGGCTTCAGCACTTTGACGGCGACCATTCACTGAAACATTTAACTGGCCGGTATACGTGGAGTTTTCGCGTGGCCTGAGCAAGCACTTGTCAGTTGTCACTATAGTTAATTTCTAGCGCCAATCACAGCTAACTAACGTCAACACGCCCCCGCTTCAAGCAAGCTCATGTTTCCCACCCGTTTCGCTGCGCGCCTGGTCAGCGTCACGCATATGAGAAAGGGGGGAAAATTGTGACTCACTCAACAACAGCTTCCAATTTCCGGGTCGAATAAGGGTTTTCCCATTCACTTGTGGCATTTCGCTAGCATGTTCGGTTCATACGAGGCGAGGCGAACGTGTGAATACTCAAAGCTCAGGAAGCTCAACAACTACGGAAGGAAGCAGTACCTCGAGCCCTGCTCCGGTGCTCCCCCCTAAGCTAATTTTCGAGAGGTATTTCTGTCCCCGCGAGTTTGTCTTTATCCTGGCCGGTCGTAGCCCAGATCTAAGCCCTGTCTAGCCCTGTACAACCCAGACTGTATACGTACAGTATCCTGGTTCAGAAAAAAACATCGCACGATCCCACGACCACGTAGGACCTGCCGAATCCAATCATTCACGCAGCTCCATCAATCTCGCGAGCATTCACACAGCTTCATAATTCACGCAGTAGATCTCCAGCGGCGGCTATCTCGTCGCCGGCGGTCTCGTCGGACAGCGGGCGCGGCAACGTCATGAATCTCTAGTGCTCACAGGTACCGCATCCCACGTCCCCTCGCACCCCTCTAGTCTCACTCGCGGCAACATCGAACGAACTGCCGTCGTCAGAGGTAGTGGTTAACCTAGCGGGGCGGGTAACCTACCTACCCGATGGCGCATGCGATCGTGGATCTTGTTCCGGTAGTGCTGCTCCTCGTGATCTGGGTTTCTTCAGTGTACGGTTCACGTAACGTCGGTTGCCGTCGGCTGTGTCCACCACGACTATCGTCATTTGATGTGGCGGCTAACCTAGGTATCCGGCGACAGAGGTAATCACAGATCTAGCTAGGTTTTGTAGTGCTGCTCCTCGCGATTGAGAGTGATCATGACGGGTGCCGTGGCCATCTTCCTGACTAGGTTTGGCAGATCTGAACGGCTTGGGTTGGGGTTGTTTACATAATATCTGTGATCGTGTGCTATGTGTTGTATATTTCTTCATTGATAATGTTTTGATATGTGTTGATACATATTATTTGTTGTAGGAAATGGCAGAAGAAGAGTTAACTGATATCATGGTAGACATGGAGTTTGGAGAACTGATGAAAGACTGGATAGAAGATGGGTCAGATGATGAAAATTCAGATCGTGGAGATCGGCCAGAGAATGGGAACGAATGGAAAGATCTTAATGTGAGTGGCATTATCATGTTGTAATTTTTTGGTGGCATCTGACAACATTATATTTTTGTGTTGAAAATTTATAGATGGATGAGCATGATGATGGTCAGGAAAACAACTCGGAGCTCTCGAATGAAGATTACATTAGTCAGGTACGGAAGTGAAAATTTTTATTGGCATGCAAATTAATTTTTTCCTAAAATATTATATAATAAGTAATTATGTATTTGTGTTATACTTTTCAGTTCATTTCCGAATGTCATAATGCGTACGACTATTACGGTGAATCCGACGCGGAGACAGGCCTTAACGACGAATCATTAGATGCACCTGATTCTGGGGATTCGTAGTCGTCGGTCATCATGAGTGAGGTATGTGTGTAATCAATGTTCTATGGAAGTAATGTTAAATCATAGAAAACTGTTTTCATGGCTATGTTTTGATTGTGTAAGTGACAGAAGATGATGGGGATATGTTCATGCATATAATGGAAATGACTTTTATGTCTCACGATGCTGCGTATGATTTCTACAACAGCTATGCTAGAGATAATGGTTTCAGCATTAGAAAGAATAAAGTCAGGTATAGCAAACCCGAGTCACATCATATACGTTATAGGCAGTTTATTTGTTCCAGACAAGGGAAACGCGACAACAAGTTGCTAACCGGGGAAGGACACAACCGTAGGCTCAGAGCTGAGACACACTGCTTTTGCGAAGCGCACCTGACCGTCAAGCTTGACCAAAAGCGTGGGGTTTGGTATGTTGAAAGTTTTGAGGAGAAGCATATCCATATGTTGGCAGGACCGGACGAGGTACCTTTTCTTTGGTCCCACAAAAAAATCAAAGAGTACTAGAAGCATGAGATAATGTCCATGGGAGCTGCAGGGATTAGAATTGACAACATGATGGATTCCTTCATCAGCAAACATGTATGGTATGGCGGTGTTGGTTTTACCAGGCGTGAAATATACAACGTTTGCGCCAGGGAGAAGAGGAAGCTGCTTTCAAAAGGTGATGTTGCCACAGCCATAGGCATCATGGCTAGTAGGAAACAGAGGGATCCTAGCTTATTTTTCGAGTACAAGCTAGGTAAGGAAGGACACTTGAATAGGATGTTCTGGTGTGACTCCCAATCTTGTCATGACTATGAGGACTTTGCCGACATGCTTGTATTTGACTGCACATGCAAGATGAATCGCTATGGTATGCCATTCATACCTTTTGTTGGTCTTAACAATCACCGAAAGACCATTGTTTTTGGTTGTGCCATAGTTTCGGACGAGACCGAACAGACATATGTGTGGCTATTGCAGACTTTTTTGAGGCCCATGTGTCAAAAGATGCCGAAGAGTGTGATCACGGACGCCGACGCTGCAATAATCAAGGCAATTCGCGAAGTCTTGCCAGACGTGTGGCACCGTATATGTACGTGGCATATAGAAAAAAAATATGAACATTCACCTCAGTCACAAGTCCTTGAAGGAGTTCCAAACTCTTCTGTACTACAACACGTCCATGGCCACGTTTGAGGAGAGATGGCACGCGTTTTTCAAAAGATGGCAGTCGGAAAAAACTGTAACATGGTTGAGACGGATGTATAAGAAGAGGATATTGTGGGTCGCGAGTTATCTAACAGAGGGGTTTTGGCTTGGCATGAAAAGCAACTAGCGGAGTGAAAGCCTGAACGCATGCCTTCACCTCCACCTAGACGGTGAAATGACCCTGGTGGATATGATTTTGCATTATGAGAATGCCGTTGTACGTATCCGTGAAAACGAGGCGCGAGATCACTGCACAGCCTCACAGAGTTTACCGGTGCCAGCTACTAGCTCAAGGGAACTTGAGATAGCTGCTTCTCACGTCTTCACTTCAGTAAACTTCTATACGTTGCAAGATGATCTTAGAACGGCATGGAGATTGTAGAAATTAAGCTGGGAGACGGATCACAACAGTACATCATGGCCTCGAAGAATAACAAGAAGAGTCGTTTTTGGGTGGAGTATACACCAGTAAATTCCGCAGAACCTATAAGGTGCAGCTGCAGAAGAATGATTCGAAAGGCTCTACCTTGCAAGCACATATTCCATGTACTGAAGTACTTGAACATATCTTAAATACCAAAGTGTTTAGTTCTTGTTCGGTTCATGAAAGAAGCAAGGTTGGGACTGCCGACGAGGCACACAAGCGATATGTTGGGATTTGGTTGGACTGGGGCAGGGGAAAGAATGAAATATAGCCAGGTCAGTGTGTTAGTGTCAGAAGCTATGCATGCGGCATGCAAACACCCAGCTTTGTGGGATCAGTTACAGGATAGTTTGAAGGTTGTGATAGCTAAGAGTCATGAGTACGATCTGCTACAGGAAAATTTGAGCAAGAAAACAAATGACTTCAGTAAGTGTGCAGTTGAATATGTAGACGATGGTGAAGGCAACATGGTTGCATAAAGATCCTATGAAAGTGTCAAGCAAAGGTGCAACAAAGATAGATGAGAACCGCCCTGTCTCAAAAAATGGTAGACCACTCTCTTTCGATGAGTTGAAAACCCGGTGCGGCGCTTGCAAATTGCTAGGACACACTAGACGTAGCAAGAAATGCAAACTAAATCAGAAGTAAGTGTTTGTATGCATTGTGGATTATTAAAAAAATTATCATTCATTAACTTATCTTGTCTTTTATCACGTGCAGAAATGTGGAGAAGGAAGAAGAGTAGAACACTTGCTTAATTTTTTTGCGGATGAATCGAGTGAACTAGACAGTATATCCTTCACATTATGGCATCAAATTTAGTTCGACGTTTAACGTCGAGTCTTTGGTTCCTATATATTGTAGCAACTCGATCAACACTTTGTTTACTAGGAGTGTCAACCTTTTACATCTCTAAATAAGCAACAAAATTCGACCTAAATAAATTAGTTATACATGGTTGGGAATAGTAGATTACAATGCCACTCTTTTATGACCGGGGTGGGAGGTACAAATAATATTGTACATTCCCCCTCCCCACGTCCTAACTGCCATTAAATAAGTAACTTACCACTCCCCACCAGACATTCACCCACCTCCCACGTGCGCCTGTTCGAACTCCCCTCTTATCCGCACCTACAGTAGATCGAGAAACCCTCGCCGACGACCGCTGCAGCCGCCTCCATGGAGAGAAGCCTCGGCTGGCAAAGAGCGATGATGGAGCTCGCCGACAATGACAAGGCATGGCGTGCCTAGTTGACGGAGGTGTGCGGCTGGTTCCCCAGCACGGAGATGTTGGTCAACCACGCGTGTGGCCTCGTCAAAGTCCTCACCGACACCAAGAAGAAGCGCACCTTCCCCTAGGGCCGCCACCGGCTCTCCTCCTCGTCTGGGCAATGCGAGAGGCCACGCTGAGCGACTCCCCTATTCAGCGCGCAAGGTGGTGGATGTACCGCTCCACCACCATGCCACTGCGGCCAGATCTAGCACGCGTCGCGTCGAGGGTGAAGAGCGTCGACGTCGAGATCGCTGTCCCTGCGCCTGTCAGCCCGGACTACCAGGCCCGCCACGTGACAATGCCAGTCCAACGGTTGGGCTTTGACATCATGGAGGACGACGTGGACGAGGTATTGGTCATCCTTGATGACCATGAGGAGGGCGAGGAGGACGTCATGCATATGGTAGCGCTGGTCGCCGTCGAGGGTGGTAAGACAATGCCCGTCGACGTTGAGCTCCTGGCCCTCCTCCCTGACATAGTGAAGGTGGAAGAAGATGAGGTGGCTCAGGATCAGGTGGCGCAGCTGTCGAAGAGGACGGCGGTCAAGAAGAAGGCTTCTCCGTGTGTGGTGCGCCGCTCAAGCCGCCTCAAATTTCTGAAGAAGTGAAGATGGGCACATTTGCTGAATCAGGAGGAAGCTGCTGGTTATCTTTAGTTAGGTATGATGTTATATGTTTCAGCATATAAGTTAACAATATTTTAGGTTTGATGCTGGTTAGGTATGCTTTTATATGTAAGCATATAAGTTATGAAATCGGTACAGTTTGGTCAGGTTCTTTGTGACTGAAGAACTGAATATCTACTGCTCACCATATGTGTCAAGTTCAGTTAAATTTCAGAATATTGAATATGTACTGTTGCTTTGCTTCAGTGTTGCATCAAAGGTGTAGGTGCTGCTAGATGTTTCTCCTATGTTGCAACAAGACAATGAACTGGGCTGCTGCACAAATCAGTAGTGTTGCTAGGTGATATGCCCATGTGCATCACTTACCAAAATAGAACATGCCAAATGTGCATTGTCTGCCAAATATAGAACATGCCATCATGATGGCCCCATGTTGTTTCTGCTGCAATCTTTGTTACACTATGCCCATAAACTAAATGGCAAATAATTCATCAGCATTTCATCATGTCAATAACAACGATGTCAATAACTTTATGAACAATCTACTTGCTAACTATGACAACAATCATAATGGCAAGCAGGCCAAGATACAACAGACCTCCAAATCCTAAAATCCTAGCCCTATAGAGCAATATTTCCTTCTGCATCTTAACCATTACCCTCTTTTCTTTCTCATTCATTTTAATTTCAGCTTCATATTTTGTAATCTTAGTCTCCAGTTTCTTGTTCTTCATGGCAAGATACTTAATGACTGACTTTGCTTTGCTATCCCACTCCCCATCAATCCATTCAACATAATCAAAAGTGATATCATCCTAAATAAATCATGAGCAATTCAAGTCAATTTATAACTGAACTTGTCACTGCAAGCGGTAAACACTGAACTTTTTTGCAGCTTGACCGCAATAGCAGTACTAGTTTGAAGATCATGCTCAGTAGACTAACCTCAAACCCACATCTCAAGAATGCGCTGCCAAAATTTTCTGCATCTATGCAGACACGGCCACGAGGAGTTTCCTGATGACCACATAGATGGAGCTTGTCAGGGCCACAAGTTATGAATTATGGGCGATAATGCTAGGATGTAAAGAACAACGGTAAATAACTTACCTTTTTGCCACCAAAGTGTAGCACTAAAGAAACCCTAGCCGTGGGTTCTCCTGGCCCACCACCGCCGAGGAAACCCCTGTCCCCTGTTCCACTCGATCCACCACCGATGCCTCCTGTACCACTGAATCCGCCCCACCTGCTTCCAGGACTCAGGGTTCGACCTAACTTGCGGTCGCCACCTCTCTTCTGGCCGCAGCCGCCGCTGCTCGACGCCCAGCTCGCTGTCATGCTTTCGGCGTCGAGATTTGTAGGGGCAAATGGAGAGAGAGGGCTAGGGATTTGGAAAGGGAAACGAGAAAGGGGAAATATCGATGTGAACCTGGCAAAATGGCTTGGTATAGCCCTGCCGGCACGATAGGCCGCCTATCGGGCCCCTCACATGGTTAGATGGGCCGTGTCTGGCATGATGGTGAGTACAGAAAAAAGTTAATTATACATACAATAAAAAACCGACGGGTTTGTCAAACAAAATAGAAAAACATGAAGCCAGATAACATGCGATAGAGCCAACGAGTTGACATGACTAATTTCCATCTGTGTAATATTAAATTTTGGCTCAATATATTTACTTAGCTAACATGACTACTTTTCATAATCATGTGATGAGGGGGAATTACCAGGAGATTATGCAAAATGATGACATGAAGATAGCTAAGGCACAAGGCTAAGCTTGATAGAATTTTTAAAAAAGTAAAGAATGTGAAAATTTTAATATGAAACTTAGGAGAGCACTTGAAGAGAAAAATAGAATGCGAATACTATTAACGTGAAAAATACAATTATAAATAATTGGAGAATGAGAAAAATATTAAGCAAGAACAATTGATAAGTGAAGCAAAAAATTTATTGGTACGACGGAATTGTCTTGTACGAGCGAATTGTGCGACCGAATATTCTGGTACGAGCGAATTGTCTGACAGACACATACACATGTACGTGTCAAAATATTCGAGATGCCCTATTTATTACATGAAAATGATAGAAACTCTAAGATAATCATGCCATTGAAACCTTCGTTCGGACTAAATCCAAACCACTAAAACTTGAATCTTGCATGCCGCATGAATTCTTCAGGCGCGGCTTTTCCTTGCGATTTCGTGAATTTTGTTCTTCACACACTCCATCGTGTTTGAAGGTGACATAATCAACTCGGCGATGAAATGTCTTCTCCTAGCGTCAACGGTGGCCTGCAAAAAATGACATAAAGGTTACATGAACCGAAGTTGCTACACGACCATACTAGCTAGTCTACAAACGTAAATAACAACATACCTGTGAAAAATCGCGGGTCATTCGGTCCCCGTCCCAATGTTCTAGACATTCTGTGACAAAAAGGCCACAAGAGTTCCTGGTATATATGCAAACATTAGCAGTGGGAAATACAAACATGTGTGTTGTTGTTTGAATATGCATGATGTCCTATTAACTCACCCATCCTCATGCTGGGGCATGTCATACTCATTGATAGGCCACTTACTTACGTCCGGATATTTTCCCGGTGTAATAAGATTTGATTGACGCATATCGTGTGCTATAGCCATTCACTATAAAGAGGATAGTATTAAAAAAGAATCATAAACAATATGTAAGACCAATGGTACAAATGTTGGTAATATTACCAGTGCTTTCATAGTCTTTTCAGTCAGCTCCATAGGATAGAGCGAATCGAGAACTTGGAATTCTTGCTTTATCATGTGCGTTACCACGGTCATCTAGTGGGCATTGTCGATATTCAACGCGATATACGTCTATAGTGCAAAAAATTATTATGGATCAAATGAAATACTTGATGAAATGTCCTGTAGTGAAGAATTACAAACATAACGTACCTTATCACGCACAGTATACTCTTTCGTGACTCTATTAACTGCTCCAGCTTTGGATAGAGCACTATCCATGTTGCAGCTCAACGGCAATGGATCGTCTCGTGCGATAGCACGATCTACAAGGAATTTGGACCTCCACGCTGGACAGAGGTAACGATCATGACCAACGCGCAGCTCCAAATGTCCCATATAAGCATCAATAACCTTCATAGAATATCAGGGCATTACATGTTGAAAGTTGAGACATAGATTATTGAGCATTTTAATAACAGGACATGCAAGTAGTACTTACATCGTCCGACAACCATCTATGAGTTAGTATCGATCGAATCCTTTCGGAAGTCAGAGATATGCCACGCCCTTCACTGTAGTAAACTTTTTTTCCCTTATTCTTCTTGGTGCTAGCAGCTAACTGGACAAATGAAATAGTTGCATCAATTATTTCCGGCATCAACTCATATGCCACAACCTCCGGCACATAATTGTCGGAAAACAGAGCTGCATGAAATAATATGAACGTCAACAATGATGATCATATGCATCCGTAGTAAATAACAAATTAAGAAAGTTAGTTACGAGACCTCTACTAGCAGTAGTAGTACCGGAGGGTTTCTGACCACGGTTGGTACGACTGCTGGGCTTGTCAAGTGCGTAGGTGGATTCAAATTTCTTGGGAACGGTCCGCGTCCGCTTACCGGACATAACTTCCTCATTCGTATCAATTGTTGCACCCTTTTTTTCCATTCGCTTTAGCCATGAACTTGCTGACAGAAGATGGACAAATGTCTATGTCTGATGAAGGTGCTTGAGTAGAAGTACCAATGACCCAAAGGTTTTTGGGTGTAGCGCCACATTCATCATTACGCTTAATAGGTGAAGCTTCCTTGTGTCCATTCATCTTCGGTGGGGTTTTCTGTTTGGCAAACAAAATCGTGTGAACATTTCAGCACGTAAAAAAATTAAATGAGAAAATTATAGACAGAAATATATATACATAGTACCTCAAGTACGGTTTATGGTTGGGAACCAGTTCATCAGGTTGCGTCATGTCAATGACAGGCTCTCCGTGTGAGTCTATGTCATCCTTGTACATGAATTCCTTCTTTTCATATGGACCATTCTCGAATGAATCCAGTTCTTCATCCACATCATTGTTCGCGGATGGCACGGCAGCAACCGGCTTGTACATGACACCTGCTTTGTTCAACTTCTCCAACAACCTCTGCAATAGAAATATAAAGTTAGTAATGCTTGCATGGTTTTAAAACAGCAAACGTACTGTAAACTATAAAGTTAAGGTGTGACATCTCAGCAACTTGATCAAGGATTTGCCTCATCTGGGTGTGTATGAAGTCCATGCACAGCTTCATTAGAAGCTCCATCAAATCTTGCGAGATTGGGGCTGTCGTCGACTTCTTTGCATTTCCATTGGCGGGCTTGGTTTTTGGCTTCATGGTAGGCGCATTATTTGGGATTTTGGGCTCCTGGGCCCTATACTCTTGGGTGATATTATTTTCGATCTGCATGCGATATTGAAGTACATGTGATGAATTAAAAATAAATATTATTTAGTTACAAAATATTTAAGAAAGACAGAACACAACGACTTACCTTGACGTTACCACGGCCGCGCCTATTGTCATAGTCGAACCGATCTCTCCTAGTGACTGCACCTTCGGTCCAATTCCTCATAAGAGGTTGTATGGACAAGTTGGGATTATAGGCGCAATCACCTTCGACAGGTTGCACCTTCTCCCGGTGCAAGTACTACAAAAAAATAAAGATTTAGAGTTAGTACAATACATCACATAAAATTGCAATGATATAATAATTGACATTATGCAATAGGCCTCATATGTGTACCTGCAACAAAGCCAAATTGCCTTTCGGCCAATGGCGGAGGTGTTTGCCTTTCTTGACTATGCGAAGGCAATCAAGGAGAACACGCAGGGTGAACGCATTCCAGTTAATCTTTGAAATAAGTTTCACATCATCCACCAAAGCGTAGTGCTGCTTTGGCACAATCTTGCTCGACATGGGAGCAATAATTATTCCTAACAGGATAAGGACTAATTTCCGAAGGAAATTGTTGTCGGTGGATTTACTTTTAATTATGTCCCCAATGAGATCATCTATCACTGTGTTTCCTGTTGTCTTACCGAGAAATTGTGGCGGCACCCGCTCCTTAATGTCCTCGTCTTCTTCAATTAGAATGTCCGAAGCAGACAATCCTTGGTTCTCCAGGTTAAAGATGCACTCGACATCGACCGCACCGAGAGTCACCTCTCCAACCTGCTCTTTTATAATGAAGCTGGACGTGCTGGCCTCAAAATTCTCAACCATATACCTAATCAATAGGGTACGCATCTTAATAGATGGTATCTGCAGCATGCTGCACAATGTTGTATCGGCGACTCTAGCGCGTTAACCGCTCGATAGAGCGACGACAAGCTTGCACAATTTTTCAATGGTGCATACTATTTCTCTATTCAGCTTGTCCATCCTGTTGAAAAAAAATATAAAACTTCATGAAATTAGCGAACACTAACGCAAAAATAACAATAGACATGCAAAAATATAAAACTTTCTGACAGTAGCTAACACTAATGCAAAAATAACACTAATGAAAATATAAAACGAGTACCATGTATACTGCAACATGCAACCAAGTGTGTGATGATATGAGGCTATAAAAAAATAACTACAATTGGTAATTGAATTTACTTGCATCTGATCTAGTTCTTTGAGTATCAGATAAATTATATACTCAATAAATTTAATAGGGTAAACTGTTAAAAATTCATCTGGTTGTCTTATTAACAGGGTGACAAATTGATCAGCTGTAAATAACTACAGTCTATAGAAATGGTACCTATTTGAGGTTCATCAACATCTAATGCTTAACTCTTTAATGTTCTATGTGCATAATAATATAATTGGATCATGTGAAAAAAATATAATTGAATCATGTGACAAAAAATCCATTGCATTATGCTTCTCGAGAAACAACATCTTATTCTACCATGCTATGAAAGAACCAAAGATTTAGTTCATCTACGCCATCTAGTCAGAACGCATCTAGTCGAGTTGATACTAGTTGAAAATATGTGGTAAACCTAAGTCCATCAAAGCAACGAGACGGAGGAACTAGCTTGCTATGAAGGAGGTAAGGAGGACAACTTACTTGATCGGTCGATGAAGATGAAAGAAGTCGGCGATGCGTTGTCGACGTAGTTCGTCGAGGGCGGCTAGCACATGCGAACGACCTTGATCTTCTCGGGGTTTTTGTGGCGTGTGGGATGCGGCGGACGGAGCTGTCGGCGACTCGCCGACAGGAGGCGATCTAGTCGACAACATTGGCAAGCAGGTGGAGATTTTATACGAGGTCGACTCCTAGGTCGTCGTAACTTCCCTGAGGCGAATCTCGG
Source organism: Triticum dicoccoides (assembly GCF_002162155.2). Classification (NCBI taxonomy): domain Eukaryota; kingdom Viridiplantae; phylum Streptophyta; class Magnoliopsida; order Poales; family Poaceae; genus Triticum; species Triticum dicoccoides. The sequence continues at coordinate 156,315,970 of NC_041381.1, forward strand.
GATCTATATTTTCCTTCGTTGAAGCGAGGCTGAACGTGCTCCTCAATTGTAGGGATTAGGAACATATGGATTAGCACAATTCCGGAATTGTGTAACTGAACGACAACTACTCCCGTGATCGACGTGCATGTGATCATCGTGCATGGAAAGCGCAGCATTGTGGGCCCCCATAAAATGGATCTGACAGGTATTTGTGGTCTGGGCCGGCCCACCTACCTATATTGTTTCTTCCCTCAAAATAATATCATTGTTTGTTCCCTCAAAAAAAATCTTTGTGACACCTATTAGTTATTGTATACTTGTATATGTTCAACAATATTTATAGTATCTCTATCATTTCTGCAATATTATATATTCAAATGTGTTGTTCCTCTTTCCCTTTTAATTTGGTTTTCCTGTTATTTTATGTTTTATCCTTCTTATTCAAATTGTTTTTTCATGTTTCATATCACTTCTTCTCATAGTTTTTAATTTCATTTCAAATATGTATGATTAAATATTGTCCTATTTATGACTTCCTAATTGGTGGGACCGGCAAGGAAGACCATTTTAAGACCTGTCCTCCTGCAGACCCGAATGGTCCTGCTTGTACATGGTGCATGTGAAGGCATGCATGAGATGACCCCCAACTTTTGGGACCATGTGGGCATGGCCAATGTGGTCCCCCAGGCAAGGTGTGCATGAATTCGGGCACAAAATGCAGGTTGTGTCACGTCCAGGCAGTGTTCAAGGGTTTTTTCGCCGGAAAACCCTAGAAAATGCATCGAGTGTACCTGTAAGGCATGCTTGCCATGGTCATCCTAGGGTGTGCATAAAGTTTGGGATCAATTGGTGGGACCAGGAAGGAAAACCTCTTTCAGATTTGCTCTCCGGCAGACCCGAATGGTCCTGCTTGTACATGGT
>NC_041381.1:156317495-156370747 GCF_002162155.2 Triticum dicoccoides
CGGGGCAGTGTTCTAGGGTTATGTCGCCGGAAAAACCCTAGAAAATGCATCGAGTGTCGGAAATGAACGATACTTGTCATGCATGCATGGCATGGTCATTCTAGGGTGTACATAAAGTTTGGGATCATTTGGTGGGACCGGGAAGGAAAACCTCTTTCAGACTTGCCCTTCGGCAGACCCAAATGGTCCGACTTGTACATGGTGCATGTGCAGGCATGCATGAGATGACTCCAACTTTTGGGACCATGTGGGCAAGGCCAATGTGGCCCCCCAGACAAGGTCTACACGAATTCGGACACGATACGCACATTGCGTCAAGTCGGGGCAGTGTTCTAGGGTTTTATAGCCGCAAAAACCCTACAAACATGAAAAGTATCAAACAGAAAAGAAAATTTATAATTAGAAATGGCAAACATGATAAGTGAAATAAAAGACAACATGATATCGTGCATTATTTAAAGTTATAACTATCAAAACAAAGAAAAGAGGAGAATATAGAAAACATAAGAAAAATTTGAATGAATAAGTGCAATAAAAGACACCATATTATCTTACATTCAAAAAATAATTCAAATATAAAAAATATAAGATATATTAGAATGAAGAAGTGAAAAAACACAACATTTTATCTTACAAAGTAAAAATATTTCAAATATAAAAAAGATAAGAAATAATTGAATGAAGAAGTGAAATAAAACACGCCATTTTATGTTATATTTTGTAAATATTATAAATATAAAAAAGAGAACGAACAAATGAAATAAAACACAACATAATCTGGAAGATTTTTTGATTTAGGTAAACACTCTTAGAAATAATATAGAAAAAAGGGATTAGATTTTAAGTATTAGAAATATAAAAAAGAAAAGAAAATTTGGAATTAAGAAGTGAAATTAAAGAGAATATATAATAGAAACCAATCAAAGAATTTAAAATAGTGAATTATTTCAGCTCGCGGGTCAGGATGCCCTGGGCTAGCCCACCCGAATTGGGCCCAAGGCAGAGCCGCGCTGGGCACAACCGTGGGGTGGTGGGAGTTTCGCCCCACCTCGCCAAGCGAGAGGACGCCGCCCTGGTTTATATACCCGGCTGCGACTCCCCACTCGAGCTCCTCTCATATGCAGGCAGTACATTGCCTAACTCTCATCCCCTCTGCCCCGTGGGGCCTACCAGCAGCAGAAATATTCTGCACCACGGGCCTGCATCCTGGCCCATGAACGGTTGGGTTCCTAGTCGTATGTAGGCCGTGATGTTAGAATTCTCCTGCCTCTAGTAGGTGGGCATTTTTTTTTCATTTGACATGTGTTTTGATCTTCTTCAAAACACGTACTAAATTTTACACATTCTCACTTGCATGCAATACACAATTTTTTTTGCAATTGACATGTGTTTTGATCTTCTTCAAATCACGTAATAAATTTTACACATGCTCACATACATGTAATACACATGGCTATTAATGGAATTTCAATAAAAATGAGTCCGTGGTGTATGAATTCTACTCCTAGTCTAGTCATACATGCATGCCATGGTCATGGTAGGGTGTGCATAAAGTTTGCGATCATTTGGTGGGACCGGGAAGGAAAACCTCGTTCAGACTTGCCCTCCGGCAGACCCGAATGGTCCGGCTTGTACATGGTGCATGTGAAGGCATGCATGAGATTACCCCAACTTTTTGGACCATGTTGGCATGGCCAATGTGGTCCCCCAGACAAGGTCTGCGTGAATTCGGACACAACACGCACGTTGCGTCAAGTCGGGGCAGTGTTTGATATGTCTTCAACATATCTACTTTTTCAAACACTTTTGCCCTTGTTTTGGACTCTAACTTGCATGATTTGAATGAAACTAACCCGGACTGACGCTGTTTTCAGCAGAACCACCATGATGTTGTTTTATGTGTAGAAAAGAAAAGTTCTCGGAATGTCCTGAAAATCCACGGAGGCACTTTGTAAGGGCATTTTTATCCCTTAACTGTTTTGGTGATTGATGACAATACTTTTACGGACTAATCGTGTGCCTTGAGTTTCTCAGATATTTCATCACTAGGCACGAGACGATTCGGTGCCCCTCGGAGACTATTGAAGACGGTGTTGTTCTACGTTTCTCTTTGGTGGATTTGAGTCATAGGAGAGCCGTACTATTAAGAGGGGGTCCGCGTCGGAAAGGTTTGGGTGGAATCATCACGTACACATATCCTACCTTTCCTTGCTCTTTGGAGCGTCTTTCCGTTATCCTAGTTGTGCATAATCAGACGGCTACTGCGGTACTTGCGGTAGTACTGCTCTATGGAGCGGTAGTACCGCAAGCACCTGCGGTAGTACCGCTGGGGGTCACGGTAGTACCGCTCCTCTGGAGCCTTAGTACCGTGGCTCCCAGGCCTAGTGCCGCTCTGGTACGGTAGTAGGGGCGGATGTAATTTTTTACATCCGCGCCCCCACGGTAGTACCGCTCGTCCAGCGCGGTAGTACCACGGGAGCCCACGGTAGTACCGCTCCCCCAGAGTCGTAGTACCGTGGCCCTCCTACCTAGTACCGCGGCGTCACGGTAGTAGGAGCGGATGTAATTTTTTACATCCGCGCCTCTACGGTAGTACCGCGCCTCGTGCGCGGTAGTACCGCGTCGGATTTTTGCACCATCTCATTTTCAGCGGAAGTAGGCACGGATGTAATTTATTTCATCCGCGCTCTTCGTAGGCAGTGACTTTCCTGCCTTGCAGTAGGAACGCAAGGCGGAGCGGTAGTACCGCGCAAGCGGTAGTACTGCGCCTTAGTCAGGAAAGTCCCGGCCTCTGCTGCTGCCGCGAAAGTACCGTGGTCCTCCACGATAGTACCGTGTGGCCTTGCGGTAGTACCGCGCCCCTGGAGCGGTAGTACCGCGTGTCGCAGGCTGAACATGTGGATAACGGTTGGATCTTTTCCATGACTATATAAGGGGTGTCTCCTACCTCTAGTTGACTACCTCTTCCATCCCTAAGCTCCATTGTTGCTCCAAGCTCCATTTTTGCCCAATCTCTCTCCCTAGCCAATCAAACTTGTTGATTTTCTCGGGATTGGGTGACAAGGCTCCAATCTACACTTCCACCAAGAGAGATTTGATTCCCCCCACTTATCCCTAGCGGATCTTGTTACTCTTGGGTGTTTGAGCACCCTAGACGGTTGAGGTCACCTCGAAGCCATACTCCATTGTGGTGAAGCTTCGTGGTGTTGTTGTTGGGAGCCTCCAATTGTTGTGGAGATTGCCCCAACCTTGTTTGTAAAGGTTCGGTCGCCGCCTTCAAGGGCACAAATAGTGGAATCACGACATCTCGCATTGTGTGAGGGCGTGAGGAGACTACGGTGGCCCTAGTGGCTTCTTGGGGAGCATTGTGCCTCCACACCGCTCTAATGGAGACGTACTTCCCTTTAAAAGGAAGGAACTTCGGTAACACATCCTCGTCTTCACCGGCTCCACTCTTGGTTATTTCGTGCCTTTACTTTTGCAAGCTTACTTGTGTTGTATCTATTGCTTGCTTGTGTGATAGTTGTCATTGCATCATATAGGTTGTCCATGTAGTTGCACATCTAGACAACCTATTTTGTCGCAAGGTTTAAATTGTTAAAGAAAAGCTTAAAAATTGTTAGTTGCCTATTCACCCCCCCTCTAGTCAACCATATCGATCCTTTCAATTGGTATCAGAGCCTTGTCTCTTTATTAAGGACTTTGCCGTCCGAAGAGTATGGTTGACACCAACGATGGTGCGGAGGAGCACTCCGGTGTGAATCCCATCTCGTCTTCGGCCGAAGGGGGAACCTCGGTCTCACGTCAGGAATTCAATGTGGCTTTAGACACATTGAAAACCTCCATGACGGCCGAGGTTAAAAGCATGTTTACTGAATTCCTAGAAGGACTTAAACTATCTACCTCGCCGATGAAAGTGGGTGATCCCACTAACAAGGTGACGGATGCTACCTTCGACAAGGGGGGAGCTAACAATGAAAAGAGTCCTTCTACTAGTGGTAGAAATGGCACCGACATCTTTGCCCATGTGGAACCCCCAATTTATGGAGGACCGATCCCCTCCACTCATTTGAATCATGCCGGTCCTCCTCCTAAGTATGAGAAGCATGAAGATTTTGATTCTTGGGTTTATCACTTCAAGCGTCATTTAAAACATGTGAACACTAAACTTTGGAGAATCATTGAAGAAGGTTTCTATCCTCATGACCCAAGCAACTTCACCCCTCGATAAGCCGTGGACAATCAATTCAATGAGAGTGCTCTCTTCATCATCCAAGATGCAATCCTTCCCGAAGATCTCCCTCATCTTCGACCTCATGCCATGGCTAAAGAAGCATGGAAATGTGTTGAGTCTCTCTATCGAGGAAGTGCTAGCATTCAACACTCCAACTATGAAGTGGTGCAAGATGAAGCCGATGAGTTTGCAATGAAAGAAGATGAAGAACCTCGTGAGCTCTTTCGAAGAGTGACCAAACTCGCGGTCTCACTCCGAGATCATGGAAGCAAGGACACGGATGACAATTGGATCAAGCGCAAGTTCCTCAAGGCCATGATGCCCTACAACAAGGCCATGTCCTCCGTCATTCGTCAACGACCGGACTTCCACTCCATGACCTCAAGTGAAGTGTTGGATGAGTTCGTTGGAATGAGCATCTTGTACAAGACCGCCGACAATGCGGTGCTCCGTTCTCAAAGGGCAAAGAAGCCCAACCTTGCTTTGAAGGCCAAGGTTATTATGGAAGAAGAGGAAGAAGTGGAAGATGAGGAGATCAACCCCGAAGAAACCAAATATGATTATCATGAGCACATGGCCCTTGCTTCAAGACAATTTTGGAGCAAGAAGAATTCAAGACCCAACTTAAACAAGAACAACTCAAGTAGCGTCAAGGGCAAGCAACGAGTTAGAACTTGCTTCAGCTGTGGCAATGTGAGCCATTTCGTTTCGGATTGTCCTTACAAGAAGCGGGAAGACAATGGTGGCAAGTTCATTCGAAAAGACAAAGCCAAGTCCTTCCCCAACAAGAACAACTTCGCCAAGAAGACTCCCACTCATGGGTTGGTGGTTCAAGAAGAATACCAAAAGGATGAAGATGATGATGAAAATGAAGAAGCGATGGCCATGGCATCCGTTGCCATTGCTACTACTCCCCGGGTGTCTCTCTTTGATTCACCCAACGAGAGCATCACCGCCAAGTGCCTCATGGCTAAAGCTTCAAACAAGGTAACCCCCAACATTAAAACCACCATCATTGCTAATCCCTCCGTGGAGGATTGCATTGATGAACATGATGGGTCTAATGAAGAAGTGAATGAGTTTGAGTCTTTTATGAGTAAGCTCAAGGGCATGTCCAAGAAGCATTTTGTTGCTCTCTTGGAACAACTTGGTGAGGCCAATGAGATGATCGAGGCTCACGAAGAAACCATCTCTAAGATGGAAGGTCATAGTCGTGACTATGCCAATGAGATATCGGATCTCTCTAATGCTCTTGAGGAAGAGCGTGTGCATCGTTTGACTTTTGAGGAGTCACACAATGATGACCATGCTAAGTTAAAGAAATATCTTGATCATGCTCTTGTCGTGTCTTGTGTGCTAACTTCCGAGAAGGCTAAACTTGGGGTTGATCATGCTAGACTCAAAGAGGAGTTTGAGATACTTGACAAGGCCCACAAGGTCTTGAAGGGTGTTCACGCTAACCTCAAGGAGTCTCATGCTCAACTCCAAGTTAAGCTAACCAAGGAACAGGCCACCTTTCCTCATATGGTATTAATTGATAATGCATGTGCTACTAACCCGTGTTGTGAGCATGTGCATCTTGTGGAGGAGAATGCCAAGTTGAAGGATCAACTTGAGAAAGGCCTTGTGACATGCATTCAAGGTGATAAGAACCTCAACGACCTTTTGAGGAATCAAAAGGAAGTTGTGGCCAAGGAAGGAATTGGTTTGCACCCAAGACCAAGAGCAAGAAGAAGAAGAACGACAAGACCAAACGTCCTCCTCCTCTCAAGCAAACTTTTGTGAAAGAGGGAGAGGGTGCTCCTAAGGAGAAGAAGGAAAAAGTGAAGGGAGTTAACGTCCAAAAGGGCAAAAGCATTTCCTCCAACAAAGCCGGCGACTTTAACCCGTCATATGTGTTGTGCCGTGCTAGTGATGGACATGTTTATGCTAAATTTGTTGGTTCTCCTGATGAGTACATTGAGTGGTCTATTTGGGTTCCCAAGACCCTTGTTACTAACATCAAAGGACCCATTACTAAATGGGTACCTAAAACCAAGCATTGATCTCTTGTAGGTGTTTGCTTCCGGTGGGGGATCATGATTGCTCGATAGTGGAGCAACAAATCATATGACCGGGAGCAAGGACTTGGTGGTGGACGTGCAAAAGATTCCATCTATGCCCACCAATGTCGAGTGGGGTGATGCATCACATTCTAAGGTATTGGGTCTCGGCAAGGTTGTCATTTCTCATGATCTAACGATCGAGAAAGTCATGCTTGTTGAGTCCCTTGCATAAAATTTGCTTTCCGTTCGTCAACTTGCACTCATGGGTTTTGCTACTTTCTTTGACATTGATACCGTGGCCCTCTTGTGGAGCAAGACTCTTAAAGTAGCCTTTGTTGGGCATGTCGAGAATGGTCTCTATGTGGTTAACTTTTCGAAGCGACCCACTAAGACCGCGACATGCCTAATGGCTAAAGTCGACGTGGGATGGCTTTGGCATCGCCGTTTAGCCCACGTCAATATGAGATCTTTGCAAACTCTTCTCAAGGGGGACCATGTCCGTGGACTAACGAATGTTAGTTTTGCCAAAGATCGTGCTTGCAGTGCTTGTATCGAAGGAAAGCTACATGAGATGGCTCACCCTCCCACTACTATCATCTACACGAAGAGACCCTTGGAGCTCCTTCACATGGATCTCTTTGGGCCTCCATCTTTTGATAGTCTTGGAGGTACAAAGTATTGCTTGGTGATTGTGGATGACTATTCAAGATACACTTGGGTATACTTCTTCAAGAGGAAGAGTGAGACTCAACAAACCGTCATCGACTTTGCAAATGAATCTCAACGTCAACATAATGCAAAGATCTTGACAATAAGAAGTGACAATGGCACTGAGTTCAAGAACTACACCTTGGATGAGTTTCTTAGTGATGAGGGGATCAAGCATCAATATGCTGCACCATATACCCCTCAACAAAATGGTGTAGCGGAGAGGAAGAACCGGGCGTTGATGGATGCGGCAAGGACCATGATGGCGGAGTTCAAGTCTCCATACAACTTTTGGGCCGAAGCCATCAACACCGCATGTCATGCATCCAATCGGCTCTGTCTCCGCAAAGGCTTGAACAAGACTCCTTATGAGATACTCACCAGCAACAAGCCCAACCTCAAGTACTTCCGGGTGTTCAATTGTAAGTGTTTCACTCTTAATAAAGGTGTTCGTTTGTCTAAATTCGAGGCTAGAGCTAATGAGGGCATATTTGTTGGTTATGCTACAAAATCTCATGCTTACCATGTTCTCAACAAGTCCACCGGACTCATTGAGGAGACGTGTAACGTGGAGTTTGATGAAAATAACGGCTCCCAAGTGGAGCAAAGTGGTACTTGTGATGTAGGTGATGAAATTCCTCCCCAAGCCATAATAAGAATGGGTATTCACTACTAGGGAAAAGGCTAGCAGCAGCATGGGTTTTTAGGCTAGCAGCAGCGCGGGTGGCCGCGCTACTAATAAGGCGCTACAGCTAACTCATAGTAGTAGCGCGGCCCTAACCCGCGCTACTACTGTTGACGATATCAGCAGCGCTTTTTGTGAACGCGCTACTATTAACTAGCTATAGCGATTTTGCCATCCCTCGCTACTGCTATATCTTTCATCATTTTCCATTACCCCTTTCCCTTTCAGTTCTCCTTTCAGATACTAGATACTAGGTACTGCTAGTAGATATCAAATTCATAAACCATTACTAGGTACGGTAGTACTCCCTTCGTTCCAAATTACTCGTCGTGGTTTTAGTTCAAACCACGACGAGTAATTTGGAACGAAGGGAGTACTAGATAACAATTTCATGCATAGCCAACATATATGCATCCTCAAGCAGTACAAGGTCATATCAACGACCATCATCATATGTAGTTCTAGATGATATCGACGACGATCATCATATGTAGTTCTAGATGATATAGCCACACACACATGTCGTTCTAGATGATATAGCCACACACACATATGTAGTTCTAGATGATATAGCCACACACACATATGTAGTTCTAGATAATATAGCCACACACACATATGTAGTTCTAGATGATATCGAAGACAATCATCATCCTCAAGCCCGGGCAGTTGGTGTTCCTGATAGTAATTAGGATGGCATGTCCAACACGAAGATTCTTGCCATCGAGGAATTTCTTCCACCCAACCGAGTTTAAGTGTGTGCGACCGTCCGTGTCCACGCGGTAAGTACAGGCTGTGACGGAGCCCCTTGCAGTAAGGTGTAGTCCAGTTGAGCCTTCTTCATCAGGCTCGATACCATAACTCACAGATATGCTCTTTGCCAATTTCTGAATAAGAAAAACATATCAATTAATAAGCATGTGATCGAACTCTACACTAAAACATATCATCGACTAGATTCCACACAACATACCATATCATTGGACTGTACACTAAGTAATTCACACTATTAATTTGCATTTGTAAGTATAACATACCATATCATGTCGATCAACCATGGTATTTGTCAAGCGGGTCACGAATGGCACCCCGACAAAGTCAGCACGTGGCGGAATTATGTCCCACAGGTTGGACACCTCCTCCTCACTCAGCCTTGTTCTTTGAGCTACGATGGCTTCATGAAGTGGGTCCTCATCATCTTCATCGAGTGGGTCCTCATTATCTTCATCATCTTCATCATCTTCGTCATCTTCATCATCTTCCACTAGGTTGAGATAAATGACAGCTAGCTTGGGTCTTTCTGCTCGGAAGTTGAAGCTGATCAACTCACCACCAGTAAGATGCATGCGAGCGACGAAACGGGCCCATCCATCTCCTGCAATCTGCGACATATTGCGTCCTTTCTCGACCTCCATAGTGTACGGCCCCTCAGGAGCCTCAAATGTCACAGTGTCTCCTATCAGCTTGTTGAATTTCAACCTCACATTGCATGGAACGATCTGTGTAAAATAAGCAAAATGACACAATGTAGTAATGCCAACACTAAAAATAAAATAGTTATTACATTTCATCTAATTTCTTACCGCTGCATGACGAAAACTCGGGTGGAAGTAGATGCCGAACAGCTTGCCAGTTGCAAGGCTGCTGGCGCATCTTGACTTGCACAGTCGACATAGTGGTGGTGGTGGTGGCGCCATTCTTCCTAAAGCAATATGAGCAAAGGATTAACGATCAACTAAATAAAAATGTTCTAAGTGAACTAAATCAACTAGCCTACTAAATCAACTAAATCATATCAACTAAATCAAAATGTTGCATATGAACTAGCCTACTAAATCAACTAAATCAAAATGTTCCAAGTCAACTAAATTAACTAAATGAATTAGCCTACTAAATCAACTAAATCAAAATGTTCTAAGTGGACTAAATCAACTAGCCTACTAAATCAACTAAATCATATCAACTAAATCAAAATGTTCTAAGTGAACTAAATCAATTAGCCTACTAAATCAACTAAATCATATCAACTAAATCAAAATGTTGCATATGAACTAGCCTACTAAATCAACTAAATCAAAATGTTCTAAGTCAACTAAATTAACTAAATGAATTAGCCTACTAAATCAACTAAATCAAAATGTTCTAAGCCAACTAAATCAACTAGCCTACTAAATCAACTAAATTATATCAACTAAATCAAAATGTTGCATATGAGCAGGAGGGAGGAGGAAGGCGGAGCAAGGAGGGGTCGGCCGGCGCGGCCAGTTGAGGGAGGACGGAGGAAGAAGGCGGAGCGAGGAGGGGCCGGCCGGCGCGGCCAGTTGAGGGAGGACGGAGGAGGAAGGCGGAGCGAGGAGGGGCCGGCCAGCGGCGAGTGGAGAGGGAGGACAGAGGAGGAGGCCGGTACCAAGTCCAGCAAGGAGGAGGAGGTGACGGCGCGCGGCGCAGACGGAGGAGGGGCGACGGGGGCGCGCGGCGCAGACGGAGGAGGGGCGACGGGGGCGTGCGGCGCAGACGGATCGGAGAGGATTGAGTGGCTGTGTGTGTGAGTGGATCGGAATGGAGGAGATGGGGGAGATGAATGGCTTAGCAGTAGCGCTCTTTAGGAAAATACGCTACTGCTAACCTATCTGAAGGAAATATGCCCTAGAGGCAATAATAAAGTTATTATTTATTTCCTTATATCATGATAAATGCTTATTATTCATGCTAGAATTGTATTAACAGGAAACATAATACATGTGTGAATACATAGAAAAACATAGTGTCACTAGTATGCCTCTACTTGACTACCTCATTTATCAAAGATGGTTATGTTTCCTAATCATAGACATGGGTTGTCATTTGATTAACGGGATCACATCATTAGGAGAATGATGTGATTGACATGACCCATTCCGTTAGCCTAGCACTTGATCGTTTAGTATGTTGCTATTGCTTTCTTCATGACTTATACATGTTCCTGTAACTATGAGATTATGCAACTCCCGTTTACCGGAGGAACACTCTGGGTACTACCAAATGTCACAATGTAACTGGGTGATTATAAAGGAGTACTACAGGTGTCTCCGAAGGTACATGTTGAGTTGGCGTATTTCGAGATTAGGTTTTGTCACTCCGATTGTCGGAGAGGTATCTCTGGGCCCTCTCAGTAATGCACATCACTATAAGCCTTGCAAGCAATGTGACTAATGAGTTAGTTGCAGAATGATGCATTATGTAACGAGAAAAGAGACTTGCCGGTAACGAGATTGAACTAGGTATTGGATACCGACGATCGAATCTCGGGCAAGTAACATACCGATGACAAAGGGAACAACGTATGTTGTTATGCGGTTTGACTGATAAAGATCTTCGTAGAATATGTAGGAGCCAATATGGGCATCCAGGTTCCGCTATTGGTTATTGACCAAGAATAGTTCTAGGTCATGTCTACATAGTTCTCGAACCCGTAGGGTCCGCACGCTTAAGGTTTCGATGATAGTTATATTATGAGTTTATGAGTTTTGATCTACCGAAGGAGTTCGGAGTCCTGGATGAGATCGGGGACATGACGAGGAGTCTCGAAATGGTCGAGACATAAAGATCGATATATTGGACAACTATATTCGGAGTTCGGAAAGGTTCCGAGTGATTCGGGTATTTTTCGGAGTACCGGAGAGTTACGGGAATTCGCCGGGGAGTATATGGGCCTTATTGGGCCATACGGGAATAGAGGAGAGAGGCTGAAAGGAAGGAGGTGCACAACCCCCTTCTGGTCCGAATTGGACAAGGGGTGCAGCCCCCTTTTCCTTCCTCCTCTCCCCCTCTTTCCTTCTCTCCTACTCCAACAAGGAAGGGGGGGGGGGGGAGTCCTACTCCCAGTGGGAGGAGGACTCCTCCTGGCGCGCCCCTCCTAGCCGGCTGCACCTCCCCCCTCCCTCCTTTATATACGGGGGCAGGGGGGCACCTCCAGGGACAACGACACAAGTTGATCTACGGATCGTTCCTTAGCCGTGTGCGGTGCCCCCCTCCACCATATTCCACCTCGGTCATATCGTCGCGGAGTTTAGGCGAAGCCCTGCGCCGGTAGAACATCATCATCGTCACCACGCCGTCGTGCTGACGGAACTCTTCCCCGAAGCTTTGGTGGATCAGAGCCCGGGGACCGTCATCGAGCTGAACGTGTGCTGAACTCGGAGGTGCCGTACGTTCGGTGCTTGGATCGGTCGGATCGTGAAGACGTACGACTACATCAACCGCGTTGTTATAACGCTTCCGCTTACGGTCTATGAGGGTACGTGGACGAACACTCTCCCCTCTCGTTGCTATGCCATCACCATGATCTTGCGTGTGCGTAGGAATTTTTTTGAAATTACTACGTTCCCCAACAGTGGCATCCGAGCCTAGGTTTTATGCGTTGATGTTATATGCACGAGTAGAACACAAGTGAGTTGTGGGCGATACAAGTCATACTGCTTACCAGCATGTCATACTTTGGTTCGGCGGTATTGTGAGATGAAGCGGCCCGGACCGACATTACGCGTACGCTTACGCGAGACTTGTTTCACCGTTACGAGCACTCGTGCTTAAAGGTGGCTGGCGGGTGTCTGTCTCTCTCACTTTAGCTGAATCGAGTGTGGCTACGCCCGGTCCTTGCGAAGGTTAAAGCAGCACCAACTTGACAAACTATCGTTGTGGTTTTTGATGCGTAGGTAAGAACGGTTCTTGCTAAGCCCGTAGCAGCCACGTAAAATTTGCAACAACAAAGTAGAGGACGTCTAACTTGTTTTTGCAGGGCATGTTGTGATGTGATATGGTCAAGACGTGATGCTATATTTTATTGTATGAGATGATCATGTTTTGTAACCGAAGTTATCGGCAACTGGCAGGAGCCATATGGTTGTCGCTTTATTGTATGAAATGCAAACGCCCTGTAATTGCTTTACTTTATCACTAAGCGGTAGCGATAGTCGTAGAAGCAATAGATGGCGTAACGACAACGATGCTACGATGGAGATCAAGGTGTCGCGCCGGTGACGATGGTGATCATGATGGTGCTTCGGAGATGGAGATCACAAGCACAAGATGATGATGGCCATATCATATCACTTATATTGATTGCATGTGATGTTTATCCTTTATGCATCTTATCTTGTTTTGATTGACGGTAGCATTTTAAGATGATCTCTCACTAAAATTATCAAGAAGTGTTCTCCTGAGTATGCACCGTTGCCAAAGTTCGTCGTGCCCAAACACCACGTGATGATCGGGTGAGATAAGCTCTACGTCCATCTACAACGGGTGCAAGACAGTTTTGCACACGCGGAATACTCAGGTTAAACTTGTCGAGCCTAGCATATGCAGATATGGCCTCGGAACACGGAGACCGAAAGGTCGAGCGTGAATCATATAGTAGATATGATTAACATAGTGATGTTCACCATTGAAAACTACTCCATCTCACGTGATGATCGGTTATGGTTTAGTTGATTTGGATCACGTGATCACTTAGATGACTAGAGAGATGTCTGTCTAAGTGGGAGTTCTTAAGTAATATGATTAATTGAACTTAAATTTATCATGAACTTAGTCCTGGTAGTATTTTGCAAATTATGTTGTAGATCAATAGCTTGCGTTGTTGCTTTCATATGTTTATTTTGATATGTTCCTAGAGAAAATTGTGTTGAAAGATGTTAGTAGCAATGATGCGGATTTGATCCGTGATCTGAGGTTTATCCTCATTGCTGCACAGAAGAATTATGTCCTTAATGCACCGCTAGGTGACAGACCTATTGCAGGAGCAGATGCAGACGTTATGAACGTTTGGCGAGCTCAATATGATGACTACTTGATAGTTTTGTGCACCATGCTTTATGACTTAGAATCGGTACTTCAAAAACGTTTTGAACGTCATGGACCATATGAGATGTTCCAGGAGTTGAAGTTAATATTTCAAGCAAATACCCGGGTTGAGAGATATGAAGTCTCCAACAAGTTCTATAGCTAAAAGATGGAGGAGAATCGCTCAACTAGTGAGCATGTGCTTGGATTGTCTGGTTACTACAATCGCTTGAATCATGTGGGAGTTAATCTTCCAGATAAGATAGTGATTGACAGAATTCTCTAGTCACCACCACCAAGTTAGTAGAACTTCGTGATGAACTATAATGCAAGGGATGACGAAAACGATTCCTGAGCTCTTCGTGATGCTGAAATCGACGAAGGTAGAAATCAAGAAAGAGCATCAAGTGTTGATGATTTACAAGACCACTAGTTTCAAGAAAAGGGCAAAGGGAAAGAAAGGGAACTTCAAGTGGAAAGACAAGCAAGTTGTCACTCCTGCGAAGAAGCCCAAAGCTGGACCAAAGCCTGAAACTGAGTGATTACACTGCAAAGGAAATGGTCACTGGAAGCGGAAATGCCCTGAATATTTGGTGGATAAGAAGGATGGCAAAGTGAACAAGGGTATATTTGATATACATGTTATTTATGTGTACCTTACTAGTGTTTATAGTAACCCCTGAGTATTTGATACTTGTTCGGTTGCTAAGATTAGTAACTCGAAACAGGAGTTACACAATAAACAGAAACTAGTTGAGGGTGATGTGACGATGTGTGTTGGAAGTGGTTCCAAGATTGATATGATCATCATCGCACACTCCCTATACTTTAGGGATTAGTGTTGAACCTACATAAATGTTATTTGGTGTTTGCGTTGAGCATGAATATGATTTGATCATGTTTATTGCAATACGGTTATTCATTTAAAGTCAGAGAATAATTGTTGTTCTGTTTACATGAATAAGACCTTCGATGGTCATACACCCAATGAACATAGTTTGTTGGATCTTGATCGTAGTGATACACATATTCATAATATTGATGCCAAAAGACGAAAAGTTAATAATGATAGTGCAACTTATTTGTGGCACTGCCGTTTGGGTCATATCGGTGTAAAGCGCATGAAGAAACTCCATAAAGATGGATTTTCGGAATCACTTGGTTATGAATCATTTGATGCTTGCGAACCGTGCCTTTTGGGCAAGATGACTAAAACTCCGTTCTTCGGAACAATGGAACGAGCTACTGACTTGTTGGAAATAATACATACCGATGTATGTGATCCAATGAGTGTTGATGCTCGTGGCAAGTATCGTTGTTTTCTGACCTTCACAAGATGATTTGAGCAGATATGGGTATATCTACTTGATGAAACATAAGTCTGAAATAATTGAAAGGTTCAAAGAATTTCAGAGTGAAGTGGAAAAATCATCGTAACAAGAAAATAAAATTTCTACAATCTGATCACGGAGACGAATATTTGAGTTACGAGTTTAGTCTTCAATTAAAACAATGTGGAATAGTTTCACAGCTCACGCCATCTGGAACACCACAATGTAATGGTGTGTCCGAACGTCGTAATCGTACTTTACTAGATATGGTGCGATCTATGATGTCTCTTATCGGTTTACCACTATCGTTTTGGGGTTATGCATTAGAGACAGCTGCATTCACGTTTAATAGGGCACCATCTAAATCCGTTGAGATGACACCGTATGAACTATGGTTTAGCAGTAAACCTAAGCCATTGTTTCTTAAAGTTTGGAGTTGCGATGCTTATGTGAAAAAGGTTTTCAACCTGATAAGCTCGAATCCAAATTGGAAAAGTGCGTCTTCATAGAATACCCAAAGGAAACTGTTGGGTATTCCTTCTATCACAGATCCAAAGGCAAAACATTCGTTGCTAAGAATGGAACCTTTCTAGAGAAGGAGTTTCTCTCGAAAGAAGTGAGTGGGAGGAAAGTAGAGCTTAATAAGGTAATTTGTACCTTCTCCCGAATTGGAAACTAGTTCATCACTGAAATCAGTTCCAGTGATGCCTACACCAATTAGTGAGGAAGCTAATGATGATGATCATGAAACTTCAAGATCAAGTTACTACCAAAACCTCGTAGGTCAACCAGAGTAAGATCCGCACCAGAGTGGTACGGTAATCCTATTCTAGAAGTCATGTTACTAGACCATGATAAACCTACGAACTATGAGGAAGCGATGGTGAGCCCAGATTCCACGAAATGACTTGAGGCCATAAAATCTGAGATGGGATCCATGTATGAGAACAAAGTATGGACTTTGATTGACTTGCTCGATGATCAGCAAGCCATGTTAAATAATGGATCTTCAAGAGGAAGACGAACACTGATAGTAGTGTTACTATCTACTAAGCTCGACTTGTTGCGAAAGGTTTTCGACAAGTTCAAGGTGTTGAATACAATGAGATTTTCTCACTCGTATCGAAGCTTAAGTCTGTCTGAATCATGTTAGCAATTGCCACATTTTATGAAATCTGGCAAATGGATGTCAAAACTGCATTCCTTAATGGATTTATTAAAGAAGAGTTGTATATGATGCAACCAGAAAGTTTTTGTCAATCCTAAAGGTGCTAACAAAATGTGCAAGCTCCAGCAATCCATCAATGGACTGGTGCAAGCATCTCGGAGTTGGAATATATGCTTTGATGTGTTGATCAAAGCATATGGTTTTATAAAGACTTTTGGAAAGGCCTGTATTTACAAGAAAGTGAGTGGGAGCACTACAGCATTTCTGATAAGTATATGTGAATGACATATTGTTGATCGGAAATAATGTAGAATTTTTCTGGAAAGCATAAAGGAGTGTTTGAAAGGAGTTTTTCAAAGAAAGACCTTGGTGAAGCTGCTTACATATTGAGCATCAAGATCTATAGAGATAGATCAAGACGCTTGATAAGTTTTTCAATGAATACATACCTTGACAAGATTTTGAAGTAGTTCAAAATGGAACAGTCAAAGAAAGAGCTCTTGCCTGTGTTACAAGGTGTGAGATTGAGTAAGACTCAAAACCCGACCACGGCAGAAGATAGAAAGAGAATGAAAGTCATTCCCTATGCATCAGCCATAGGTTCTATAAAGTATGTCATGCTGTGTACCAGATCTATTGCATACCCTACCACTAAGTTTGGCAAGGGAGTACAATAGTGATCTAGTAGTAGATCACTGGACAGCGGTCAAGAATATCCATAGTGAGGACTAAGGAGATGTTTCTCGATTATGGAGGTGATAAAAAGAGCCCGTCGTAAAAAGGTTACATCGGTACAAACTTTTACACCAATCCAAATGAATCTAAGTCTCTATCTGGATACATATTGAAAGTGGGAGCAATTAGCTAGAGTAGCTCCGTGCAGAGCATTGTAGACATAGAATATTTGCAAAATACATACGGCTCTGAATGTGACAGACCCGTTGACAAAACTTCTCTCACGAGCAAACCATGATCATACCTTAGTACTCTTTGGGTGTTAATCACATAGTGATGTGAACTAGATTATTGACTCTAGTAAACCCTTTGGGTGTTGATCACATGAGGATGTGAACTATGGGTGTTAATCATATACATATATGAATATTGGTGTTAAATCACAAGATGATGTGAACTAGATTATTGACTCTAGTGCAAGTGGGAGACTGAAGGAAATATGCCCTAGAGGCAATAATAAAGTTATTATTTATTTCCTTATATCATGATAAATGTTTATTATTCATGCTAGAATTGTATTAACAGGAAACATAATACATGTGTGAATACATAGAAAAACATAGTGTCACTAGTATGCCTCTACTTGACTAGCTCGTTTATCAAAGATGGTTATGTTTCCTAACCATAGACATGAGTTGTCATTTGATTAACGGGATCACATCATTAGGAGAATGATGTGATTGACATGACCCATTCCGTTAGCCTAGCACTTGATCGTTTAGTATGTTGCTATTGCTTTCTTCATGACTTATACATGTTCCTGTAACTATGAGATTATGCAACTCCCGTTTACCGGAGGAACACTTTGGGTACTACCAAATGTCACAATGTAACTGGGTGATTATAAAGGAGTACGACAGGTGTCTCCGAAGGTACATATTGAGTTGGCGTATTTCGAGATTAGGTTTTGTCACTCCGATTGTCAAAGAGGTATCTCTGGGCCCTCTCGGTAATGCACATCACTATAAGCCTTGCAAGCAATGTGACTAATGAGTTAGTTGCGGAATGATGCATTATGTAACGAGAAAAGAGACTTGCCGGTAACGAGATTGAACTAGGTATTGGATACCGACGATCGAATCTCGGGCAAGTAACATACCGATGACAAAGGGAACAACGTATGTTGTTATGCGGTTTGACCGATAAAGATCTTCGTAGAATATGTAGGAGCCAATATGGGCATCCAGGTTCCGCTATTGGTTATTGACCAAGAATAGTTCTAGGTCATGTCTACATAGTTCTCGAACCCGTAGGGTCCGCACGCTTAAGGTTTTGATGATAGTTATATTATGAGTTTATGAGTTTTGATGTACCGAAGGAGTTTGGAGTCCTGGATGAGATCGGGGACATGACGAGGAGTCTCGAAATGGTCGAGAAGTAAAGATCGATATATTGGACGACTATATTCGGAGTTCGGAAAGGTTCCGAGTGATTCGGGTATTTTTCGGAGTACCGGAGAGTTACGGGAATTCGCCGGGGAGTATATGGGCCTTATTGGGCCATACGGGAATAGAGGAGAGAGGCTGAAAGGAAGGAGGTGCGCAGCCCCCTTCTAGTCCGAATTGGACAAGGGGTGGAGCCCCCTTTTCCTTCCTCCTCTCCCCCTCTTTCCTTCTCTCCTACTCCAACAAGGAAGGGGGGGAGTCCTACTCCCGGTGGGAGGAGGACTCCTCCTGGTGCGCCCCTCCTAGCCGGCCGCACCTGCCCCCTCCCTCCTTTATATACGGGGGCAGGGGGCACCTCTAGGGACAACGACACAAGTTGATCTACGGATCGTTCCTTAGCCGTGTGCGGTGCCCCCCTCCACCATATTCCACCTCGGTCATCATCGTCACCACGCCGTCGTGCTGACGGAACTCTTCCCCGAAGCTTTGGTGGATCGGAGCCCGGGGATCGTCATCGAGCTGAACGTGTGCTGAACTTGGAGGTGCCGTACGTTCGGTGCTTGGATCGGTCGGATCGTGAAGACGTACGACTACATCAACTGCGTTGTTATAACGCTTCCGCTTACGGTCTACGAGGGTACGTGGACGAACACTCTCCCCTCTCGTTGCTATGCCATCACCATGATCTTGCGTGTGCGTAGGATTTTTTTTGAAATTACTACGTTCCCCAACACTATCTAGCAGCAGCGCCTTTCAAAATAAAGCGCTACTGCTACGTGTCAGCATGTAAAAATAGACTTTGTTCAATATATCAAAAATACATTGATCATCAACGATCTTTTTGTGTACAATCTGATTTGTCAATATGAGTCCTCACCTGTTTAGGAATAGGTGAAGACTCATATTGCAGCCACAAATTGTACACATAGAGTTCAATGAAGATCAAGAGCTTGTCAAAGTTTGAGAAGTAACATATTTAAGGTGGTAGAAACTCTCTTCACGGAGCGAGGTGGGACTAATTTTTTTAGGAAACTTAGCAGTAGCGCTTATCTGACAAATGCGCTGCTACTATGCTATGTACCAGTAGCGCGCATCGATATAACGCGTTGCTGCTATAACTAGCCTCGCGGCAGCCTCGTAGGAATTATAGCAGCAGTGCGTCTTTGGGAGGACGCGCTACTGCTATATTTGTCTCACCAGCGAGTTTCGTCTGTGCGCGCTACTGCTAGTTAGCAGCAGCGAGTTATTTTGAAGCGCGCTGCTGATAAAATTCTATGTATAGGCTTTTCCCTAGTAGTGATTGGTCATATTCTACCCATTGAGGAACCCCTTGTGGCCGAAGGAGAAGGACAATGCTCCACTCAAGCGGAGCCATCGCCTCCACAAGGCCCGCACGCTCCCGAAGAACAAAGTGAAGGCCCTCAACCTCGTGAACAAGACCAAGGGCAAGATCAACCTCAAGATGGTGGTGAACCTCTAAATGATGCCCAAGGTCAAGTTCTTCCCCCCGAGCAAGTTCAAGATCATGAGCAAGCTCAAGATCAAGAACAAGCTCAAGACGGCGCTCAAGATTATCAAGTTAACCCTCCTCCTTCCACATCAGAGGAGGAATTAGAGCGTCATGCCGCGAAGATTGCTTCCAAACTCACCACCAAAGGCCATCTCATGGAGAATGTGGTTGGAAGCGTAAGAAAGGGGGTAAGCACTCGCAGACAATTAGCAAACTATTGTGAACATCACGCGTTTGTCTCTTGTGTTGAACCCCAAAAGGTCTATGAGGCGCTCAAAGACTCGGATTGGCTCAATGCCATGCATGAAGAACTCAACAACTTCGAGTACAACAAGGTGTGGAGATTGGTGCCAAGGCCATCGGGGAACCACAACGTCATTGGAACCAAGTGGATCTTCAAGAACAAGCAAGATGCTCATGGGAACATCATTCGCAACAAGGCAAGATTGGTAGCACAAGGCTACTCCCAAGTCGAGGGTATCGACTACGGTGAAACCTTTGCTCCCGTTGCTCGTCTTGAATCCATTCATTTGTTGATTGCTTATGCTTCCCATCACAACTTTAAGTTGCAACAAATGGATGTGAAAAGTGCTTTTCTTAATGCTCCCATTAATGAGTTGGTCTATGTCAAGCAACCCCCCGGGTTCGAGGACCCCTACTTCCCGGATCATGTGTATCAACTTGATAAGCACTCTATGGCCTTAAACAAGCCCCACGTGCATGGTATGACCACCTTACCGAGTTGTTACAAGATCGTGGATTTGAAGTAGGACAAATCGATCCCACTCTTTTTACTAAGAAGGTCAAAGGGGAGTTGTTTGTATGCCAACTATATGTTGATGATATTATCTTTGGTTCCCCTAACAAAGCTTTCAATGAGGAATTTGCCGCTCTCATGACCTCCAAGTTCAAGATGTCTTCGATGGGAGAGTTGAAGTTCTTCCTTGGTTTTGATATCAAACAAAGAAGAGAAGGAACCTTCATCAACCAAGCCAAATACACTCAAGACATGCTAAAGAGATTCAAGCTAAGTTATGTCAAGCCGGCTACTACTCCTATGCCCACCAAGTTCCAACTTGACATTGATCCCAATGGTCAAGCCGTGGATCAAAAGGTATATCGCTCCATGATTGGCTCCTTGCTTTACCTTTGTGCATCTAGACCGGATATCATGTTGAGTGTGGTAATGTGTGCACGGTTTCAAGCCGCACCAAAGGAAAGTCACTATGTGGCGGTCAAGCGAATCTTTCTATATTTGGCTCATACCCCAAACTTTGGCTTATGGTACCCAAGAGGGGCAAATTTCAAGCTTGAAGGTTTTACGGATTCCGATTGGGCGGGAGACAAAGTGGATAGGAAGTCCACTTCTGGAGGGTGCCAGTTTCTTGGGTGCTCTTTGGTAAGTTGGTCTTCCAGGAAGCAAAGTTGTGTGTCTCTCTCGTCCACCGAAGTGGAATATGTGGCGGCCGGTAGTTGTTGTGCACAACTACTATGGATGAGGCAAACTTTAAAGGAATACGGTGTCATTTGTGACAAAGTGCCTCTTTGGTGTGACAATGAAAGTGCCATCAAGAGTTCTCTCAATCCGGTGCAACACTTCAAGACGAAGCATATTGAGATTCGGTATCATTTCATCCGGGATCACATTAGGCGAGGGGAGATCGAGCTCAAGTATGTCAACACACATGATAACCTTGCAGATATTTTCACGAAGCCCTTGGATGAAGCAAGATTTCGCGAGTTAAGGCATGAGCTAAATATCATTGATTCGAGCAATGTGACTTGAACCCATGCACCCCCCACCACACTCAACTTGTTGTCTAGTTTAGGTGTAGGCATGGACATAGGGGGAGTGTTGTTCTCTCAATGAACTTTCCCTCCCCCCATTATGCATAAATAGATCAACTCTTTCACATTAGCCATTTTTGATGGTACTTGTGCTTCAAAGACGAGTTTCGGTCATGGGCCCAAGGATAATTCTTCGCGGTGCCATACCAACTAACTCAAACATAGGTGGCTCCGCCACCGCCCTCTCCTTTTGAGAGGTTGAGTTGCGCGGTTGTTTCTTGTTGCCTTTCTGCCTTTGTTTTGTTCGTGTTCTTGTGGTGTCTTTTGTGCTAAAAAGTTTCTTTGCAAAGACCTCTTTTCGTATGTCGAAACATGCATTTTCTTGAGCTCACGGTACTAGCGGAGCATGCTACGGTACTACCGCGTGAGGGGAGCACGGTACTACCGCCCCCCACGCGGCAGTAATTTTTTACTGCCGCCTGGGAGAGCGGTACTACCGCTTCGGTGCGGTACTTCCGCCCAAGCGGTACTACCACAATGACCAGCGGTACTACCACGTCGGGTCGGGCGCGTGGGGATAAGGTTGGGCAGGGGGAGGTCTAACTCCCCCATACCCATTCGCTCGTTCCCCATCTCATCTCTCTCTCTCCCTCATTCAAGAACGGAGCCTGTGTCCGTCGCCGGATCTCCGCCTCTGGCTGCCCTCCCATGATTCCGACCGGTGGGATCGTTCCCCACCATGTTCTCTTGGTATGGACCAAGGTCTTTCCCCAACTCCCTCTCCTTGTTGTTGTGTTTCTTGTCTCTAGGTTTTGGGGGAGACTTGTGTGTTCTTAAGATTCCTAGGCTTAATCTTTGCAAGAGTAGGATGAAGGAGCATAGTAGTGCGTAGGAATTATACTTGTACTTTGTCCTGTGCTAGATTTGATCACCGTAGCACTGTCGGGGTTTCGGTGGTTCTTTTCAGATTCAAACCGTCGTTTGGATCTGACGCAGTGCGCTACTACCGCCCGGCTGTCGCGGTACTACCGCTCGTCCGATACTACCGCCCTCTGGCGCGGTACTACCGCACTCACTGCGGCACTAAAACTTTACTACCGCTCCAACGATGGTACTACCGTGCCTCGCATGGTACTACCGCGCCCTGGAGCGGGACTATTATTTTAGTACCGCAGGTTCTGGCAGTACTACCGTACTTCACATCTACCTCATGGCAACTTTTCACGTATACTTTCTATGTGTTTCTTGTGCTTTGCCGTGGTCTTTGCATTGATCCTCTTTGCGTTTCGTTGGTGTTTTGCATTCGTGTCTCAGGTGGTGGCTCTCGCCATTCCAATCCCAGTCGTGACACGGGCTCCAAGCGTCTGCGCAATCCAGGTGAAGCACCGGAGGGCTCTTCTGCCCCCAAGTGCAATGTCAAGTCATCAGCTAGCAAGCACAAGGAACCCGCCAAGGGCATGGACGAGATACCCCAATCTGAGTACGTCCGTCTCAGGCAACTCCACCCGTATGTGCACCCTCGTGCCTCTGTCAAAGGTTGTGAGCTGTTTTGGAACAAGCAACCTACGTGGATGTGAAATGGATTGAAATGCATCACATGAGGAAGGACAAGTTCCATGCATACTTTGGAGAGGCTCTGGACTTGGTGGAGCAGTTTGGCATTGAGCATGTGATATCCTTTCACCTTGACTATGACTCTGAGCTTATCTGTCAGTTCTTTGCTTCAGTATACTTTCACTCTAATGAGGAGCGGAGGATGACCTGGATGACCAATGGCCGTCAGCTGACTGCTACCTGGAAGGAGTTCATGGATTTGCTCCAGGTTCCTGATGATAGGCTTGACACTCCCGTGGGTGTTCGCCCCGATGCAAACTCTGAATCTGCCAACAAGGACAAGCTTGCACCATACTATGTTGAGAAGGCACTCGCCAATGGCAAGATGGGGTTGGTGCTCAACTCTTTTCTGGATATCATGTATCGCATCTTCCGCAACTCCTTGTTCCCTCGCATTGGTGACAAGGACAAGGTTCATGCTTATATGGTGGATATGATGCTCATTTGCGAGGAGGCTCGGTTGTCTCAGACTCAGCCACTTGATGTCTCACACATCATGTGGTGTGAGCTTTGGTTTGCGGTGTTCAACCGCAAGGTGCCTATCTATGGGCCCTATCTGTTTCTGTTGATCTCGAAGACATGGGAGAAGATGTTCCCTGGTGAGGAGTTCCTTGCCCCAGACTGGATTCGCCATGATCCCATCTGTCTGCGTGTCAAGCCCCAATGGGCCAACACTACTACTCGTGCTGAGGCGTCTGCTGCTAGGGCTGCTATTGATGAGGAGGATGCTGGGGCCAAGGATGTTGCTGAGGACCGTGCTGCTAGGTCGTCCCAGAGTTCCTCTATGCCTTCGTGGGCCAAGAAGCTGAAGGACAAGATGAAGACTCTTTTCTGCATGCAAGCCAAGGGACAGTACCGGACTCAAGTGGCATCTAAGGAGAGTCACCGCCGGGACAAGAAGATCTTAAAGCTGTATGGCGAGGACGTTTCTGGTGGTTCTGAGGATCGCATCACCCCAGAGGCCGAGTGGATGGAGAAGCAAGGCTACAAATGGACTGATTCTGAGGAGGACGTCGAGGAGACCATCCCTGTCGCCGAGAAGTCTGACGAGGAGGCTTGGGATGAGTTCCCTGCTTGAGCCACCCCTTGTGTGTAGGTGTCCTCTTTGCCTTTTTGGCGTCTCGATGCCAAAGGGGGAGAGAGTGTAGGGATTTGCGTCGTTGTTTGTGTTCGTTGTGTTTGCTGCTTTCTCGTTTTAACCTCGTTTCAGTTGCTTTGGGTTGCTTTACTTCTTATGGTGTAAGACTTATGCACTCTATCTATCCTAGCGAGCTTGTGATATATTGTGCTATCTTTATGCTATGCTCTGCTTAGATGTTAATTATCATGCCTTGGTCTCTAAAATATAGGGGGGTGTTGATCCTAGTTTGTGTGCTATGCAGTCCAAAGCATTCATCTAGATTGCACACATCTAGGGGGAGCCCGTCTATATTTTAGAGAGGAGGGGTTTGCCTTTGCTCAATATTATCTCATCTATGTGCAAATCCCGTATTGTCATCAATCCACCAAAAAGGGGGAGATTGTAAGGGCATTTTTATCCCTTAAGTGTTTTGGTGATTGATGACAATACTTTTACGGACTAATCGTGTGCCTTGAGTTTCTCAGATACTTCATCACTAGGCACGAGACGATTCGGTGCCCCTCGGAGACTATTAAAGATGGTGTTGTTCTACGTTTCTCTTTGGTGGATTTGAGTCATAGGAGAGTCATACTATTAAGAGGGGGTCCGCGTCGGAAAGGTTTGGGTGGAATCATCACGTACACATATCCTACCTTTCCTTGCTCTTTGGAGCGTCTTTCCGTTATCCTAGTTGTGCATAATCAGACGGCTACTGCGGTACTTGCGGTAGCACTGCTCTATGGAGCGGTAGTACCGCAAGCACCTGCGGTAGTACCGCTGGGGGTCACGGTAGTACCGCTCCTCTGGAGCCTTAGTACCGTGGCTCCCAGGCCTAGTGCCGCTCCGGTACGGTAGTAGGGGCGGATGTAATTTTTTACATCCGCGCCCCCACGGTAGTACCGCTCGTCCAGCGCGGTAGTACCGCAGGAACCCACGGTAGTACCGCTCCCCCAGAGTCGTAGTACCGTGGCCCTCCTACCTAGTACCGCGGCGTCATGGTAGTAGGAGTGGATGTAATTTTTTGTTGGGGAACGTAGTAATTTCAAAAAAATTCCTATGTACACGCAAGATCATGATGATGACATAGCAACGAGAGGGGAGAGTGTTGTCCATGTACCCTCGTAGACCGTAAGCGGAAGCGTTATGACAACGCGGTTGATGTAGTCGTACGTCTTCATGATCCGACCGATCCAAGCACCGAACATACAGCACCTCCGAGTTCAGCACACGTTCAGCTCGATGACGATCCCCAGGCTCCGATCCAGCAAAGCTTTGGGGATGAGTTCCATCAGCACGATGGTGTGGTGACGATGATGATGTTCTACCGGCGCAGGGGTTCGCCTAAACTCCGCGACGATATGACCGAGGTGGAATATGGTGGAGGGGGGCACCGCACACGGCTAAGGAACGATCTGTAGATCAACTTGTGTGTGCTGGGGTGCCCCCTGCTCCCATATATAAAGGAGGGAGGGGGGAGGCCGGCCGGCCCTTGTGGGCGCACCAAGGAGGAGGAGTCCTCCTCCTAGTAGGAGTAGGACTCCCCTTTTCCTACTCCTACTAGGAGGGGGAAGGAAGGGGAAGAGGGGGGAAGGAAAGAGGGGGGCGCTGCCCCCCATCCTAGTCCAATTCGGACCAGAGGGAGAAGGGGCATGCGGCCCACCCTGGCCGCCCCTCTGTCTTTCCACCAAGGCCCATG
The DNA here is from genome assembly GCF_002162155.2 of Triticum dicoccoides. Lineage (NCBI taxonomy): Eukaryota > Viridiplantae > Streptophyta > Magnoliopsida > Poales > Poaceae > Triticum > Triticum dicoccoides. The sequence continues at coordinate 156,343,338 of NC_041381.1, forward strand.
TGGCCCATTATCTCTCCCCAGGGGGTTCCGGTAACCCTCCGGCACTCCGGTTTTCTCCGACAACGTCCGGAACACTTCCGGTGTCCGAATATAGTCGTCCAATATATCAATCTTTATGTCTCGACCATTTCGAGACTCCTCGTCATGTCCGTGATCACATCCGGGACTCCGAACAAACTTCGGTACATCAAAATTATAAACTCATAATAAAACTGTCATCGTAACGTTAAGCGTGCGGACCCTATGGGTTCGAGAACTATGTAGACATGACCTAGAACTATTCTCGGTCAATAACCAATAGCGGAACCTGGATGCTCATATTGGTTCCTACATATTCTACGAAGATCTTTATCGGTCAAACCGCATAACAACATACGTTGTTCCCTTTGTCATCGGTATGTTACTTGCCCGAGATTTGATCGTCGGTATCCAATACCTAGTTCAATCTCGTTACCGGCAAGTCTCTTTACTCGTTACGTAATGCATCATCCCGTAACCAACTCATTGGTCACATTGCTTGCAAGGCTTATAGTGATGTGCATTACCGAGAGGGCCCAGAGATACCTCTCCAACAATCGGAGTGACAAAACCTAATCTCGAAATACGCCAACTCAACATGTACCTTCGGAGACACTTATAGTACTCCTTTATAATCACCCAGTTACGTTGTGACATTTGGTAGTACCCAAAGTGTTCCTCCGGTAAACGGGAGTTGCATAATCTCATAGTTACAGGAACATGTATAAGTCATGAAGAATGCAATAGCAATATACTAAACAATCAAGTGCTAGGCTAACGGAATGGGTCATGTCAATCACATCATTCTCCTAATGATGTGATCCCATTAATCAAATGACAACACATGTCTATGGTTAGGAAACATAACCATCTTTGATTAATGAGCTAGTCAAGTAGAGGCATACTAGTGACTATATGTTTGTCTATGTATTCACACATGTATCATGTTTCCGGTTAATACAATTCTAGCATGAATAATAAACATTTATCATGATATGAGGAAATAAATAATAACTTTATTATTGCCTCTAGGGCATATTTCCTTCAGTCTCCCACTTGCACTAGAGTCAATAATCTAGATTACATAGTAATGATTCTAACACCCATGGAGTCTTGGTGCTGATCATGTTTTGCTCGTGAGAGAGGCTTAGTCAATGGGTCTGCAACATTCAGATCCGTATGTATCTTGCAAATTTCTATGTCTCCCACTTGGACTTGGTCTTGGATGGAATTGAAGCATCTCTTGATGTTCTTGGTCCTCTTGTGAAATCTGGATTCCTTTGCCAAAGCAATTGCACCAGTATTGTCACAGAAGATCTTCATTGGTCCCCATGCACTAAGTATGACACCTAGATCGGTAATGAACTCCTTCATCCAGACTCCTTCATTTGCTGCTTCCGAAGCAGCTATGTACTCAGCTTTACATGTAGATCTCGCCACGACGCTTTGTTTAGAACTGCACCAACTTACAGCTCCACCGTTTAATAAAAACACGTATCCGCTTTGCGATTTTGAATCGTCCGGATCAGTGTCAAAGCTTGCATCGACGTAACCATTTACGACTAGCTCTTTGTCACCTCCATATACGAGAAACATATCCTTAGTCCTTTTCAGGTATTTCAGGATGTTCTTGACCGCTGTCCAGTGATCCACTCCTGATTACTTTGGTACCTCCCTACCAAACTTATTGCTAAGCATACGTCAGGTCTGGTATACAGCATTGCATACATGATAGAGCCTATGGCTGAAGCATAGGGAACATCTTTCATTTTCTCTCTATCTTCTGCTGTGGTCGGGCATTGAGTTTGACTCAACTTCACACCTTGAAGCACGGGCAAGAACCCTTTCTTTGCCTGATCCATTTTGAACTTTTTCAAAATTTTATCAAGGTATGTGCTTTGTGAAAGTCCTATTAAGCGTCTTGATCTATCTCTATAGATCTTGATGCCCAATATGTAAGCAGCTTCACCTAGATCTTTCATTGAAAAACTTTTATTCAAGTATCCCTTTATGCTATCCAGAAATTCTATATCATTTCCAATTAATAATATGTCATCTACATATAATATCAGAAATGCTACAGAGCTCCCACTCACTTTCTTGTAAATACAGCCTTCTCCAAAAGTCTGTATAAAACCATATGCGTTGATCACACTATCAAAGCGTTTATTCCAACTCCGAGATGCTTGCACCAGTCCATAAATGGATCGCTGGAGCTTGCATACTTTGTTAGCACCTTTTGGATCAACAAAACCTTCTGGCTGCATCATATACAACTCTTCTTCCAGAAATCCATTCAAGAATGCAGTTTTGACATCCATTTGCCAGATTTCATAATCATGAAATGCAGCAATGGCTAACATGATTTGGACAGACTTAAGCATCGCTACGGGTGAGAAAGTCTCATCGTAGTCAACCCCTTGAATTTGTCGAAAACCTTTTGCAACAAGTCGAGCTTTATAGACAGTTACATTACCATCAACGTCAGTCTTCTTCTTAAAGATCCATTTGTTCTCAATGGCTTGCCGATCATCGGGCAAGTCAACCAAAGTCCATACTTTGTTCTCATACATGGATCCCATCTCAGATTTCATGGCCTCTAGCCATTTTGCGGAATCTGGGCTCATCATCGCTTCCTCATAGTTCGTAGGTTCGTCATGGTCAAGTAACATGACTTCCAGAATAGGATTACCGTACCATTCTGGTGCGGATCTTACTCTGGTAGACCTTCAAAGTTCAGTAGAAACTTGATCTGAAGTTTCATGATCAATATCATTAGCTTCCTCACTAAATGGTGTAGGTGTCACAGGAACCGATTCATGTGATAAACTACTTTCCAATAAGGGAGCAGGTACAGTTACCTCATCAAGTTCTACTTTCCTCCCACTCACTTCTTTCGAGAGAAACTCCTTCTCTAGAAAGGATCCATTCTTAGCAACGAATGTCTTGCCTTCGGATCTGTGATAGAAGGTATACCCAACTGTTTCTTTTGGGTATCCTATGAAGACAAATTTCTCCGATTTGGGTTCGAGCTTATCTGGTTGAAGTTTCTTCACATAAGCATCGCGGCCCCAAACTTTAAGAAACGACAACTTTGGTTTCTTGCCAAACCACAGTTCATAAGGCGTCATCTCAACGGATTTTGATGGTGACCTATTTAACGTGAATGCGGCCGTCTCCAAAGCATAACCCCAGAAGATAGCGGTATATCAGCAAGAGACATCATAGATCGCACCATATATAGTAAAGTACGATTACAACGTTCGGACACACCATTTCGTGAAGGAAATATGCCCTAGAGGCAATAATAAAGTTATTATTTATTTCCTTATTTCATGATAAATGTTTATTATTCGTGCTAGAATTGTATTAACCGGAAACATAATACATGTGTGAATACATAGACAAACATAGTGTCACTAGTATGCCTCTACTTGACTAGCTCGTTTATCAAAGATGGTTATGTTTCCTAGCCATGGACAAAAGAGTTGTCATTTGATTAATGGGATCACATCATTAGGAGAATGATGTGATTGACATGACCCATTCCGTTAGCCTAGCACTTGATTGTTTAGTATGTTGCTATTGCTTTCTTCATGACTTATACATGTTCCTGTAACTATGAGAATTATGCAACTACCGTTTACCGGAGGAACACTTTGGGTACTACCAAATGTTACAACGTAACTGGGTGATTATAAAGGAGTACTACAGGTGTCTCCGAAGGTAAATGTTGAGTTGGCGTATTTCGAGATTAGGTTTTGTCACTCCTATTGTCGGAGAGGTATCTCTGGGCCCTCTCGGTAATGCACATCTTTATAAGCCTTGCAAGCAATGTGACCAAATGAGTTGGTTAAGGAATGATGCATTATGGAACGAGTAAAGAGACTTGTCGGTAACGAGATTGAACTAGGTATTGGATACCGACGATCAAATCTCGGGCAAGTAACATACCGATGACAAAGGGAACAACGTATGTTGTTATGCGGTTTGACCGATAAAGATCTTCGTAGAATATGTAGGAACCAATATGGGCATCCAGGTTCCGCTATTGGTTATTGACCAAGAATAGTTCTAGGTCATGTCTACATAGTTCTCGAACCCGTAGGGTCTGCACGCTTAACGTTATGATGACAGTTATATTATGAGTTTATGAGTTTTGATGTACCGAAGGAGTTCGGAGTCCCGGATGAGATCGGGGACATGACGAGGAGTCTCGAAATGGTCGAGACGTAAAGATTGATATATTGGACGACTATATTCGGAGTTTGGAAAGGTTCCGAGTGATTCGGGTATTTTTCGGAGTACCGGAGAGTTACGGGAATTCGCCGGGAGAAGTATTGGGCCTTATTGGGCCATACGGGAAAAAGAGAGGGGCTGCCTAGGGCAGGCCGCGCGCCCCCCAAGGCCTAGTCTGAATTGGACTAGGGGGAGGGGCCGCACCCCCTCCTTCCTTCCCTTCTCTCTTCCCTTTCCTTCTCTCCTACTCCTACTACATGGAAGGTCTCCTAGTTGGACTAGAAAGGAGGGAGTCATAATCCCGGTGGGAGTAGGACTCCTCCTGGCGCGCCCAACAAGGGCCGGCTGGCCTCCCCCCTACCCCCTTTATATACGTTTAATAGGGCACCATCTAAATGCGTTGAGACGACACTGTATGAACTATGGTTTAGCAGTAAACCTAAGTTGTCGTTTCTTAAAGCTTGGAGTTGCGATGCTTATATGAAAAAGGTTTTTAACCTGATAAGCTCGATCCCAAATCGGAGAAGTGCGTCTTCATAGAATACCCAAAGGTAACTATTGGGTACACCTTCTATCACAGACTCGAAGGCAAGTTATTCGTTGCTAATATGGATCCTTTCTAGAGAAGAAGTTTCTCTCGAAAGAAGTGAGTGGGAGGAAAGTAGAACTTGATGAGGTAACTGTACCTGCTCCCTTATTGGAAAGTAGTTCATCACAGAAATCTGTTCCTGTGACTACTACACCAATTAGTGAGGAAGTTAATGATGATGATCATTAAACTTCAAATTAAGTTACTACAGAACCTCGTAGGTCTTCCAGAGTAAGATCCACACCAGAGTGGTACGGTAATCCTGTTCTGGAAGTCATATTACTAGACCATGATGAACCTACGAACTATGAGGAAGCGATGATGAGCCTAGATTCCACGAAATGGCTTGAGGCCATAAAATCTGAGATATGATCCATGTATGAGAACAAAGTATGGACTTTGATTGACTTGCTCGATGATCAGCAAGCCATGTAAATAAATGGATCTTCAAGAGGAAGACGGACATTGATAGTAGTGTTACTATCTACTAAGCTTGACTTGTTGCGAAATGTTTTCAACAAGTTCAAGGTGTTGAATACGATGAGATTTTCTCACTCGTATCGAAGCTTAAGTCTGTCTGAATCATGTTAGCAATTGCCACATTTTATGAAATCTGGCAAATGGATGTCAAAACTGCATTCCTTAATGGATTTACTAAAGAAGAGTTGTATATGATGCAACCAAAAAGTTTTTGTCAATCCTAAAGATGCTAATAAAGTGTGCAAGCTCCAGCAATCCATCAATGGACTGGTGCAAGCATCTCGGAGTTGGAATATACGCTTTGATGAGTTGATCAAAGTATATGGTTTTATACAGACTTTTGAAGAAGCCTGTATTTAGAAGAAAGTGAGTGGGAGCTCTGTAGCATTTCTAATATTATATGTGGATGACATATTGTTAATTGGAAATGATATGGAAATTCTGGATAGCATGAAAGGATACTTGAATAAGAGTTTTTCAAAGCAAGACCTCGGTGAAGCTGCTTACACATTGAGCATCAAGATCTATATAGATAGATCAAGATGCTTGATAAGATTTTTCAATGAATACATACCTTGATAAATTTTTGAAATAGTTCAAAATGGAACAGTCAAAGAAGGAGTTCTTGCCTGTGTTACAAGATGTGAAGTTGAGTAAGACTCAAGACCCGACCATTGCAGAAAATAGAAAGAGAATGAAAAGTCATTCCCTATGCCTCAGTCATAGGTTCTATAAAGTATGCTATGCTGTGAACCAGACCTATTGTATACCTTGCTCTGTGTTTGGCAAAGGAATACAATTTTTTATCTAATAAGTAGATCACTGAACATGGGTCAAGAATATCCTCAGTGAGGACTAAGGAGACGTTTCTCGATTATGGAGGTGATAAAAGAGCCTGTCGTAAAAGTTACAACGATGCAAGCTTTTACACCAATCCAGATGACTCTAAGTCTCAATCTGGATAAATATTGAAAGTGGGAACAATTAGCTAGAGTAGCTCCGTGCAGAGCATTGTGGACATATAATATTTGCGAAATACATACGACTTTGAATATGACAGACCCGTTGACTAAGCTTCTCTCACTAGCAAAACATGATCATACCTTAGTACTCTTTTGGGTGTTAATCACATAGCAATGTGAACTAGATTATTGACTCTAGTAAACCCTTTGGGTGTTGATCACATGATGATGTGAACTATGGGTATTAATCACATGCAGATCTGAATATTGGTGTTAAATCACATAGCGATGTGAACTAGATTATTGACTCTAGTGCAAGTGCGAGACTGAAGGAAATATGCCCTAGAGGCAATAATAAAGTTATTATTTATTTCCTTATTTCATGATAAATGTTTATTATTCATGCTAGAACTGTATTAACCGGAAACATAATACATGTGTGAATACATAGACAAACACAGTGTCACTAGTATGCCTCTAGTTGACTAGCTCGTTTATCAAAGATGGTTATGTTTCCTAGCCATGGACAAAAGAGTTGTCATTTGATTAATGGGATCACATCATTAGGAGAATGATGTGATTGACATGACCCATTCCGTTAGCCTAGCACTTGATCGTTTAGTATGTTGCTATTGCTTTCTTCATGACTTATACATGTTCCTGTAACTATGAGAATTATGCAACTCCCGTTTACCGGAGGAACACTTTGGGTACTACCAAACGTCACAACGTAACTGGGTGATTATAAAGGAGTACTACAGGTGTCTCCGAATGTACATATTGAGTTGGCGTATTTCGAGATTAGGTTTTGTCACTCCGATTGTCGGAGAGGTATCTCTGGGCCCTCTCGGTAATGCACATCTTTATAAGCCTTGCAAGCAATGTGACCAAATGAGTTGGTTACGGAATGATGCATTACGGAACGAGTAAAGAGACTTGCCGGTAACGAGATTGAACTAGGTATTGGATACCGACGATCAAATCTCGGGCAAGTAACATACCGATGACAAAGGGAACAACGTATGTTGTTATGCGGTTTGACCGATAAAGATCTTCGTAGAATATGTAGGAACCAATATGGGCATCCAGGTTCCGCTATTGGTTATTGACCAAGAATAGTTCTAGGTCATGTCTACATAGTTCTAGAACCCGTAGGGTCCGCACGCTTAACGTTACGATGACATTTATATTATGAGTTTATGAGTTTTGATGTACCGAAGGAGTTCGGAGTCCCGATGAGATCGGGGACATGACGAGGAGTCTCGAAATGGTCGAGACATAAAGATCGATATATTGGACGACTATATTCGGAGTTCGGAAAGGTTCCGAGTGATTCGGGTATTTTTCGGAGTACCGGAGAGTTACGGGAATTCGCCGGGAGAAGTATTGGGCCTTATTGGGCCATACGGGAAAAAGAGAGGGGCTGCCTAGGGCAGGCCGCGCCCCCCCAAGGCCTAGTCCGAATTGGACTAGGGGGAGGGGCCGCACCCCCTCCTTCCTTCCCTTCTCTCTTCCCTTTCCTTCTCTCCTACTCCTACTACATGGAAGGTCTCCTAGTTGGACTAGGAAAGGAGGGAGTCCTACTCCCGGTGGGAGTAGGACTCCTCCTGGCACGCCCAACAAGGGCCGGCCGGCCTCCCCCCTCCCTCCTTTATATACGGGGGCAGGGGGCACCCCATAGACACACAAGTTGATTTACGGATCGTTCTTTAGCCGTGTGCGGTGCCCCACTCCACCATATTCCACCTCGGTCATATCGTCGCAGAGTTTAGGCGAAGCCCTGCGCCGGTGGAGCATCATCATCGTCACCACGCCGTCGTGTTGACGGAACTCATCCCCGAAGCTTTGCTGGATCGGAGCCCGGGGATCGTCATCGAGCTGAACGTGTGCTGAACTCGGAGGTGCCGTACTGTCGGTGCTTGGATCGGTCGGATCGTGAAGACGTACGACTACTCAACCGCGTTGTCATAACGCTTCCGCTTATGGTCTACGAGGGTACGTGGACGAACACTCTCCCCTCTCGTTGCTATGTCATCACCATGATCTTGCGTGTGCGTAGGAATTTTTTTGAAATTACTACGTTCCCCAACATTTCGTTGCGGTGTTCCGGGTGGCGTGAGCTGCGAAACTATTCCGCATTGTTTCAAATGTAAACCAAATTCGTAACTCAAATATTCTCCTCCACGATCAGATCGTAGGAATTTTATTTTCTTGTTACGATGATTTTCCACTTCACTCTGAAATTCTTTGAACTTTTCAAATGTTTCAGACTTGTGTTTCATTAAGTAGATATACCCATATCTGCTTAAATCATCTGTGAAGGTGAGAAAATAACGATATCCGCCACGAGCTTCAACATTCATCGGACCGCATACATCTGTATGTATGATTTCCAACAAATCTGTTGCTCTCTCCATAGTACCGGAGAACGGTGTTTTAGTCATCTTGCCCATGAGGCACAGTTCGCAAGTACCAAGTGATTCATAATCAAGTGATTCCAAAATTCCATCAGTATCGAGTTTCTTCATGCGCTTTACACCAATATGACCTAAACGGCAGTGCCACAAATAAGTTGCACTATCATTATTAACTCTGCATCTTTTGGCTTCGACATTATGAATATGTGTATCACTACTATCGAGATTCAACAAAAATAGACCACTCTTCAAGGGTGCATGACCATAAAAGATATTACTCATATAAATAGAACAACCATTATTCTCTGATTTAAATGAATAACCGTCTCACATCAAACAAGATCCAGATATAATGTTCATGCTCAACGCTGGCACCAAATAACAATTATTCAGGTCTAAAACTAATCCCGAAGGTAGATGTAGAGGTAGCATGCCGACCGCGATCACATCGACTTTGGAACCGTTTCCCACGTGCATCGTCACCTCATCCTTGGCCAGTGCTCGCTTATTCCGTAGTCCCTGTTTCGAGTTGCAAATGTTAGCAACAGAACCAGTATCAAATACCCAGGTGCTACTGCGAGCTCTAGTAAGGTACACATCAATAACATGTATATCACATATACCTTTGTTCACCTTGCCATCCTTCTTATCTGCCAAATACTTGGGGCAGTTCCGCTTCCAGTGTCCAGTCTTCTTGCAGTAGAAGCACTCAGTTTCAGGCTTAGGTCCAGACTTGGGTTTCTTCTCTTGAGCAGCAACTTGCTTGCTGTTCTTCTTGAAGTTCCCCTTCTTCTTCCCTTTGCCCTTTTTCTTGAAACTAGTGGTCTTGTTAACCATCAACACTTGATGCTCCTTCTTGATTTCTACTTCCGCAGCTTTTAGCATTGCGAAGAGCTCGGGAATTGTCTTGTTCATCCCTTGCATATTATAGTTCATCACGAAGCTCTTGTAGCTTGGTGGCAGTGATTGGAGAATTCTGTCAATGACACTATCATCAGGAAGATTTACTCCCAGTTGAATCAAGTGATTATTATACCCAGACATTTTGAGTATGTGTTCACTGACAGAACTATTCTCCTCCATCTTGCAGCTATAGAACTTATTGGAGACTTCATATCTCTCAATCCGGGCATTTGCTTGAAATATTAACTTCAATTCCTAGAACATCTGATATGCTACATGACGTTCAAAACGTCGTTGAAGACCCGGTTCTAAGCCGTAAAGCATGGCACACTGAACTATCGAGTAGTCATCATCTTTGCTCTGCCAGACGTTCTTAACGTCGTCAGTTGCATCAGCAGCAGGCCTGGCACCCAGCGGTGCTTCCAGGACGTAATTCCTCTGTGCAGCAATGAGGATAATCCTCAAGTTACGAACCCAGTCCGTGTAATTGCTACCATCATCTTTCAACTTTGCTTTCTCAAGGAACGCATTAAAATTCAACGGAACAACAGCACGAGCCATCTATCTACAACAAACATAGATAAGCAAAATACTATCAGGTACTAAGTTCATGATAAGTTTAAGTTCAATTAATCATATTACTTAAGAACTCCCACTTAGACAGACATTTCTCTAGTCATCTAAGTGATCACGTGATCCAAATCAACTAAACCATAACCGATCATCACGTGAGATGGAGTAGTTTTCAATGGTGAACATCACTATGTTGATCATATCTACTATATGATTCACGCTCGACCTTTCGGTCTCCGTGTTCCGAGGCCATATCTGCATATGCTAGGCTCGTCAAGTTTAACCTGAGTATTCTGCGTGTGCAAAACTGGCTTGCACCCGTTGTAGATGGACGTAGAGCTTATCACACCTGATCATCACGTGGTGTCTGGGCACGACGAACTTTGGCAACGGTGCATACTCAGGGAGAACACTTCTTGGTAATTTTAGTGAGAGATCATCTTAAAATGCTACTGTCAATCAAAGCAAGATAAGATGCATAAAGGAATAACATCACATGCAATCAATATAAGTGATATGATATGGCCATCATCATCTTGTGCTTGTGATCTCCATCTCCGAAGCACCGTCGTGATCACCATCATCACCGGCGCGACACCTTGATCTTCATCGTAGAATCATTGTCGTTTACGCCATCTATTGCTTCTACGACTATCGCTACCGCTTAGTGATAAAGTAAAGCAATTACAGGGCGTTTGCATTTCATACAATAAAGCGACAACCATATGGCTCCTGCCAGTTGCCAATAACTTCGGTTACAAAACATGATCATCTCATACAATAAAATATAGCATCACGTCTTGACCATATCACATCACAACATGCCCCACAAAAACAAGTTAGACGTCCTCTACTTTGTTGTTGCAAGTTTTACGTGGCTGCTACGGGCTTAGCAAGAACCGTTCTTACCTACGCATCAAAACCACAACGATAGTTCGTCAAGTTAGTGTTGTTTTAACCTTCACAAGGACCGGGCGTAGCCACACTCGATTCAGCTAAAGTGAGAGAGACAGACACCCGCCAGCCACCTTTAAGCACGAGTGCTCGTAACGGTGAAACCAGTCTCGCGTAAGCGTACGCGTAATGTCGGTCCGGGCCGCTACATCTCACAATACCGCCGAACCAAAGTATAACATGCTGGTAAGCAGTATGACTTGTATCGCCCACAACTCACTTGTGTTCTACTCGTGCATATGACATCTACGCATAAAACCTGGCTCGGATGACACTGTTGGGGAACGTAGTAATTTCAAAACATTTCCAACGTACACGCAAGATCATGGTGATGACATAGCAACAAGAGGGGAGAGTGTTGTCCATGTACCCTCGTAGACCGTAAGCGAAAGCGTTATGACAATGCGGTTGATGTAGTCGCACGTCTTCACGATCCGACCGATCCAAGCATCGAACGTACGGCATCCCCGGGCTCCGATCCAGCAAAGCTTCGGGGATGAGTTCCGTCAGCACGACGGCATGGTGACGATGATGATGTTCTACCGGCGCAGGGCTTCGCCTAAACTCCGCGACGATATGACCGAGGTGGAATATGGTGGAGGGGGGCACCGCACACGGCTAAGGAACGATCCGTAGATTAACTTGTGTGTGCTGGGGTGCCCCCCTGCCCCCGTATATAAAGGAGGGAGGGGGGAGGCCGGCCGGCCCTTGTGGGCGCGCCAAGAAGGAGGAGTCCTCCTCCTAGTAGGAGTAGGACTCCCCTTTTCCTACTCCTACTAGGAGGGGGAAGGAAGGGGAAGAGGGGGGAAGGAAAGAGGGGGGCGCCGTCCCCCCCTCCTAGTCCAATTCGGACCAGAGGGAGAGGAGGCGCGTGGCCCACCCTGGCCGCCCCTCTCTCTTTCCACCAAGGCCCATGTGGCCCATTATCTCTCCCCGAGGGGTTCCGGTAACCCTCCGGCACTCCGTTTTCTCCGACAACGTCCGGAACACTTCCGGTGTCCAAATATAGTCGTCCAATATGTCAATCTTTATGTCTCGACCATTTCGAGACTCCTCGTCATGTCCGTGATCACATCCGAGACTCCGAACAAACTTCGGTACATCAAAACTTATAAACTCATAATAAAACTGTCATCGTAATGTTAAGCGTGCGGACCCTACAGGTTCGAGAACTATGTAGACATGACCTAGAACCATTCTATGAAGATCTTTATCGGTCAAACCGCATAACAACGTACGTTGTTCCCTTTGTCATCGGTATGTTACTTGCCCGAGATTTGATCGTAGGTATCCAATACCTAGTTCAATCTCGTTACCAGCAAGTCTCTTTACTCGTTACGTAATGCATCATCCCGTAACCAACTCATTGGTCACATTGCTTGCAAGGCTTATAGTGATGTGCATTACCGAGAGGGCCCAGAGATACCTCTCCTACAATCGGAGTGACAAAACCTAATCTCGAAATACGCCAACTCAACATGTACCTTCGGAGACACCTGTAGTACTCCTTTATAATCACCCAGTTACGTTGTGACGTTTGGTAGTATCCAAAGTGTTCCTCCGGTAAACGGGAGTTGCATAATCTCATAGTTACAGGAACATGTATAAGTCATGAAGAAAGCAATAGCAATATACTAAACGATCAAGTGCTAGGCTAACGGAATGGGTCATGTCAATCACATCATTCTCCTAATGATGTGATCCCATTAATCAAATGACAACACATGTCTATGGTTAGGAAACATAACCATCTTTGATTAATGAGCTAGTCAAGTAGAGGCATACTAGTGACTATATGTTTGTCTATGTATTCACACATGTATCATGTTTCCGGTTAATACAATTCTAGCATGAATAATAAACATTTATCATGATATGAGGAAATAAATAATAACTTTATTATTGCCTCTAGGGCATATTTCCTTCATTTTTTACATCCGCACCTCTACGGTAGTACCGCGCCTCGTGCGCAGTAGTACCGCGTCGGATTTTTGCACCATCTCATTTTCAGCCGTAGTAGGCACGGATGTAATTTATTTCATCCGCGCTCTTCGTAGGCAATGACTTTCCTGCCTTGCGGTAGTACCACAAGGGGGAGCGGTAGTACCACGCAAGCGGTAGTACTGTGCCTTAGTCAGGCAAGTCCCGGCCTCTGCTGCTGCCGCGGAAGTACCGTGGTCCTCCATGGTAGTACCACGTGGCCTTGCGGTAGTACCGCTCCCCTGGAGCGGTAGTACCGCGTGTCGCAGGCTGAACATGTGGATAACGGTTGGATCTTTTCCATGACTATATAAGGGGTGTCTCCTACCTCTAGGTGACTACCTCTTCCATCCCTAAGCTCCATTGTTGCTCCAAGCTCCATTTTCGCCCGATCTCTCTCCCTAGCCAATCAAACTTGTTGATTTTCTCGGGATTGGGTGACAAGGCTTCGATCTACACTTCCACCAAGAGAGATTTGATTCCCCCCCCCACTTATACCTAGCGGATCTTGTTACTCTTGGGTGTTTGAGCACCCTAGACGGTTGAGGTCACCTCTAAGCCATACTCCATTGTGGTGAAGTTTCGTGGTGTTGTTGTTGGGAGCCTCCAATTGTTGTGGAGATTGCCCCAACCTTGTTTGTAAAGGTTCGGTTGCCGCCTTCAAGGGCACCAATAGTGGAATCACGACATCTCGCATTGTGTGAGGGAGTGAGGAGATTACGGTGGACCTAGTGGCTTCTTGGGGAGCATTGTGCCTCCACACCGCTCTAACGGAGACGTACTTCCCTTTAAAAGGAAGGAACTTCGGTAACACATCCTCGTCTTCACCGGCTCCACTCTTGGTTATTTCGTGCCTTTACTTTTGCAAGCTTACTTGTGTTGTATCTATTGCTTGCTTGTGTGCTAGTTGTCATTGCATCATATAGGTTGTCCACGTAGTTCCACATCTAGACAACCTATTTTGTCGCAAGGTTTAAATTGTTAAAGAAAAGCTTAAAAATTGTTAGTTGCCTATTCACCCCCCCTCTAGTCAACCATATCGATCCTTTCACACTTTTTGGAATTAATAAGAATTTCTGGGCGAAAGAAATACTCCAGGGGGCCCAGGGCCTGTCCACGAGACAGGGGGGCGCCCCGCCTTTATGGCGCACCCCCTATCTCGTGGGCCCCCTGGAGCTCCACCGACCTCAAATCCAACTCCATATATTCCGTCTCGCAGAGAAATAAATCAGAGAGAATGTTTCATCGCGTTTTACGACACGGAGCCGCCGCCAAGCCCTAATCTCTCTTGGGAGGGATGATCTGGAGTCCGTTCGGGGCTCCGAAGATGGGGATTCATTGCCGTCGTCATCATCAACCATCCTCCATCACCAATTTCATAATGCTCACCGCCGTGCGTGAGTAATTCCATCGTAGTCTTGCTGGACGGTGATGGGTTGGATGAGATTTATCATGTAATCAAGTTAGTTTTGTTAGGGTTTGATCCCTAGTATCCACTATGTTCTGAGATTGATGTTGCTATGACTTTGCTATGCTTAATGCTTGTCACTAGGCCCCGAGTCCCATGATTTCAGATCGGAACCTATTATGTTTTCATGAATATATGTGTGTTCTTGATTCTATCTTGCAAGTCTATAGTCACCTATTATGTGTTATGATCCGACAACCCCGAAGTGACGATAATCGGGATACTTCTCGGTGTTGACCGTAGTTTGAGGAGTTCATGTATTCACTATGTGCTAATGCTTTGTTCTGGTTCTCTATTAAAAGGAGGCCTTAATATCCCTTAGTTTCCAATAGGACCCCGCTGCCACGGGAGGGTAGGACAATAGATGTCATGCAAGTTCTTTTCCATAAGCACGTATGACTATTTACGGAATACATGCCTACATTACATTGATGAACTGGAGCTAGTTCTGTGTCACCCTATGTTATAGCTCTTACATGAGGAATCGCATCCGGCATAATTATCCATCACTAGTCCATTGCCTACGAGCTTTTCATATTGTTCCCCGCTTATTTACTTTTCCTTTGCTACTGTTACAACTGCTACAAAAACCCAAAAACATTTATCTTTACTTTTGCTACTGTTACCATTACTATCATACTACTTTGCTACTAAATACTTTGCTGCAGATACTAAGTTATCCAGGTGTGGTTGAATTGACAACTCGACTACTAATACTCAAGAATATTCTTTGGCTCCCCTTGTGTCAAATCAATAAATTTGGGTTGTACTTCACTCTCGAAAGCTGTTGCGATCCCCTACACTTGTGGGTTATCAAGACTAATTTGTGGCGCCGTTGCCGGGGAGCATAGCTCTATTCTCTGAGTCACTTGGGATTTATATCTGTTGATCACTATGAAGAACTTGAAAGACGCTAAAACCAAGATCTATCCCTCAACTACGAGGGGAGGTAAGGAACTGCCATCTAGCTCTGCACTAGATTCTCCTTCTATTATGAGTACGTTTGCGACACCTGAACCTGCTACTGCTATGAATTCTGATATGTCGCATATTATTGATGATGCCACTTTTGCTATGCATGATGAAACTACTTCTGTGCGTGATACTACTTTGCCATTAGGTGAATTTCTTGATGAACAACTTGCTAGAGTTAGGGGGAATGAAAATATTGAAGATGCTATTATTGATGATAGTGATGATGAAGGTTCTCCCAATGATTATGTATTGCCTGTTTTTCCTAAGGGTTATTGACGGTGTCCTGGACTAGGGGGTACTTAACACGTCGTCTCCCGATCAGTTGGATTGGGCCGAGGACCCCCATGGCCGTATACTCATGGGCCAGTCCGGACAGTTGCCGCATACAAGGAAGAATCCACAAGACTTGGCGATCAAGACAAGGACTCCTCCCCCACCGGCGTATTCAGCTAGGACTCTTGTTATCCTAGGCCTCTGGTGCATTATATAAACCGGGGCCAGGCTAGTCGATAGAGATATACAACAACAATCATACCATAGGCTAGCTTCTAGGATTTAGCCTCCTTGATCTCGTGGTAGATCTACTCTTGTAATACCCACATCATCAATATCAATCAAGCAGGACGTAGGGTTTTACCTCCATCAAGAGGGCCCGAACCTGGGTAAAACATCGTGTCCCTTGCCTCCTGTTACCATTGATCCTAAGAGGCACTGCTTGGGACCCCCTACACGAGATCCGCCGGTTTTGACACCGACATTGGTGCTTTCATTGAGAGTTCCGCTGTGTGATCGGCGAAAGGATCAATGGCTCGACTGCAGGTCAACTGCGATGTCGGCTTCTTCGTCACCAGCTCGACTGGTCACCTTGGCTTGACCGAGGACTGCGCCCTACCTCCGATCGTCATGTTTGAATGAAGGCCTTCATCAACACCAACTCCGATCTCTATCAAGATCATGGAGGAGTCATCCATGGAGCTCGGGGTCTCAACGTCAACATTGCCCTCAGGAGACCGTGCTGTTTTTCTGGACAACAAACTTGTATCCGCCGCCACCGCCTCCTCGAGTGTCGCCCAAACGATTACTTCGGTGGAATCATGCGGAATTAAGTCTACAACAACCCTGCAAAAATTTCGTCGAGTTCCGATGGAGGAATCTCCGGCAATCTCCGATATACCGGAGCCCTGATGAATCTGGACAAGAATCCGTTGATTTGCTGCAGAATTCCCTTATCTACCACCTGCCAAAAATTCAGCTCGATCTGACCGTCCAAACTCCGGGAAACTTCCGATTAGTGCATCACTTTTTGGATCTGTTTTCTGCGCGAAAACGAATCCGACCCGAGTTCGTCTTTTTTATGAACGGGATTTCAGACATTCTTTTTGAAGGAAGTTTTGTATGGGGTATTGTGTTTTGTTCCCGAACACAACCCGCTAACTTTAAGATCTTTTGAACATGATTTTCAACATCATGCTGGTGTCAAACCAGTCCGACAATATTGCTCCACGGCTGCCGACCTGCGCTAGACACGTCGTCACTTTGTTGAGCCAAGCTCAACTTCTTCGAATCATCATCTTTGCAAGCCGAACAAGAGCCCGGCATCGCGAAGGATAAATCATCACCAACATCGCCGCCCCACGGATTACACGGAGCGGGCATACCGGCATCGCCGCACGATCACTTCATCAAGCCGGCATCGACCACGTCACGAGATGCATCGGCAGGGCCGCACTATTGCTTCTTCAAGCTGGTGTCCATCATGCCGACCTACTTCGACATCTCGGCTGGACCGGGGGCTTCGCCATCTCCTCATCAACCTACTCCGGACACTTCGGCGTCACTAGCCGACCAGGCATGGGTGCGCGGATCGAGTCCCAATTTTGGGAATCACCTTCCTTCAGATTGCTACAACAAATAAACCAGGTGCTATTAATCCTAGTATTTCTTTTTGCTTGTCTGGGTTAAATTTTTCCCAAGGAATTATTACTCTGGTTAGTCCAGCATATGTACACAGGTCTATCGAATGGTGGCCGCATTATCGACGGTCGCATGATGGTTCGGTCAGTTTCCGTACACAGTGCGGCGAACGCCGCATCCGGAACTCGGACCGACCTGTGAATCCAGGCTTTGCCACGCCTTTATTGCATTACGCCAACGACCTGCATCGACATCGACTTCGGCGCCAGGCCATATTTCTTTTACTACTCACTTTGCATAAATTATTTATTATGCAACATTTTTTTTAATTCCTATTATTACTATTATCCCCGGTCTGCACTATTTTTTGTGCACAGGAAAATGATCCAGCCGGACTATATCCTTTGACGTCACCTCGGCTGGACGGGGGCTTCGTGAACACTTCATTACCCCATGCCGGGGACTTCGGCATCACTCTGCCGTCCTGCATTGACCGTGCTATGTCACCACTTCGGAGTGCCGAGCTCCTTGCTCCGCCACCTCGGGACCAGCTTGGGGGATGGAACCTTGTCCCGTATCAAGCTCGGACCGCGTCGTCAATACCGAACACATTAACCAGCTAAGTCGCCTTCATGCTCAAGGTTTTAAATTTCTAACTTGTGTTCAGTTCGACCAAGAATTGTACTTTTTTGTAAAAAAGTTGCTTGTAAAAATTTTCCTTGTCGAAACTTTGTATGCACACACTTGACGCGCTACCCGCGCTCATTATACTTGGGGGCTTCTTTAACAGAAGCTTATTAATACGGGCTTTATGCCCAACACATGTGTCACACTTCCGCATATACCTTTTATTCACCATTATATGCATCAATATGACTTAAGTTTTGGCCAAGCTGGGTTGACTGGCTCCTGTGCTTACCCCTATGTTCCCGATTGTTCGGCTAGGTGGTAAAGGGAGCACCTCTGCGATTGTTACTGCCAGGTCAGCCGAATGTGTACCTCAGACTGGGTGAAGCCGAAAGCTAGCCTTCTTAAGGGAATACTCGGTCGGTGAACTAAAAGATGATTTCTTACCTATTTATTTACCTGCCCCCAGATGTTTTTCTGCTCTTTTCGCAGTCCGGACATGCACTTTAGGGCATGTCTCCCAGGAAAAGGGACCCCTAACGGAACTATTCTCCCTGGAAGATGTTTCTTACTAACCATGTAATATAACATAACTAGTTGGGCACTTGTCTGATAAAGCACTAATGACCCCTACGCCTGGTCTCCACGCATGCCCCGGTTTTTATAACCGCGAGGGTATTCGGACACACTCCGGACTATTGGGTCCAGAGGTTGAAGCGAAAAGGTCCACTACGACAAACGATCTACAATCCGGCTAGAAGGCATTCTACATGTCCCCTTACATTTTATAGTCAACTTTTACCCAAGTCGCTTGGGGGCTCCTTTTGTTTATTTGAGCCGTTTCATACTAAGTGTTTTTCTTCTTAGTCGTTGCATAGTTAAAGCACGGCAGAAGCACTTTTTTTTCTAAAGTCCAATTTTTGGATTGGCACCGAACACTTGATTTTGTTCGGACGTCATGTTTTTACTGACGTTTTTTGGTTTTCCAAGCTTTTGGCACTTTTAACTATTTGTGTGTTTTCAGCACAAGTCTTGCAGTGCAACGCCGGACACCTTTAGAGATTCGGCAAAAACATTCTCGGATATTGCTATATATGCATCAGCTTCGAATTGTGTCTTCGGTCAATAGTTGGGTTGCCCGGCTCCCGCGCTTGCCTCCTATGTTCCGCTTTGTTCGGCTAGGTATGCAAAGGGAGAACCACTGCGATTGTGCTTCCAGCTCGCATGGTCAAGCACCTCAGTGGAGAAAGCCAAAAACTGACTGTCACAATAGGTGTAAACTAGTCAGCGATCCGATGACTATATTAAATGACTGGCCATTCATAACATTGGCCGAAGTGTTTCCGGCTTGACCTCGACTGTCGCCGAACACTACCGGGGGCTATTAACTGGCCTCCCAAACTAAATCCTTGATCTTTTGCTCTTACATTGGAGCTGAGGTTTCATGATCATGCTTAGCATGACAACCCAAAGAAAGGAACCGATAGCGGGACTATTTTCTTTGGAAGACATTTCTTCTGTTAAACAGCAATATAACATATCTCTCTGCGTACCTTTGTTTAGAAAGCCGTATGACTAGATGGCCTTGTTTGTCGTAAATCTTTGCCCTCATAAAGGCTTTATAAAGTAGGACAAACACTCCTTGGCTATCGACCAAGGAGGTTGAAGCCCATGGTCAGTCAACAAAGTTTTGTACAATGCAGATCCGAGCATTAATGACATAAAGTACTTGGATACATTGAGTCATTACACATAATTTGTGATTTTACTATGGATATTGATCCTTAATTCGGCCACCCGTGCCTGCATTAAGGCTCGGGGGCTACTGGGCTTCGGGCTTATTATTTACAAAAATTAAAGGGGCACATTGATCCCCTGATCTGGTGTTGCCACCCGACCAGTGTCTCGGGGGCTACTGCATTGCTTGTTCCATGCAGAAAATCTTAAGTGCAATACAGTTTCCGAGGAGATTTTGATCCTCAGGTTGGTCGGCCGCACCCAACCTGAGTCTCGAGGACTGAGCACGCCGCTTTTTGTGTCCCGAAGTATTCTGCCGAGCTAGGACTTGATCCTCAGACCGTTTTTGCAAATCAACCTGAGTCTCAGCGGCTACAGGGATCAGCGGTCTTATGTCATCCTTCGGGTGCATCTCGGGTTTTAGACCGATACATACCTTGAGGGCTATTGGCTATATATCTCGTCAGAGAATAAATTACATCAATAAAAACATTGACCAAAAATCAGCCCATGACCGAGGTGCTTAACCACCTCGGAAGTAGTCCGGCATAAAGCTCGGGCACTAGTGGCTGGCTCCATAGAGGGCATTTCCGGCATTAAGCTCGGCTAAACTCCTTCCAAATTCTTTGAACCAAGGTGATTTACGACACCTCGGATACAGTTCGGCGTTGGAGCTCGGATACATAGTCCGGCGTTGGAGCTCGAATACAGTCCGACGTTGGAGCCCGAATACATAGTCCGGCGTTGGAGCTCGGATACATTTCGGCGTTAGAGCTGGGAAGCGGTCTGGCATTGGTGCTCGGCTGCAAAAGATACTTCGAATGTAGTCCGGCGTTGGAGCTCGAGCGCAAGAGGATGCTGCCGCCCGGGAACAACTTCAAACCCGAAGTGTGGCATAAAAATAACAAGGCATTGATAAAGGCCGGAAACTTAAAGGGGCTCCTCGGATACCCGACGTGTAAACTCGTTGAATGCATTTTGGCGATCCTCAAGATAGAAGATGAGAAGATTTGTTGAACCAGTTTTCAAGACCGGCAACCGAAGATCAAGAACAGTTCGGAAGAATCGAGGAGCGTCCCTAACTTGAAGACCGGTTCAGGGGGCTACTGACGGTGTCCTGGACTAGGGGGTACTTAACACGTCGTCTCCCGATCAGTTGGATTGGGCCGAGGACCCCCATGGCCGTATACTCATGGGCCAGTCCGGACAGTTGCCGCATACAAGGAAGAATCCACAAGACTTGGCGATCAAGACAAGGACTCCTCCCCCACCGGCGTATTCGGCTAGGACTCTTGTTATCCTAGGCCTCTGGTGCATTATATAAACCGGGGTCAGGCTAGTCGATAGAGATATACAACAACAATCATACCATAGGCTAGCTTCTAGGGTTTAGCCTCCTTGATCTCGTGGTAGATCTACTCTTGTAATACCCACATCATCAATATCAATCAAGCAGGACGTAGGGTTTTACCTCCATCAAGAGGGCCCGAACCTGGGTAAAACATCGTGTCCCTTGCCTCCTGTTACCATTGATCCTAAGACGCACTGCTTGGGACCCCCTACCCGAGATCCGCCGGTTTTGACACCGACAGTTATGTTATGAATGAAGAAGCTACTAGGGAAATTTTTGCTTGCAATGATAGATCTGATCTTAAGAAATTATTAGCTAAATGGAAGCAGGAGTCTCTTAATGCTAGAATGAAACCTGACCCTGCTTTTGCTACTTCACTTATCTGTGTTACTGATAAGGATTATGAATTCTCTGTTGATCCTGAGATTATTACTCTTGTTGAATCTGATCCTTTTTATGGCCTTGAATCTGAAACTGTTGTGGCACATCTTACCAAGTTGAATGATATAGCTACCCTGTTTACTAATGATGAGAAGTCTCGCTATTTTTATATCCTTAAGATATTTCCGTTCTCATTCAAGGGTGATGCTAAGACTTGGTATAATTCTCTTGCTCCTGGTTGTGTGCGTAGTCCCCAGGATATGATTTATTACTTCTTTGCTAAATATTTCCCTGCTCATAAGAAACAAGCTGCCTTGTGGGAAATATATAATTTTGTGCAAATCAAAGAAGATAGTCTCCCACAAGCTTGGGGGAGGCTTCTCCGGTTACTTAATGCTTTGCCTGATCATCCTCTTAAGAAAAATGAAATACTTGATATCTTTTATAATGGACTAACCGATGCTTCCAAGGACTACTTTGATAGTTGTGTTGGTTGTGTTTTCAGGGAAAGAACAGTCGACGAAGCTGAAATATTATTGAATAATATGTTGATTAATGAAAATAATTGGACTCTTCCTGAGCCAATTCCTGAAGCGATTCCTGAACCAATTGAGCCAATTCCTGAGCCTATTCCTAAACCCACTCCGAAGAAGAGAGGTGTTTTATTTCTCAGTCCCGAAGATATGCAAGAGGCAAAGAAATCAATGAAAGAAAAAGGTATTAAAGCTGAAGACGTTAAGAATTTACCTCCTATTGAAGAAATACATGGTCTTAATATACCACATATTGAAGAACCATATTGTCCTGATAACCCGACACAGGTAGTAAAGGTAAATTCTCTCTATAGATATGATAAAGTTGAAATCCCCTCTACTAAATTTCATAGCCCATGCTTAGATGAATTTGATGACTTTATGGCTAGACAAGAAAGTTTTAATGCTTATGTTGGTAGAGAGTTAAAGAATAATGCTTTCGAGATAGGACGTGTAAGTGATAATCTGGCTAGAGTTAAAGATGAACTTCACCTCGTTAGCAAATATGCTTCTATGGTTGCTACTCAAGCTGAGCAAGTACTTAAAGCTCAAAATGATTTGCTTAATGAATTAAATAATAAAAATGACTTTGCTGTTAGAGTGGCTACTAGAACTGGTAGAATGACTCAGGAACCTTTGTATCCTGAAGGCCACCCTAAGAGAATCGAGCAAGATTCTCAGAGAAATAATTTAGAGGCACGTAGTTCTTCTAAAAAGAAGAAGAAGAAAAATAATAGGACTTCGCATGCTTCTAGTGAACCTACTGTAGACACACCTGATAATCCCAATGATATTTCTATTTTTGATGCTGAAACTCAATCAGGTGATGAACATGAACCTAGTGATAATGTTAATGATAATGTTAATGATAATGTTCATGTTGATGCTCAACCTGGCAAAAACAATGATGTAGAGATTGAACCTGCTGTTGATCTTGATAACCCACAATCAAAGAATCAACCTTATGATAAGAGAGATTTTGTTGCGAGGAAGCACGGTAAAGGAAGAGAACCATGGGTTCAAAAACCCATGCCCTTTCCTCCTAAACCATCCAAGTCAAAGGATGATGAGGATTTTGAGCGCTTTGCTGAAATGATTAGACCTATTTTCTTACGTATGCGCTTAACTAATATGATTAAAGTAAATCCTTATTCTAAGTACATGAAGGATATCATTATAAATAAAAGAAAGATACCGGAAGCTGAAATTTCCACCATGCTTGCTAATTACACTTTTAAGGGTAGAATACCAAAGAAACTTGGAGATCCGGGTGTCCCAACTATACCATGCTCCATTAAAAGAAATTACGTTAGAACTGCTTTATGTGATCTTGGAGCCGGTGCTAGTGTTATGCCTCTCTCTTTATATCGTAGACTTGAATTGAATAAGTTGACATCTACTGAAATATCTTTGCAAATGGCTGATAAATCAACTGCTATACCTGTCGGTATTTGTGAGGATGTGCCTGTTGTGGTTGCAAATGTCACTATCTTAACGGACTTTGTTATTCTTGATATTCCCGAGGACGATAGTATGTCTATTATCCTTGGTAGACCTTTTCTTAATATTGCAGGGGCTGTTATTGATTGCAATAAAGGCAATATCACTTTTCATGTTAATGGTAATGAGCATACGGAACACTTTCCGAGGAAACAATCTCAAGTTCATAGCATCAATTCTATTGAAAAAGTTCCAACTGTTATTTTTGGAGGTTTTGAATTTCCTCTCCCTATTGTTAAGAAAAAGTATGATATTCTTATTGTTGGAGATTTTCATATCCCCATTAAGGTAACCTAGTGTTATTCGAAATTTCTCCGGTTCCTTGCTATTCGGAATGAGTTTGTTAACAAGACTTGATCAACCTTGTTAGTGGATTCATTTTGATGATCACGAGATGGATGAAACTAGAAGGCACAACCTTCTGTACCCTCTTTTTACTTTCCGTTATTTAGAATAAATAAAGCAAAAATAGTACTATCTGTCTGTTTCCTGAATTATCCGTGCAAAAAAAAACAGTCCGAAAATAAAAGAAAAGTTCTCAGAATGTCCTGAAAATCCACGAAGGCACTTTTTGGAATTAATAAGAATTTCTAGGCGAAAGAAATACACCAGGGGGCCCAGGGCATGTCCATGAGACAGGGGGCGCACCCCCTATAGGGTGCGCCCCCTATCTCGTGGGCCCCCTGGAGCTCCACCGACCCCAACTCCAACTCCATATATTCCGTCTCGTGGAGAAAAAAATCAGAGAGAAAGTTTCATCGCGTTTTACGACACGGAGCCGCCGCCAAGCCCTAATCTCTCTCGGGAGGGCTGATCTGGAGTCCGTTCGGGGCTCCGGAGAGGGGGATTCGTCGCCGTTGTCATCATCAACCATCCTCCATCACCAATTTCATGATGCTCACCGCCGTGCGTGAGTAATTCCATCGTAGTCTTGCTGGACGGTGATGGGTTGGATGAGATTTACCATGTAATCAAGTTAGTTTTGTTAGGGTTTGATCCCTAGTATCCACTATGTTCTGAGATTGATGTTGCTATGACTTTGCTATGCTTAATGCTTGTCACTAGGGCCCGAGTCCCATGATTCCAGATCTGAACCTATTATGTTTTCATTAATATATGTGTGTTCTTGATTCTATCTTGCAAGTCTATAGTCACCTATTATGTGTTATGATCCGACAACCCCGAAGTGACGATAATCGGGATACTTCTCGGTGTTGACCGTAGTTTGAGGAGTTCATGTATTCACTATGTGCTAATGCTTTGTTCCGGTTCTCTATTAAAAGGAGGCCTTAATATCCCTTAGTTTCCAATAGGACCCCGCTGCCACGGGAGGGTAGGACAATAGATGTCATGCAAGTTCTTTTCCATAAGCACGTATGACTATTTACGGAATACATGCCTACATTACATTGATGAACTGGAGCTAGTTCTGTGTCACCCTATGTTATAGCTATTACATGAGGAATCGCATCCGGCATAATTATCCATCATTGGTCCATTGCCTACGAGCTTTTCATATTGTTCTCCGCTTATTTACTTTTCCGTTGCTACTGTTACAACTGCTACAAAAACCCAAAAACATTTATCTTTACTTTTGCTACTGTTACCATTACTATCATACTACTTTGCTACTAAATACTTTGCTGCAGATACTAAGTTATCCAGGTGTGGTTGAATTGACAACTCAACTGCTAATACTCAAGAATATTCTTTGGCTCCCCTTGTGTCGAATCAATAAATTTGGGTTGTACTTCACTCTCGAAAGCTGTTGCGATCCCCTACACTTGTGGGTTATCAGTATTCTAGGGTTTTATAGCTGCAAAAACCCTACAAAATGCATTGAGTGTCGGAAATGAACGATACTTGTCATGCATGCTTGCCGTGGTCATCCTAGGGAGTGCATAAAGTTTGGTCTCAATTGGTGAGACCGAGAAGAAACAACTACTTGCATTACATGGTGAATGTGGAGGCATGCATGCGATTGTCCCATCTAGATTTGATTTAAAAATATTTCAAGTATCAAACATAAAAGAAAATTTATAATTACGAAGCACAAACATGAAAAGTGAAACAAAAGACAACATGATATCGTACATTATTTAAAGTTATAACTGTCAGACCAAAGAAAAGAGGAGAATATAGAAAATAGAAGAAAAAATTGAATGAATAAGTACAATGAAAGACAACATATTATCTTACATTTAAAAATAATTCAAATATAAAAAATATAAGATATATTAGAATGAAGAAGTGAAATAAAAGATAACATATTATCTTACATTTTAAAAATATTTCAAATATAAGAAGAGAAGAAATATTAGAATGAAGAAGTGAAAAAAACACAACATTTTATCTTACAAAGTAAAAATATTTCAAATATAAAAAAGATAAGAAATAATTGAATGAATAAGTGAAATAAAACACTCCATTTTAATTTATATTTTGTAAATATTATAAATATAAAAAGAGAATGAACAAATGAAATAAAACACAACATAATCTGGAAGATTTTTTGATTTTAGTAAATACTCTTAGAAATAATATAGAAAAAAGAGATTAGATTTTAAATACTAGAAATATAAAAAAGAAAAAAAAATGGAATTAAGAAGTGAAATAAAAGAGAATATACAACAGAAACAAATCAAAGAATTTAAAATAGTGAATTATTTCAGCGCGCGGGTCAGGCTGCCCTGGGCCGGCCCACCCGAATTGGGCACAAGGCAGAGCCGCGTAGGGCACATACGTGGGGTGGTGGGAGTTTAGTCCCACCTCGCCAAGCGAGAGGACGCCGCACCGGTTTATATACCCGGCTGTGACTCCCCACTCGAGCTTCTCTCGTATGCAAGCAGTACATTGCCTAACTCTCATCCCCTCTGCCCCGTGGGACCTACCATAAGTAGAGATATTCTGCACCACGGGCCTGCATCCTGGCCCATGAACGGTTGGCTTTCCAGTTGTATGCAAGTCATGTTGTTAGAATTCTCCTGCCTCTGGTAAGTGGGCTTTTTTTGCAATTGACATGTGTTTTGATCTTCTTCAAAACACGTACTAAATTTTACACATGCTCACTTGCATGCAATACACATTTTTTTGTAATTGATATGTGTTTTGATCTTCTTCAAATCACCTAATAAATTTTACACATGCTTACTTACATGTAATACACATGGCTATTAATGGAATTTCAACAAAAATGAGGCCGTGGTATATGAATTCTGCTCCCAGTCTAGTCATGCATGCATGCCATGGTCATGGTAGGGTGTCCATAAAGTTTGCAATCATTTGGTGGGACCGAAAAGGAAAACCTCTTTCAGACTTGCCCTCCAGCAGACTCGAATGGTCCGGTTTGTACATGGTGCATGTGGAGGCATGCATGAGATTTTCAAGATTTTATATTTTTTTGATAGCCATGTTTGGCACATGTAGGTCACCATGTAAAAGTAAATTTTGGTGATTTGGAGGTGGTGGAAAAAATGACCTTTGTTCAAAAACTGGCTTAAGTTAGACCAAATGGTCCCTCCAGAATGCGGTGATTTTTTCGACCACCTCCAAATCACCTCAACTTTTGCACACATGACCTCTTGCACAAACAAAGCTAGGTTTTCAAGGTTTTATATATTTTTTAATTTTTTTTGAATTTATACTGCCCTCTAGACTAATTGCTCAAAACATCGGTCTATACCTCAAGGGGCATTGTAAATTTTTTTTCTCCAAATTTTCTTTGATAGCCATGTTTGGCACATGTAGGTCACCATGTAAAAGAAAATTTGGGTGATTTAGAGGTGGTGGAAAAAATGACCTTTGTTCAA